>NC_048298.1:5845828-5923948 GCF_013100865.1 Trachemys scripta elegans | reverse complement strand
GGGGTGTGAGCTCCAGGAGGGAGTTCGGGTGCGGGAGGGGGCTCAGGGATGGGGTGGGGGTTGGGGTGCAGGAGGGGGTTTGGGGTGTGTGCTCTGGGAGGGAGTTCGGGTGCGGGAGGGGGCTCAGGGCTGGGGTGGGGGTTGGGGTGCAGGAGGGGGTTCGGGGTGTGAGCTCCAGGAGGGAGTTTGGGTGCGGGAGGGGGCTCAGGGCTCAGGGCTCAGGGCTGGGGCAGGGGGTTGGGGTACAGGTGGGGGTGCAGGCTCCCGCTGGGCAGCACTTACCTCAGGGAGCTCCTGGTCGGCGGGCAGCGGGGCTAAGGCAGGCTCCCTGCAGGCACCGACCCCTCAGCTCCCATTGGCCACGTTTCCTGCCAAATGGGAGCTACGGAGCTGGCGCTCGGTCACAGCCATCCTAGCTAAGGGAGTTATACGGCCCCATTCCCATCACGTCTGAGCACTGGCCACACCATCTTTAATGTATTTCTGATCACACCAACCATTCAAGATAGGGCAGGGCCATTATACCCATTGCACGGGCATGACAAACAGAGGTACCGAGTGGAGATCTGTGGCCGAGCAGGGAATGGAAGCCACGTCTCCCAGGCTAGCGCTCTAGCCACTGGACCTCACACCGGCCTTTATTCTGACTGGCACTGGTGCGAATCAGGTGTGACTCCACTGAAGTCTAAGCTATTACCCTACTGAGAGCAGGAAGAGAATTAGGCCCCCAGACTGTTTCAAAAGACATAAGAACATAAGAACGGCCATACTGGTCCATCTAGCCCAGTATCCTGTGTTCATACAGTGGCCAATGCCAGGTGCCCCAGAGGGAATGAACAGAACAGGTCATCATCAAGTGATCCATCCCCTATCGCCCATTGCCAGCTTCTGGCAAACAGAGGCTAGGGACACCATCCCTGTCCATCCTGGCTAATAGCCATTGATGGACTTATCCTCCATGACTGTATCTAGTTCTTTTTTGTGCTCTGTTATAGTCTTGGGCTTCACAACATCCTCTGGCAAAGAGTCCCAGAGGTTGACTGTGTGAAGAAATACTTCCTTTTGTTTGTTTTAAACTTGCCACCTATTAATTTCATTTGGGGACCCTGAGTTCTTGTGTTATGAGAAGGAGTAAATAATACTCCCTTATTTACTTTCTCCACACCAGTCATGATTTATAGACCTCAGTCATATCCCCCCCTGAGTCATCTCTTTTCCAAGCTGAAAAGTCCCAGTCTTATTAATCTCTCCTCATACAGAAGTTGTTCCATACCCCTAATCATTTTTGCTGCCCTTCTCTGTACCTTTTCCAATTCCAATATCTTTTTTGAGATTGGGTGACCAGAACTGCACACAGTATTCAAGATGTGGACATACCATGGGTTTATATAGAGGCAATATGGTATTTTCTGTTCTGATTATCTATCCCCTTCTTAATGATTCCCAACATTTTGTTGGCTAACTCCCAGAGCGATGTGCATTAGCTGCACCTTTCCCTAGGTACCTTTAAAATAAACCCAGGCAGAAAACCTACCAGTATTTTTCCAGTGGGACCTTTGTTTGTAACTGGGGTGGGGAGTAATCTTCCATTGACCTGAGTATGTTCTTCCCTTGAACGTTTAATGAGAGCTTAGCTTGCACTTCAGCAGCTCAGACCTATGCATATATATGCAGACCACAGGCCAGGCCAGGGCAATTGATTGCTAAAGCTGCAAATATGGCCATTTGCTTGCTCTGATCATTAGTCTACAAAAAATAAATAAATCCAAGGAGCAACCCGTTTCCTTTCGCTTTATGGATGAGGCGGGAAAGGTTCCCACTGATTTCAAGGGGTTTTGCATAACCAATAAAGACACAGGAAATGGATTGCTCATTGGATTTGTTTGTTTTTGCAATTTCCTGGCCCCCCACTGCCCTGACTCACGGGAACTGTCTCTGTATAAGGCACCTAACCCGTGAGCCCAGCCACTCCCGACACCTGCTCCTTTCTCCTCCCGCTCCCTGGCTTCGCAGGGCTTTTTCTTCGGTGCCATCAGACGGCGCAGGAGGGCAGTGAGGTGGCAATGTTTACTTGGCTCCTGCAGGAATGTCAGCCATGGGAGAAGCCTGTTTTCTCTCCACTGTTATCTTGGGCATAATCCCGTGCCAAAGTGAACGCAAACGATAAGCTATTGATTGTTCAAACAATGGAAACCACGTCACCCGCTTCCTCTGCAGCATCCCTCCAGGCCTCTCCGCTCCTAGCCCCGCGAGGGAGTCGGACGGAGCCTTGGCACGCTCTGGGACGGTATTTGCCAGCTGCACCCCCAATGCCCCGACTCTCCACGGGAGAATAACCTCAGTGGAGGCTCAGCGGTGTCTGCCTCACTGGGGAAGTTCTGCAGGGAAAGGCAAGGGAGGGTTGGCACGTGCCCACGGTGTTTTTGCACCCCAGCTATTCCTGAGCTGAGGTAATGCCCGTCGGAGCCAGGGGAGCTGGTTACAGCCCTCAAGGCTACCTTAATCTGTGCAGGGGGCTGAACCAAGCCCCAGAGGCCCAAGGGGAGGGGAGAGTGCGTGGCCCACTCCCTCAGTCCTAGCGCCAGGCTGCGCATGGGCACAGGGCAAATTCAGGCCTCTGAGCCTGGCCTCAGGGCACATGGTGAATGGCAGTGGCACAGCCAGGAACCGAAATCAGGTCTTCCTACTCCTGGGGCCTGAAGCTTCTCCATCCCTCTGCTTCTAACAGGTAGGGTACGTCTACACTGCAAATAAAAGGTGTGTTCTTAACTCAGGTTAGCTAATCTGCATTAGCTAACTGAAGCCAGGAGCGGCGAAAGCTTCCTAAAAGTATGTGTGGGGGGGGCCCCCACTGGCGCCCGAACCATAGCCCAGTCCCTTGCACCACCCCTTCCCTCTGAGACCCCGCCCCCATGCCACCTCTTCCTCTGAGGCCCCCCCTCTGCTTGCTCTTCTTTACCCCCTCCTCCCATCACTCGCCCTTACGGGCGGTAAAAAGAGCCATGGCCCCCCCAGATCCCCTTGTTCCGGCACCCCGACTTAGGCTGAAATAGCAGTAAAGACACAGCAACTGGGCTTTTAACTCAGGTTAGTAGCTTGGGTTCAAAGCCTCGTTGCCATGTTTTCACTGCTATTTTTGTGGTATTCTGAGGACTGTGTGGAAATTGCAAGCTATCACTTTAAGACTGGGAAGAGGGTTCCTGGTCCTGCTTGTCAGATAGTGGGTTCTGTAGGGAAGCATGCTATCAAAGGCAGTCTGGAAAGAACCAGCCTGGAACACAAGGAGAGCAGCCTGCTTTGTCTCTCTCTGGTTTTGGTTACTGTGTGTTATCATTTTGGCTTATAAGAAACAACATAGTGTTACATTGCAGCCTTCCAACAAGAGTGTTTGATGTTTTTATCTAACGTCTGTGTGTGTGTGTGCTGTGAACAGAACAATTTGAACCCAAGTTAGTTAATGGGGGTTAGCTAACCCAAATTAAGAACACCCCTTTCTTTAGCTGTGCAGACATACCCATAGTCTTATGATTAACACACAATAGACATACATTCTATTCCTAGGTCTGCCATAGACTGACAAGTCCCTTCATCTTTGTGTGACTCAGTTCCCCATCCGTAAAATGGGATTAATAATACGCCTTCCTCTATCCCACCCGTTGTCTGGCTTGTCTGTTTAGTTTATAAGCTCTTTCAGGCAGTGACTGTCTCTTACTGTGTGCATGTACAGCACCTGACACAATGGTTCCTGCTCTTGGCTGGAGGTCTGTAAGTGTAAGAACCGTATTTATAAAGAGAGCTGTCTGGAATTTTTCATCCAACTGTTCATCAAAAAGTGGCTTTTTCCAAAAATGACACTTTTTGGAAAAAACTGTAGCCATCCTCAACATCATTCATTTTTTGTGACAAAGTCAGTGACATTTTAAATTGCATTTTTATCTCCATTTTATCAAAACAGTTACAGAATTCATTTATTTATTTTACCAAAGGCCTGGTTTCTAGTCAATGAAAAACATCCAGTAACCATTTTGATGTTTTTGAAAAAATGTCTATAAAAATCTCAAAAATTTTCCCAAAAACCCCCTTGGAAATGAAAACAGCTTTCGAATTTTAAATATTTTCACACATCTAGCTTTTCATTTTTCAACCGTCTCTAATAGTAATTGACACTGGTGTGAAAGGAGAATCTACATAAAACAGGGTTAAAAAAAGAACTGGATAAAATGAATAGGTCCATCAATGACTATTAGCCAGGATGGGCAGGGATGGTGTCCCTAGCCTCTGTTTGCCAGAAGCTAGGAATGGGCGACAGGGGATGGACCACTTGATGATTACCTGTTCTGTTCTTTCCCTCTGGGGCACCTGGCATTGGCCACTGTCGGAAGACCTGGTATGGCCCGGTATGGCCTTTCTTATGTTCTTATCAAATCTCTCATTTCTGGACCTTGCGTTGAATGCATGTTTCTTTAGTCACCCTCGGTACTAATCTTAAGCAAACATTACGTATTCCCTAAGAAATGCACGTGCCCACAGAACTGGAAGCTTCAGCCTTTCTAGGACGTGGCATGTTCTAGCAACAGCTTCGCACCGCTAATATTAACCCCTCTTGGTTAAATGTCTTCATGGCAGCCTTTCGTTTGGCTAAGCCACCCAAGAAAACCCCGGGGATGTGAATTAAGAGGAAGATCAGCCGCTCTGCAGCCCGGGATTGTGTTCATGCACTGTTCAGAAACAAGTCCCAGAAAGGGCTGGAAAAGCCATCAGGAAAGGCTCCAGGTCTGCCTGTTAAATATGGATTCTAATCGCTTGCAAACTTCCACCCATCGGTTTCTCTAATGAAACAAAGATTTTCCGTGGCTGTCTCGTTTCTGCACGACGCTATTTGGCACCTCGCGTTGGCTTCCCACACTGTCTGTGTCCCTGAAAGGCCATAAAAAGTTAAGTGAAACAAATGGACTTTTCAAAGTGAGAGGAAAGGCATGTCTCCAAACCAGGGGCGCTTGGGATATTAGAGAACCTGACAGCTGAGGTCCATGAGAGGTGCAAAGAAGCCGAGGCAGAGAATGGCTGGGCTGAGAAGAGGAAGACCATAGGAATGTAGGAATCACCCAGTGACCTACGTCGTCTGATGGCCTGTCTGGGACACAGAGTAGGGCCTAGACATCCAGTGGTGGCACAGGGTGATACCACGTGGTGCTCCCAAAGCTGGAGATCAGTTCTTTAGCTTTAGTCCAACCCACGAACAGCCTGCTCAGCCGTCCCTGCGTCCATCAGGGTCCCACTTCAGGGAGGGCAGCAGCCTCTTTGTGGGCAAAGCAAAACGCCTGCCCAGGGCCGGTGTGGACAACGTGTGGTAAAATGTTTCGCTTTTCCCAGCGCTGGGGAGACGCAATTAATTGACCTAGGAAAGGCTCCTGCCAGGGCCTGAGCACCCTTTGTGCCCACTGCCATTGATGGGGGCTCGGTACCTCCCAGGATCAGGCCCTGAAGCTCTCGGGTGGAATCCAGGCCCTAGAGAAGCCAACGGGAGTTTTGCTGTTGCTTTCCATGAAGCCAGGATTTGAGTGAGGAAGGAATCTCAGGATGGGGGAAGAGAAGGGAAGATGCAGAAGGGGAGGAAAATCTTTGCACTGTACATTTCAAGCACAGCGCGTGGATGGTCTTGGGCCCACACACAACATGTGTGGTGCATGGGATGGCCCTTGCCGTTGTCCATTCTTGCCAGGGGGTAAATGGGTTGGGTGCTCCTTATGGCTGATATCCTGGGAGCAAGGCCAGAGGGCGTGGTTTGCTGTCCGCAGACGGAGTGGCCGCTGCTCTGTGGATGCACCAAGGTGGGCACTGGTACATGCGCTGGGGCAGATAAACAAGAGGGCCTCTCACGGCAATTTCACAGCAAGTTACTTCCATAAGCTACTCCTCCCTCCAGGAGACAGCTGTCTCCAGACAGGGAATAACAAAGGAACAAGACAGCCCGTCCCCGGTGCTCTGAATACCTATCAGGCATAGCATGCGGGAGATGGAGAATTCCTTCCATCACCACAGGATAAATCCACGGTGATGCTGTCCTGTCCCCTAGTTCTGAGCCGTAAAGCCTGTCCGCTCGCTGGCCTTGTCACCTTGCAGCTTTTCCAAAAGCACCAGCCACCCCCTGACACACAGCATGTGAGCGTAACGTCTACGTAGGCGGCCCCGGCGCTGGGAAGCCAATTGCATTTCAGAGCTGGAACCAGCAGCACCTAGCAGCCTAGACCAGAAAACATCTGGAAATTTACAAGACGTTCTTGGCACATTCGATCGCACTGCGCAATGCGAGGATTGCAAGCATGCATGACTTCAACCTGCCACATCAAAGCCTCTCCCCCTGGCTTCCAGGGGTATAGCACTCCGGGGAAGTGGGGGGGGATATACAGCCGAGTTAAAATAAGCCAGGTGTCCCCGTAACTTACCTCCTACCCCTTCCCCTCGTGAAGAAATAATGTTCAATTCTATTTTTACAGCCCTTAGTGGAGACACAGGCCCCATCTGTCTGTCTGAGGTGGCTGTCCAGGAAGTTTAAGATTCCATTCCGCTTTTTGAGAAGGGAAGGGGGAATAAACCCAGTGTCTCAAGTTGTAACTCCTGAGGCAGTGTGGGAGCAGAATGGCTGCTTTGTTTTCCCACACCAGCCACTGCACTGCTGCCGTCAAAGCTCATCACTTCCTAAAGTGCCCTGGTTTTAGCTGCAGAACTGTTCTGCTTTCATTAGCCATCTTTAAAGACCTAAGGATGCTGCCATCTGCAGGGAGAGGAAGCCATTTTGTGTCCAGTTCAGTGCAGAGACACACACACACACCCCGTGCTCGCTCGTGTGCAGAGACTTGACTTTTGTGATTTCTTGTTTCACTCTTTTCCTGATAGAAAATAAAGGTCATTCTGAGCCAAAGCGCACGGAGCGCAGAGCACAAGTGGGGGTGACTACAGAGCTCACTTTTACACTGTCCCAGTAAATCAGTGGTAGAGCTGGGAACAAAACCAGGTGTCCTGACTCCCAGTCCTGTGTTCTCGCCACTGAAACAGGTCCTTGTTGTGTACAGCGCTTCACTACCCACGGCACACCCTGCTCAGGATTAGAGGGCAGGGAACGTTCCGCCCATCAGGTGACTGACTGAGCAGGCCTGAGCCGTTCGAGAGGAGGCACTATCACGCGGCTCCAAGAGACGGCGGCTAAGCGTAACGTCCCATGTGAGGGCAGTCACTGGAAAGCTATGATTCAGGAGTTACAAAGCAGCTGCAAAAGGATGTGTGCAATGCACAGCCTGACAGAGAACAGGATCCTACAAGCACAGCCCCAGGGCCCACCTTGCAGGAAAAAAACACCTTTCCAGATGAATGGTCATGTCTGGACTGAGATTAAGTAAACACGCTGTCATAAAGGCCACAGGGGGGTGGTTCTGTCTGCCTCCCACTGGCTCTCAGTTTGGATTGTCTCTCCAGGGTGCAAAGGAGATGAACCGAAAGGGAGTACAAAGGATTGATGCCCGAACTGCTACTCCCCACGGGTGAAATTCTCCTTGCTGTAAATTCAACTCTCCTGATTTCAGTGGTTGGGAAGCGTGTCACCGAGATCAGAACCTGGGCCCAGCATAGTCCCTGATGGAAAATATCATCGGCCCTTTTCGCGGGCGGAAGCTGTGCCCGTAACATGTTGCCCCTGAATTTCTGAGCCAACGATGGCGCCGCAAGAGCTGAGTATTTGCACCTCTTGCTTCCTCGTGGCAGGTGACGATCGGCGGCTGCACTGCGAGGTGCACGTAGCTGGCTTTGCACCCAAAAAATCATTTGGCAGGTGCAAAAATAAGAACACAAACTAAGCCTGCCAGGGGGGAATCTGGACCTCTGCTTAGCCGGGAACCCCTCGCCCTCCCTTCGTATCTGCACCCTGCAGAGCTGATCAGTTGTGATTACTGCAGGATGGAAACGCCTCCCTCAGGAACCAGACTGAGATGCCAACTTATTTCCCATAGGCCACACTGTAGACACTTCAGCCAGTTACAGCTTTTGGTCACTGCTGGGGTTGGGTTGGATTCAAACCAGGAATCCAACAGTAAGAAGCCCTGTGATGCCCCATCACTGCGATGACCGGTTCCCCCCCATTGAGTCCTCTAGGAACAATCACTCCATTTAGGGTGACCAGATGTTCTGATTTTATAGGGACAGTCCCGATTTTGGGGTCTTTTTTTTATATAGGCTCCTATTACCCCCCACCCCCTGTCCCGATTTTTCACACTTGCTGTCTGGTCACCCTAACTCCGTTGCAATTGATTCCTTTTACAAAGGATCTTTAACACTCCTCATCAGAAGGCAGAGTTTAAAAGGAACAGCGGTTTTACTTGTCATTTCACTGTTCCAGGAGCCAGTTCCTTTTTGAGTTACGGTCTGTGCACAGCGGAACTCAGAGGCAGTTGCTAGCGCTGATAAAGCTCTCCGCAAAGTAGCCTTCAGAGATGAACACCACATGTGCAGGAAGGTGCCAGAGTTTTGACTTGGGCTTCTGGGTTTCAGGTGAAGGAAAATCATGGTGAAATGATCAGACCAGAGTCCTGCCGTCTTCCAACCAGTCTCTGTCGGGAGGTGTGTGACCACCGAAGAGCAATCCAGATAGTCTGCTTTAGTGGCTGACGCGCATTCACAGGAGTCATAAGATGTGGGCTCTAGTTCTGGTTCTGCTGGAGACTTGTTACATGACCTGAGGCAAGTCACTTGGCAGTTCCGTGCCTCAGTTTCCCCATCTGTGAGATGTAAATAACAATATGGCCAAACCTCCCAGGCGTGGCTCACTGTTTATAAAGCGATTGGAGAACCTTTGCGATGTGCAAAGTGATTATTAATCAGCCCTCAGGGCAGAGCGAGCCAAGCATGGCCGGGAAGAGGTATACTGAGCCCAGTTCTGCATTTGGTAACGACCCGGGCAAGCCCAGTGACTTTTCTAGGGAGCATGTGGTGTAAACCACCAAGAGTTTGGCCCATGGTCCGGTGTGGAGTAAATCCGGCAGTGTCTGACCCATAGCTCATGCAACGGGGGGAATACGAAAAATAAACCATTGCTAAAGACAGAGTGGCATTAGTGCTACCAACTCTGCAGGGAGCAACTATCTCCTCTGAGATCTCCCTCCCGGTCCCGCCCACCCCCTCGAAAAGGGAACTGGGGTGAAGCAGTGGAAACCCAGACCGGTTAGTTCCCTTTGAGTTTGGTTCCTGTATTTCTGGTTTCCTAAACCACTTGGGGGGGGGAGGGAATGGGGGAGAGGTGAGATCATTCTTAGCAGCAAACTACCCTGAACTTCCCCCATGAATGAGGCCACTGCGTGATGCAGGGACTCCCCTCTTGCCATGAACAAGGCAGTGGCAATAATGCTGGGTCCCTGCCTTGGTGCATTCGGCTAGAGAGTCTGGCCTGGACTACCCTGCCCGGGGCACAGTCTCTAGAGACTGGGGGTGTGGCTAGGAGGGCGACAGTCCGGCACTGCACTCCCAGCTGCACTCTTCCAGCTACTGCAGATTAACAGCCGGGTGGGAGAATTCAACCCCAACCCACTGCCCAGGGGCCCTTCGCGTTGTAGGCACGTCACGTGCAGGGTCGCAGGCACACGCCCTGTGTCACGCCCGGGAGGCATGGCGCCGTGCCGAGGCACCACGCCCTGCAGGGAGCTCGCTTTGTCTGGAAGGGTCACATGCAAGGCCCTGCCGACCAGGAAGGGGGAACCAGGCCACGCTGCCTTCCCCGGCGCCGCTCCAATGGCCTCCCCAGGAGTAAGGCCAGCTGAAGGTGATTTAGGGAGCATCACATGGGCTCCTCCCACAGCAGCACCCCGATGCCACACGCCCAGCTCCTGCTTGGAGTGGCAGGGTGCCCCCTTCCACTCCCAGAGAGGCAGGGCAGAGGCGACGCAATGTGTGTGTGGGGGGGAGACCACATAGGGTCACATGACCCCTCAGAGTTGCTGCTTGGCTCGTACTAAGTATGCTCCCAGGGACTGAGCATGCTCATTAACATCTGCTGAAGCCGCTGCCCTCACTCTGCCCTCCCCTCTTCCCCCACTATCAGGTACAGGTCGTCTTTGTCCGGGGGTGCAGCTTTGAGCCTCTTTCCGGCCCCCCCTGCCAGGATTGGCAATGGGTCCCCCCTCCCTTTGGCAGGAGCAGGAGTGGCAGCAGGTATCTCTTTACTTCCCTCCAGGAGGCAGCCCTCCCCCCCGGTCTGAACCCAGCAATGGGGGTGTAGCTGCTGCAGTGGAAGGGTGGAACGCAGTTCTCTGCTGGGGCGGTGCTGGCTAGGATGAGTCTTGGAGTTAACACCCATAGAGATGCATGGGGCAGTTCACACCTCTCCGAGCTAGTGCCCCAGGCTGTCTGCAGACTCAGGCAGGCCTCCCTGCATCAGTTAGGCCTGGTCTACATTTTAAAGCTTGTACTGGCATAACTTTGTCAATAAGAAGGATGAATTTTCACGGACATAATCATGCAAGGGAAAGCCTACATGTAGATGCAGCCCTAGCAGTATAAAGCATTTTAAACTGGAGAACTTATTTTGCTTTGTCAAATCAGAACAAGGTGTTTTACATCGATATAACTGCATCTTTGGGTTGCCAGTTTTGGTTGGATGTGTTCCTGGAGGTTTCATCTCATGACATAATCTTCAATTACAGATTAATTTTTAATTTCTGGAGACTCCAGGATTGTCCTGGAGTCTCGAGGAATTAAAGATCATCTCATGGGATAAAACCTCCAGGAATACATCCAACCAAAATTGGCAACCCCACTGCATCTACCCTAGGGAGATGTACCACTTTAATTATACCAGCGTAGCCAAAGCAGCAAAACATTCAAGTATGGACAACGCCTTACACTAAGGGCTTATTTTCAAGCTTTTCTTCCCAGCCACATGGACTAGAAAATGACGTTTTTATTTTTTAATGAAAGCAGAGAGGTTGATGACTCCCAGTAGCACATAAGCCTGTGTTTTCACTGCAAAGATTTCGGGGGTCCCTAGGTAATTCTATAATAGAACTAATAATTATATATATACATTCTGGGTTCAATTCCGGGTCTGCCGCTAGCCTGATGGGTGATCTTGGGCAAGTCATGGCCCTCTCTGTGCCTCAGTTTTACCATCTGTAAAATGGGGATAAAGCTACCGACATCCTTGGAAAAATACTTTGAGTTCTACTGATGACAAGCACAATAAAAGAGTTAGCTATTGTATATATAGTATACATATAGTATTGGCTATATATAGTATTAATTACCCAGAATGCCCTTCCAGCTCACTGCTATGTTACAGCAATATTAATGTGTTTTAAGGACCTGCTCGCATAGACGTCAATGGCAAATATCTCCAGGCTTCCAGGAGCTCAGGATCGGACCCTTAATCTTCAGCCCTTTCTGCTATTGAAAGACAAAATGCAGTTCTAGCAAGGGCAGCCACCGAGTCTCAACCAAGTCGGTTATTGTTGGTTTCCGCTGTTACAGTCCCTTGAAAATACAGGCATGTCATGCAAAGCACAACTGATCATAAACCCCAGTGTAGGGAAGGCAGAGTTAGTACTTTTACCGGCCTAAGTGGTAGTAAATTGGAGATGAAATGCCAAGTAAATTAGAGCTTTTTTTAGTAAAAAAAATATAGCAGCTCCATTGCAGATGCTAAGATAATATTATATTTCAACACGTTCTCCCATAATAACCTCACAGGGCTGGCTTGCTAATTATAGTATCACCAGACTTGTGCTAGACTCATAATTTAAATGTAATAAACTGTCATTGCCTAAAAGTATCTGTATACTTGCCATCGCTTTTCTGAAATGGCTGTAATTCTAACCATCGCTTTATGCTGAAAGATCTACCCCCCCCCCTCAACCCCCGCCCCCGCCCCCTTGGCTATCATAAATAATTCTATGGTCCTGCCTGAGAAAAATCCCATGCGGTTATTTCAACTGGAGTTTCCTGATAAAACCGGATATTGCACATGTTTAGAGACAGATGCGGCTCCAAACACTGCTGCGGCTGTGGAGACCAATAGTGTAACTAACGTAGTCAAACACACCCACCTCTATAGTTAGCTTGTTCTCTCCACCTACCCTATGTGTTGGTTTATTGTGTAACATCTAAATCCTAGCTTGTGAGCTCTCTGGGACAGGGACTAGTATTCCTGTGTTCTTTGTGCAGTGCCTAGCACAGGGGTCGGCAACCTTTCCGAAGTGGTGTGCCGAGTCTTCATTTATTCACTCTAATTTAAGGTTTCGTGTGCCAGTCATACATTTTAACGGTTTTAGAAGGTCTCTTTTTATAAGTCTATAATATAGAACTAAATTATTGTTGTATGTAAAGTAAATAACGTTTTAAAAATGTTTAAGAAGCTTCATTTAAAATTAAATTAAAATGCAGAGCCCCCCAGACCGGTGACCAGGACCCGGGCAGTGTGAGTGCCAGTGAAAATCAGCTCACGTGCCACCTTCGGCATGCATGCCGTAGGTTGCCTACCCCTGGCCTAGCACAATGATTCCTGTTCCCTTTAGGTGCCACCGTCATAGATTACTAGAAGGCACGGTGCGATATAAAGGTGTCATCGACATGAGTTTAGGGTGAGTGTCTGACACATGAGTGATCAAAGTCATGAGGGAGCTATGTAGGTTATGCCGAGTGAGTGCCAGCCAAACTTTCCACCACGCCCACCGTGTATGTGAGAGAAAAACTATTATAGGAACGTGGCTAGAGAGTTTTTAGAAGTTCTATGGGGACACTTTATAAAAAGAAATCACTTTGTCCTCTATAAAGGAGGTGGGAAGGTACTGTAGAGTATGGGGCTCTTCAGTATTTCTCTAACACAGAGAACTCTGGGAGACGACTGTTGGCGAAATTATGAATAGGCCCATTTCAGGGCCCGATCTGATTCCCACTGAAGTCAATGGAAAAAAGGCTATTGGCTTCAATAACTTTGAATCACTTCTTTTGGGTTTCCACCCGGAACCACTTTCCTTACCTTTGACCTTGCCCTCTCTCATATAAACGCATAGCAACCGCTCCGCTTACCGAATAAAAAACAAAATAAAACCCAAACCGCTCCACCTGCTTTTCCCTCCAGGGAAAGGATGAGAGAATAAGTTGCGCGGGACAGAGGTATGTTGTCCTACTGGAAGAGGCTTAAATCCTACACTGATGAACGCGATATTAAAATCTAGCCAGACTAGAATAGAATCGAATTTCTATCCAATGTAAGCACGTCTACAGCTGATGAGAACAGGAATACACAAAACTTGTTCAGTGGCTTGTCTTGTCTGGCAACACTTACAAGGCTCACACTGTGGCAAAGTTAGCAAGAACAGATCTGTTTATCTTTGCTGTGGGACAACTCTTCTTCATTTAGAAACAAAGCATAACTCTTCTATAAAAAGCAGGGCCTTTTCCTGGGAGGTGCTTTAAAACACCCACACAGCCTAACCCAGCGCACAAGGAGGCCAAAACAGAGATCTTGGATTTGAAAATGACACGGCACAGCAGTTTTACTGTCACTTCAATTCCCTTTATTAATATGGGATCCTCTTTATAGACCCGCACTGATAACTTTAACATTAGCACACTCAAACCATTCAGAATGGTGTCATGTCCAAGTCCCATGAAGTGGATATTGTGGATTGTGAATTTAGCTCTTTCTGTACAACTGTTGACCTTAGCAATAACAACAGGAAGGATTTTTAAAATCAAGATTCACAGGATGCAATTCATCCCTGGGCAGAGACAGCAAAAAGACTTTTTTCTTCCTTGTCCCCTGGAAGACGAAGAGATGATTGGAAGTCTGTCTTCTGCGGCCAGATCAGCCTTCTAAAGGAGTGAGGCTGATTTGTGCTGGTGGACAATCTGGCCCCATAAACCCATCCTAGTGTTTAACTTTCTTGTTAAAGTATCTCGATGCCATAACTAAAAACAGCTCTGTAGATACACTCCTGGTGGGGTAGAATATTGTTCCTTAGCTGTTTCTCAATCCCAAAGGCTATGCAAACAGTAACAGTTTTTCTCCTCACTATGAACCCCTAAGGCAGGGCGAGCCCCATTATATGCTCAGGATGGGAGACTAAGACTCAGTCGCTCCGATTCCTGCTCCCACAGAAGATTTCAGTGGGAGCAAGAGGAGGGCCCAGACAGGTTAGGCCAACATTTCCGAAAGCAGCCACGGGTTTTAGGGACCCAACCTTGACAGAACAAGGACTAATGGTCTCAAGTGGCAGTGGGGGAGGTTTAGGTTGGATATTAGGAAAAACTTTTTCACTAGGAGGGTGGTGAAGCACTGGAATGGGTTACCTAGGGAGGTGGTGGAGTCTCCTTCCTTAGAGGTTTTTAAGGTCAGGCTTGACAAAGCCCTGGCTGGGATGATTTAGTTGGGAATTGGTCCTGCTTTGAGCAGGGGCTTGGACTAGATGACCTCCTAAGGTCCCTTCCAACCCTGATATTCTATGATTCTATGAACCTGAGATGCCTTGAGCCTGATTTTTCAAAGGTGCTGAGCAACCGAAGTCAATCAGAATGGTGGAGGCTCAAAAGCAAGCCCAGGGCACCCAAAATCAGTGGCCACTTTTGACAGTAGGTGACTTGTCCAAGGGCGTGTGAACTCAGGGGGCCCTGCCATCCACGCTGCTGTCTTGGTACCCACAGTTCTCCCAGCTGACCCAGAATTTGGTGCTGGTCCCTTTAAGTTCAGAGACCTCCAGGTTGGGAGGCGGTGGGAGCGGTGGCAGCCCCATGGCTGGAGCTGTTGAAAAATAGTCTGGACCAAGCACTTGGAAACATGCTGGAGGAAACATTCCGGTGCCGGTCCAGAAGGTGCCCAAGTTGTGTGTGGTTGTGGCAGCGAGGAATGCGCTGTGTTATTGTGGTTTCCAGTCGGGTTATAGAAGAAGCTTAGAAGGGTGCCTTCTTGTTTTCAGTTTGTAACAAGCTCTTTCTGAATGGAGGCTGGTTTTGCAAGAGACAAACCTAATTAGGGATGGACCCAAATGAGAACACGGATCCGCTGCCCACCCCTGAAGTTGGCTCATCTTTAGCTATTGAGCCAAGCGATTGAGCTGCTGCTCCCGAGGTACAACGCTGGTACAACGGCCTCTGGAGAATTCCCCATGGAGTAGTGGGATCCTTGAGTCTCAAAGCCCCCCTGTGATTCCCACACCACCACCCCTGTAGCCAGCCCTCAGGGGACTGAGCTGGAGGAAGTGGGGAGTGGCCAAGGGCATCTCTGTGCCCTATTGCTCCTCAGCTCCCGGAATGGCCTCTTGGTATCATTGACAGTTCAAATTAGATCAGCCTTTTGGCTGCTCTAATTAGAGTTGGAAGACCAGCCTGACACATATCGTCCCAGGATCAGGGGAGGGCCAAGGGTTAAAAACTCCGAGCCAGATGGTGTCACGAGGAGTCAATAGAGACCACCCAAGCTTTGGCCCTGTATGCAGTACAGCACGCGGAGAGCTCCACCTAATGTGGATTACTGAGTTAGTGTCTGGGCCTTCGGAGATATACCATGCTACGTGCTAGTTCCTAGCTCATCCTAGGCAGCAGCATAGGAGTCAGTGGATAAGCCCTCGTTCCTTGCAAAACAAGTCTCCAGGAAGAAAAGAGCTCAGCGTTCATTTAAAAAAACATCCCGCCACCTTTCTAAGCTTATTATATTATAATGTCTGAAGTCATAATAACAAGGAGCATTCCTGATTGTCCCAGTCAGAGAACATGCCGACGGGATTGACTTGTTAGGATGCCGAGACCGTCTCCCCTGACTCATGCATGGCACCGATATGTTCCCTGTGGTTTCTACTGCAATCTCTCAAGTGCTTTATTGAAAGGGATTTTCAATGGTGGGGACATTGTTCCATCTAGAGAATGCTCCATGCTGGAGTGTCTCTTTGGCTCAAGGGAAATATACCAGCTCCTGTTTTAATTAGCTTTGAGGGAGCATCTTGCTACAACTGCGGTGTTTCAGGCACTAAGTTAAAACACAACCTGCGTGGTCCCTTCCAAATCAGAGCAGGAGGTACTCCGCCTTGGTGATCATCTGGAATGAGCCTCGGCAGGACAGGTGGGCTTTTAATGAACGCACCTGCGGAAGTCATCCTAGCTTTCCATCTCCATGTGCTGCTCTTAGTCCAATATTGATTATGATTATTAGCAGTCTTACCATAGCCCTGGTCAAGCACCCCGTTGTGCTAGGCGCTGTACAAACACAGAACAAAAGATGTTCCCTGCCCCAAAGAGCTTCCAATCTCAGTATATGACAAGAGACAGTGGAGGGATACAGACAGACTGATGGGGAAGGACAAGGAAACAGTGAGTCAGTATCAGGCCATATGATCTACAGTGGGCTCAGCACCCCCGCTGCCCAGCAAAGGAGAGTCTTGAGGTGGGATTCGATAGGTGGATAATGAGGCAGCTTTGTGAGTGTTTACAAGTTGCTCCTCCCAGGTGTGCGGGGCAGTCTGGGAGAAGGTAGGAAGGTGCGTGTTTGAAATGTCACAAGTGGGCAATGGAGGCTGAGGTGTCGTTCCTAGCCATCATGCCGCAGGGTTTAAAGAGAAACTGGTGTATTGTAGCCAGATGGAGAATAATTACAATGCAGGGGGACCCTACTAAAGCTCAGTGTTGGGGGCAGGGATAGCTTGGTGGTTTGAGCATTAGCCTGCTGACCCCAGCATTGTGAGTTCAATCCTTGAGGGGGCCACTTAGGGATCTGGGGCAAAATCAGTACTCGGTCCTGCTAGTGAAGGCAGGGGGCTGGACTCAATGACCTTTCAGGGTCCCTTCCAATTCTATGAGATAGGTATATCTCCATTTATTATAGTTTGAATGTGACCTGAACTCGTTCTAAAGCTGACCTGCAAAGAAGAGAAATGGAGGTGTGCGTCTCTTTATGGGGCATAAAGAAGATGAATATATTTAAAGACAACAGTAATGTTTTTTTCTTTTGCTTTTGTTTTACATTAGACATTCGGATTTTATCTGTACTCTGTAGCCACCTGGCTACCTAAGGGAATTATAGCGGCACAAGAGAGCGAAAGCTGGCTAATTGAGAGAGGAGGCACTTTCTAAATTCTGTTCAAAACTCTTTGTTTGGTGTTTGGTTTTGCTCACCACATGTTTAACTCAAATGCTCAAGAAACTCTGAGAAGAAAGAAAGTCGTGGTTAAAGATTCAACAACATCACTTCCTCGCGTAAGGTGTAAAAAAAATTCCCAGTGTTCATACAGGATCCCTTACAAGTTCTCCGACATGAGGGAAAACTAGACTTAATGCTCCTAATCTCTCCAAAACACAAAGTAGGGGGGGACGGGACCCCTTTCACTCCTCTTTCTACACAACAAAGAAGCAAAAAGAGGCAGAAACCCATTTAAAAAAGCCTTTGCAGGTCACCAGCAAAAAGGCCTATTGGTCTTAAGTGGTATTATATGTATTACCATGTGTTCCATTAGCAAGATCCACACACCAAGCTTATGTGCAGGGAAGGGGGACGTGCCAGATATTTCTACATTTCTTTGCCGTCCAAAGCAAAACCCAACTATTCCGTTTCCATCCTTCTGTCAGTTCCAAACTGCCCCCGCCAGCGTGTGCTCGTGGAAGGCCCGGCGCGGTACATGCTCAGCATACCTGCATGGAGACATACCTCCCTCCAGAATGCAGATGAGTGGCGGCAGCAATCTCATCAGCCGGAGGAGATGACTGTGTTATGCAACTCACATGGATGTTCCCTTTGCTATTCATGGAGAAGGTTGCATAAGTCAGGAGAAACACGACTTCAGCCGGTGGAGCAACAATTGTGTCTGTCTCCAGCTATTGACAGTGGCTAGTGGCTGAACGTTATTAGATGCTACAACGACCCCAAGCTCTGCCCTTTGGCATTAGACAGAGATCAGTTTGTTACTTATCCTGCATAACGCTGCTATCATGAGCTTAAAGAGTAAGTCTGTGGCCAGGGCCGGCTCCAGGCACCAGCCGACCAAGCACGTGCTTGGGGCGGCACTTTAGAAGGGGCAGCCAATGTTGGGGTGGCGGGGGGCACTCGTGGTTTTTTTGTTGTTGTTGGGTTTTTTTGTTTGGTGGGGCGGCGCTGGAGGGGCTTTTTGTTTGTTTCGGCCAGGCAGTGTGGGGAGTGTTTCGGTGGTGCTGGGGGGGTGGGCCGGCGTGGCGCACCGGGGGTTTGGGCGGCCTGGCCTGGCGCTCCAGGGGTTTGGGCAGCCCGGCCTGGCCCAGCGCAGCACTCGGGGCGGGAGGCGGGGGTTTGGGCGGCCCAGCCCGGCCTGGCACAGTGCAGCACTCTGGGGGTTTGGGTGGTCTGGCCCGGCCCGGCGCTCGGGGGGGTTGGGCAGCCCGGCCCGGCCCAGTGCTCAGGGGGTTTGGGCAGCCCGGCCCGGCCCGGCCCAGCACTCGGGGGGTTTGGGCGTCCCGGTGCGGCGCGGCGCTCTGGGGGTTTGGGCAGCCCGGCCCGGCCCGGCGCTATGGGGGTTTGGGCGGTGCGGTGCGGCACTCTGGGGGGGGCGGGGGTTTGGGCGGCCCAGCGAGGCGCTCCGGGTGGGAGGGGATTTGGGCGGCCCGGCAAGAGTTGATAGTTATAGCTCAAAGCTGAGTCAATGGGTGAAATCCTGGCCCTATTGAAGTCCAGGGCAAAACTCCCATAGATTTCAACAGGGCCAAGTTTTCAACCAATAGGTTTAAGAACTTTGGTGATAGGTGCATTAGAGTTTGATCAATCCAATAGATTGGATTAGACCAGGGATGGGGGTGTTCCCCAGCTTTTTTGAATCACATTCCCCAACCTTTCTTTTTTTTAATATGGAGCCTCTCCCCGCCTTACAAAATGGGACTTTCCAATGTAATCTTGATGGAGCTGGGGCCATTAATACGTTGACTCCAGTCAAGGGGATTCTACTCTCCATAAATCAGTTCTTAACTCCTGCTGTCTAACCGTGTGTAGGCTAGGAAACCTTTGGAAAGCACCTCTGTTAATATCTACACAGTTTGCAGGGCAGTCTTTCTCACTTCCAGCACTGATGGGTGCCACTGGATACTGTGACCCCGTGCACGAGGTCGCAAAGCATTCATTCAAATTTGGCCCAGCCACTCCTCCGTCATGATAAAAGGGGCGGCTGGGCTAAATTTGAGTGGCGTTGCAACCCGGTGAGTGAGCGGGAAGGGTTGCCACACACACCCCTAGAAAGTTTGAGGTGCCCTTCCCGGTCGAGAGCCGCTGGATTAGACAGACAGACAAATGGAAGGATGTTTTAGATTTTCATTGACTTCCTATGTGAACACTGATCTTACTGTGATAAATTTCTATCCTATTGTGATGCTGGCAGACCAGGTGCCAGCTCATGCCATGGTCCCTAGGCCTCAACTGAACACTGACAAATACATAACTGGAGCCAGTCTGGCTCACCGGTGTGTTAGTGTCATTAAAATCAGTATTAGAGTTCGAAGAATGTGTTTAGTGATTAGACTTTATACAATTCTTGTAAGTTGCTGCCTGCATTAATCTCGTTTATAATAGCCATATCCGATGTTATAAGGTATATTTAAGTGTTTGCTCTGGAACTGTAAATCACCCGGCAGGAGCGAAGCATTCCCGAGTGTGAAGTACTAGTTTGCCACAGATGTTCTCTCCTGCCCAACAAAAAAAAAAGGCCCATCAACACCAGACAAACCGTTGTGGAACATCAGAGGACAAAAGACTTTGTTATTTGCTCTCCCGCATTCACCCCCACAAAGAGGAGACGTGCAACTGAATTCCTCCCTCCCAACAGCTGAACTTGCAACTTGAAGCAGAAGGGGGGGGAAGGAATAAAAGGCCCGAACAAGGAGAAACGATCTTTTATGTTGCTTGAACTCTGAGGGGCAAGAATTACCAAGCATAAGCAAAAGATCCCCAGTGCTTGGCCTGGGTTAGTCCTAAAGGCATATTGAGCTTGCTTATTATAAAAGTTTCTATTACTTTTTGAAACTTAAGACTGGAACTCCTTTGTGTGTTCATGTGTTTACCTGCTTTAACCTTGCAAATAACTCTCTTATTTCCTTTTTCTAGTTAATACATCTGCGGATAGTTTATTATAGGATTGGCTACAAGCTGTCTTTGGTGTGAGATCTAAGGTGCAATTGACCTTGGGTAAGTGACTAGTCCTTTGGGACCGGGCGTACCCTGAATATTGTTGTGATCTTTGGAGTAAAGAACCATCTATCACAAAGGTAAGCTTACCTGGGTGGCAAGTCACATCAGAGTTCCCAAGGGGACTGTCTGACTCCATGTTATGGCTGTTACAATGCTTGAGTTTATACTTGATAAGTGGTTGGTGAGATCTAAGGGCAGAACTCACAGCCAATTTGGGGTTTGTGCTCCGCTTCTTGACAGTCCGCCCAGAGGTTGGTATTCATGTTCTTGAGCCCCTGCAGGATAGCTACACACCTCGGAATTAAAAGTTGATTATAGCTAGTGGATTAATTTTTAGAAGGATTTACGAGAACACGATTGAGGTGGGGTTTAGTTTATCGATGGAAAGTGTCCTCTTTTATACCTAACTGCATCACAGGCCATGAGCATCTATAATAATATATGGAGATATACCTATCTCATGGAGCTGGAAAGGACCCTGAAAGGTCATCAAGTCCCCCTGCCTTTACTAGGAGGATCAAGTACTCATTTCACTGCAGATCCCTAAGTGGCCCCTCAAGGATTGAACTCATAAGGATGGGTTTAGGAGGCCAATGCTCAAACCACTGAGCTATGCCTCCCCCATGGCATAAACAGATAGATAGATAGATAATAACCCTGATCAAAGCATGGCATCATTCCAGCTTTAGGCCCATGTCTCCAATGAAATCAGTGGCATTCCAGCAGCGTAAAACTGGAGTAACGCAATGGTGAGTCATATTCAACATACTTCGTTACCAAATTTACAACGGCTCTAGTTCTCCTGCGCATCTGTCTGTCTTATGTATGTCTTATGGTGACATCAGGGTCATCTATCAGAGCCAAGACGATCTTGCAAATCTAGGAAGGGGGTGTGATCTTTCCAGTGGAATCGCAAGGCAGTAAGAGACATGGGGTCAGTCTGTCATTCTCAGCAGATGACCGACAGCTCTGAAACCTGCTTTGCATCTGGGCTGTTAGAATCAGAGTTCAGTGAACTTCAGCATAAGGCGTCTTCATTTGGCCAGGCTTCTGATTTTGCTTTTGTACTACTAAGGAATGAGCGGCTCTGTCTGGTTTTATTGATGCGAGACTCTCGGATTCCTCGCTCGTGACTGCCAGTACAAATTTCTAAACAAATATTTATTGTGCTGCTTGCTGGTTCCAAATGGCTCTTTGCACCCCCACCCCCTGCTCGTAAGATCAGTCAATGGCTCTTCATAAATAAAGAATAATCTCGTGATGGGACATGACTTGCTACGTTCTGTGCTATTGGGAGGCATTTGAGGACAAACACGCTCTCATGCTGAGGAGTAAAGGGAGTTAATCGTGCTGGGGTTTGTTTCAAAGTGCTCAGTATAAAAAAGTAAAGGCTTAAACCACTAAGCTATGCCTTCAAGGCGAAATTAAGGGCATTAAGAAAGGAAATATCTGACTGTTAACATCCCCAGCTGGCTGCATACGGGATAACCACTCAGGCTGGACTAATACTAATCATATTTAGCACTTCCATAGTGGTTGATTTAGTTGGGGATTGGTCCTGCTTTGAGCAGGGGGTTGGACTAGAGGACCTCCTGAGGTCCCTTCCAACCCTGATATTCTATGATTCTGTATTTCCAGTGCATTGCGTCCCCCTTATCACCACACCCCAGCGTCATTATCCCCAGGGATACAAGGGGAAATCGAGGCACGGAGCCGTTAAGAGTCTTGCTCAAGGTCCCCCGAGGGTTCAGTTTAGCACGTGTGCAGTGGAACGCTCTGACACTGACACCATTTACAGAGAGAGAGAGAGAGAAACTTCACCCTGGGACAGTGCTCAGCGCCCCAGCAAACAGGGTGCTAGGAGCGGAATCTCCACCCTCCCTCCGTAGTAGCCATGGTGTATCTGGGCTGCAGCCACTACTACAGGGCAGTGGGGGGAAGAGCAAACACACTGGGGGGGAGGAGCCAAATCTGCTTGCACAGGTGTGTTACACAGCCCTCAGTGTGTGTTACACAGCCCTCTGCCATAGGGTGACCAGATCACCCCACTAAAATATCGGGACATATTGGGGTGCCATCCGCCCCGCCCACAGTCCACCCCCGCTCCTCCCAGGCTCCACCCCCACTCTGCCTCAGGTCCCACCCCCTCCCCGCTCCATCACCCCCACCGTGCCCTTCCTCATCCCCCGGCCTGCCGCTGGCTTGCTGCGTCCCTCCTCAGTCCCCCACCCACCGCTTGCCTCCTCACCTGCTCGCTCACCCGCTCGCCTCTTCACCCCCCTGCCCGCCACTCACCCCTACTGTGCCGACTTCCCCTCTCCCGGGTGGGTGCTCGCCCACCCCCCGCCTCCTTCCGCCCCTGCACCGCCCTCGCCCTGCCCCCATTCCACCCCCTTTCCCCAAGACCCTGCCCCTGCCCTGCCTCTTCGCCTCCTCCCCTGAGCACGCCGCATCCCCGCTCCTCCCCTCTCCCTCCTGGAAAGTGCTAAGTGCTGCCAAACAGCTGTTTGGCGGCGGGAAGCACTGGAGGGGGGGAGGAGCAGGGATGCGGTGCGCTGGTGGGCGGGGGGGAGAAGGAAGCGAAGAGGGGGGAGCTTGACTGCAATTTTTCCCATGGGTGCTCCAGCCCCGGAGCACCCACGGGGTCAGTGCTTCCCTCCCACTCGCCTCCTTACCCGAATATCGGGACAAATGGCGCCCTGATCGTACATTGATCGGGACATGGGACAAAGGGTTACATATCGGGACAGGCCCCGGACATCTGGTCACCCGACTCTGCCATGGCTTGAGCCACATAGGTTTATAAGTCTATTACTGCTTCCAGCAAGAGAACTCAGGCCCGGATCCTCAAAGGTATTTAGGCACCTACCTCCCATTCAGGAACCAGGCCTCAGTCGATTGGATGAACTAGAAGAAGCTCTTGTGTTTAATGCTAAAGGCCCTAGCATGAGAGGCATCCTGGCAAGTCTGTAGGGTGCCCAGGTGCCCAGTTTTCGACCGGAAAGTCCAGTCAAAAAGGGGACCCGACAATGTCCGGTGAGATCTACTGACCGGACACCCAATGTCCAGTTACTGCGGGCAGGGGAGGCAGGGAGGTGCCCAGCCATCACCCGCGGCAGCCCCTACTCAGCCAGGGCTGCCTCCTACCTGCGTTGGACGGCTGCAGCTCCCAGCCCTGGTTCCGCAGGCGAGTTCCTCCTGACCCAGGGGGTGGGGTGGGAGGGGAAAGCAGCGAGTGACGGGAGGGAGGGGGAAAGAAGAATGGATGGGGGTGTGGCCTCAGAGAAGAGGCGGAGCAGAGGCGGGATTTTGGGGGGACTAGGCAGGGCATGGGTGGGGCCTCCAGAGGGAAGAGGCGGGGTGGGGGAGATTCCGGCTCCCCTGCTGAAGTGTCCAATTTTTAAATATTACCGAGTTGGCAACCCTTCGCGTCTGCAGCCACCTACCAGGCCTGAGATTTGCTGTTAGTGGCAGAACCTCGCTCTAGATGCCATTTGCAGAGCGTGTGGTTTTCAGTCCCCTGTATCGTTAACATAGGGGCCCAATTCAAACCCAGTCAACTCCTTCAAGACCCACCTCTTTGGGGATGCCGTGGATAAATTGCAGCTGATAATGGCCCAGCTGGGGTGACTCAGATTATTGATAGCTCTTGTTTATTCATAGATTTGAAGGCCAGAAGGGACCCTTGTGATCATCTAGTCTGACCGCCTGGATAACACAGGCCCGAGAACTTCCCCAAGATCATTCCTAGAGCATAACACCTTTCAGAAGAACATCCGATCTTGATTTTAAAATTGTCAGTTACAGAGACTCCACGACGACCCTTGGTGAACTGTGCCAGTGGTTAATTACTCTCACCATTAAAAATCGATGCCTTAGTGAATGAGGGAGGCAACCTAGTGACAGAGGATGTAGAAAAAGCTAATGGACTCAATGCTTTTTTTTGCCTCTGTCTTCACGAACTAGGTCAGCTCCCAGACTACTGCACTGGGCAGCACAGCATGGGGAGGAGGTGACCAGCCCTCTATGGAGAAAGAAGTGGTTCGGGACTATTTAGAAAAACTGGGCGAGCACAAGTCCATCGGGCCGGATGCGCTGCATCCAAGTGTGCTAAAGGAGTTGGCGGATGTGATTGCAGAGCCATTGGCCATTATCTTTGAAAACTCATGGCGATCGGGGAGGTCCCGGATGACTGGAAAAAGGCTAATGTAGTGCCCATCTTTAAAAAAGGGAAGAAGGAGGATCCGGGGAACTACAGGCCAGTCAGCCTCACCTCAGTTCCTGGAAAAATCATGGAGCAGGTCCTCAAGGAATCAATTCTGAAGCACTTAGAGGAGAGCAAAATGATCAGGAACAGTCAGCATGGATTCACCAAGGGCAAGTCATGCCTGGCTAAACTAATTGCCTTTTATGATGAGATAACTGGCTCTCTGGATGATTTACTTGGGGATTTGTCCTGCAGGGGGTTGGACTAGATGACCTCCTGAGGTCCCTTCCAACCCTGATATTCTATGATGCTATGATTTCCAGTCTGAATCTGTCTAGCTTCAATTTCCAGCCATTGGATCATGTTATGCCATCCTCTGTCAGCCCATTATTAAATATTGGCTAAGCAGCAGTTCTGCAGAAAAGGACCCAGGGATTACACTGGATGAGAAGCTGGATATGAGTCAGCAGTGTGCTCTTGTTGCCAAGAAGGCTAACGGCATATTGGGCTGCATTAGTAGGAGCATTGCCAGCTGATTGAGGGACATGATCATTCCCCTCTATTCGGCATTGGAGAGGCCACATCTGGAGTACTGCGTCCTGTTTTGGGCCCACCTCCCCGCTACAGAAAGGATGTGACCAAATTGGAGAGAGACCAACGGAGGGCAATAAAGATGATTAGGGGGCTGGGGCACATGACTTACAAGCAGAGGCTGAGGGAACTGGGCTTGTTTAGTCTGCAGAAGAGAAGAGTGAGGGGGGATTTGAAAGCAGTCTTCAACTACCTGAAGGGGGGTTCCAAAGAGGGTGGAGCTCGGCTGTTCTCAGTGGTGGCAGAGGACTGAACAAGGAGCAATGGTCTCAAATTGCAGTCATCCCTGAACATTTTCTTTGTTAAGCTAAATACAGTGAGCTCCTTGAGTCTATCACTATAAAGCAGGTTTTCTAATCCCTTAATCGTTCTCATGGCTCTTCTCTGAACCCTCTCCAGTTTATCAACATTCTTCTTGAATTGTGGACACCAGAACTGGATACGGGATCCCAGCAGGAGTCACCCCAGTACCAAATACAGATGTCAAATAACCTCTCTACTCCTACTTGAGTTTCCCCTCTTAATGCACCCAAGGATCATATTAGCACTTTTGGCAGCAGCTTCACACTGGGAGCTCATCTTCAGCTGATTATCCACCATGACCCCCAAATCTTTTTCACAATCACTGCTTCCTCAGACAGAGTCCCCGTCATGTAAGCATGACCTACATTTTTTGTTCCTAGATGTACATTTAGCAGTATTAAAACACACAAGCTCAGCAGTTTGAGCATTGGCCTGCTAAACCCAGGATTGTGAGTTCAATCCTTGAGGGGGCCATTTAGGGAACTGGGGTAAAAAACTGTCTGGGGATTGGTCCTGCTTTGAGCAGGGGGTTGGACTAAATGACCCCCTGATATTCTATGTCTTCTATTTAAAAGGGTGTCATAAGGAGGAGGGAGAAAACTTGTTCACCTTAGCCTCTAAGGATAGAACAAGAAGCAATGGGCTTAAACTGCAGCAAGGGAGGTCTAGGTTGGACATTAGGAAAAAGTTCCTAACTGTCAGGGTGGTTAAACACTGGAATAAATCGCCTAAGGAGGTTGTGGAATCTCCATCTCTGGAGATATTTAAGAGTAGGTTAGATAAATGTCTATCAGGGATGGTCTAGACAGTATTTGGTCCTGCCATGCGGGCAGGGGACTGGACTCGATGACCTCTCGAGGTCCCTTCCAGTCCTAGAATCTACGAATCTATGGTTTCCTTGCGCCCACTCTACCAAGCGATCCGGATCGCTCTGTATCAGTGACCTGTCCTCTTCATTATTTACCACTCCCCCAATCTTTGTGTCATCTGCCAACTTTCTCAGTGATGATTTTGGGTTTTCTTCCAAGCCATTGATTAAAATGTTAAAAAGTGTAGGGCCAAAAAACAATCCCTGTGGAACCCACTAGAAACACACCCACTCCTGGATGATTCCCCCTTTTACAGTTACATTTTGAGATCTATCAGTTAGCCAGTTTTTAATCCATTTAATACGTGCCGTGTTAAATTGATATCTTTCTAGCTTTTTAATCAAAACGTTGCACGATACCAAGTTAAATGGCTTACAGACGTCTATGTATACGACATCAACGCTGTTACCTTTATCAACCAAACATGATCTCTTCAAAAAAAGATATCAAGTCAGTTTGACAGGGTCTGTTTTCCCTAAACAAATGTTGAGGGAGGGTAATATAATTAATGCCAATCAACACAGGTTTATGAAAAATAGATATTTATGACCCTCCTTTATTACTCTTTATTAAAGGAGTTCCCATATCAGCCCCAGTTGACTCGGCTCATATTTGTTTTCAGCTTTGTAAAACTGGCCCTTTGAAAGCACCAGGTATATAGATCAATGGTTTGGATTTTCTTCTGTTTGCACATCAAGTCATGATCACTTGTAGCTAAGCAACCGTTAATTTTTGATTCTGTGGTCAGTTTCTCTTTATCCGTCCAGACTAGGTTTAATAGCAAGTTCTCCCTTCTTGGCTATCACATTTTTTTGAGTTAGGAAATTGTCATCTATAATGTTTAGAAATTCCAAGGATGTTTTCGCACTGGCAGCATGAGACCGCCAGCGTATGTCACTCATATTGAAGTCCCCCATGATCACACAGGTGTTTTTTCCCCTATACATTATAGATAGATGCGCTGGGACGGGGTCATCCTGTTCCCTGGAGTGATCTGGTGGTCGGTAGAAGACACCAACTAATACACAATCTTGTGCTTTATCTGTCAGGACATTGATCCGTAAGCATTCCAGATGATTTTCTTCTGAGTTATCAGTGACTCAGCAACAGGTAATGCCGTTTTTGACATAGAGTGCCGCTCCCCTTTCCGTTTGGCCCACTCCATCCCTCCTAAATAGGCTGTAACCGTTGATTTTAATAATTCCAGCCGTGTGACTCATCCCCCCCAGGTTTCAGTATCACCAACTAGATCAAATTTATGCTCATAAATGAGCAATTCCAAAGCCTCTCGATTGTGACCAGGCTCCTAGCATTGGTGTCGAGGCAAGTCAAGAATTTCTTCTCTTTGTGTCCTTTGCTTCCGGGATTAATTTTGTTCTCACCAGCTCGATTTTGTGCTGAGTGCTCAGATCTTCCCTCGTTTTACCCTCCCCTTTTGTTGTCAGTTTAACCCCCTCCTGACTACGCGAGCCAGCCTGTCGCTGAGGCTGTTCAGATCTTTCAAAAGCAAACCCACCTGCAAGTGGTGCCTGCTGCGGGTCTAGACAATCAGATACTCCTAGCTCTGTTACGCTGGGCCTTGCTCCCTGTGCTTTTGTTACACTCCCATGGTGCATCTTTAGGGTTGCCAATCCTCCCGGTTTCGCCCGAGGTAAGCACCTCCCGGCCGGAGCCCACACCCCTCACCCCCTCCTGCACTCCTGTCCCAGCCCTGAGCCCCCTCCTGCACCCAAACTCCCTCCCAGGGCTTGCAACCCGCACCCCCTCCTACACCCCAACCCCCTGCCCCAGGTAAGAATCCCCCTCCTGCACCAAACTTCCTCACAGACCCCGGACCCCCCTCCTGTATTCCAACCCCCTGCCCCAGCCCTGAGCCCCCTCCTGCACCCAAACTCCCTCCCAGAGCCTGCACTCCTTCCTGCACCCCAACCCCCTGCCCCAGGCTCAGCCTGGAGCCCCCTCCCACACTCCAAACCCCTCGGCCCTGGCTCAGATCCCGCACCCCAACCCCCTGCCCCATCCTGGTGAAAGTGAGGGAGGGAGGGGGAGAGCGAGCACCAGAGGGAGCGGGGATGGAGTGAGCAGGGCGGGGCCTCAGGGAAGGGGCGGGTCAAAGGTGTTTGGGTTTGTGTGATTAGACAGTTGGCAACCCTATGCATCTTGTCTTATCCTAGCTCTTCGGGGCAGGGACCGTGTGTGTGAACAGCACCCAGAGCAATGGGCCCCGATCTGGATTAGTGCTTCTAGGTGCTACTGCTATAGAAATCTTACAGAGTAATCATTTATAAGTGGCTGCATCGCCTATTCCTCAGCGCGTACACGTCTTAGGACTCTACATCCTTCGGTCACAATGCCTGCTACGAAACTGGGCGCTGTTGTAGTAACTGGGCTTACCGAGTTGCCCTCTTGGTGACCTCCACTGTAAAAAGTAGGAGGAAGTTGGTGAGATGGCCCAATCGCCTAGAATAACAAATGTTGACGGGAAAAGACCAACGGACTGAATACGTCCAGACAAAAAGGCCGCCTGATATACCTCAAGGACTGTGTGAAGATCGTGCGTCGTGAATGAGAAAGGTCCGGAATCGGCGAACCAAAATTGGTGTGTGGGAACCTAGCACTAATTGGTGGACAAATTAATAAGGGGGTGGGGCTGTTCCACCTATCGCTCCCTTGTGGGGTCCTTAAAGGAGGAGACTCCACCATCATGGCTGTCACCCCTACCATCTCCTGGGACCCCGGGCCTTCATCATCCTCATAGGCGCCAACTCCATGGGTGCTCCAGCCCCGGAGCATCCACGGGGAAAAAATGGTGGGTGCTAAGCACCCACCAGCAGCCCCCCCATCAGCTCCCTCCCCGTGCCTCCTGCCCGCCACAATCAGCCATTTCATGGTGTTCAGGAGGCTCTGGGGAGGAGAGGAGAGGAGCGAGGATGTGGCATACTCGGGGAGAGGGCGGAATGGGGCGGGAAGAGGCAGGGAAGGGTAGAGCAGGGGCGGGAGGAGGCGGGGCAGGGTGGACCGAAGGCGGGAAAAAGCGGGGTGGGGTGAAGTGGGGGCAGGAAGAGGCGGGGCAGGGTGGAGCAGAAGTGGGAAGGGGCGGGGCAGGGTGGAGCGGAGGCGGGAAGAGGCAGGACAGGGTGGAGCAGAAGCGGGAAGAGGCAGCACAGGTTGGAGCAGAAGCAGGAAGAGGCGGGGCAGGGTGGAGCGGGGGCAGGAAGAGTTGGGGCAGGGTGGAGCGGGGGCGGGAAGAGGCAGCACAGGGTGGAGCAGAAGCAGGAAGAGGCGGGGTGGGGTGGAGTGGGGGCAGGAAGAGGCAGGGCGGGGTGGAGCAGAAGCAGGAAGAGGCGGGGCGGGGTGGAGCATAAGCAGGAAGAGGCGGGGTGGGGTGGAGCAGAAGCAGGAAGAGGCAGGGCGGCGTGGAGCAGAAGCAGGAAGAGGCGGGGTGGGATGGAGTGGGGGCAGGAAGAGGTGGGGCCAGGGCGGGAAGAGGCAGGGCAGGATGGAGTGGGGGTGGGAAGAGGCGGGGCAGAGTGGAGAGGAGGCGGGAAGAGGCAGAGCGGGGTGGAGTGGGGGCAGGAAGAGGCGGGGCAGAGTGGAGAGGAGGCGGGAAGAGGCGGGGCAGAGTGGATTGGGGGCGGGGCCTGGGGCAGACCCAGTGGTTGAGCACCCGTCGGCACTTTGGAAAGTCAGCGCCTGGGACCATCCCGATTCTGCGAGACGTCCTGACCAGCCCAGCCCAGGGAGAGGGACCCAGATGGCATCACCGCCTCTGCCGGCTACAGTTGGATCCCAACCACCACCTGGGATGAAACAGACTTTAACAGCAGCAGCAGCCCCAGCCTAGCTCATCTAATTCCATCTCTTTTCCCCAAAAGGCCCCTGATCACCAGCTCTGATTCCACCGAAGAGGCTGTCGGACAAGGGAGCGTCTCCAGCTAGAGGGCCGGGGTAAAACCCTTTCTACTGTACTTTGCAAACACTTTAGCTGCTTTTCCTTCTTTTCTTAACCTCGAATAGAGATGAAAAGGATTGTTAACGGCGTGTTTGCCACGGGGCTAAGCAGGCTGAGGTCTCTGTACACGAAACCGTGTTTAAAACTATTTAATGCTGGGTCAGGTTAGCACTTTTGGCCCATTTCTGCCAGCGAAATGAATACCTCAGTGCACGTCTCAGCTCTTTGGGCAAGGGCCACTTGTTGGTCCTTGTTTGTACAGCACCTTGCACAAGAGGGTCCTGGGCCGTGACTGGAGCTCCTAAGCATCACCGCCACACAAACATTCTAGAAGGGGAAACCGAGGCACAGATAGGTTAAGCGCCTTGCCCAGGGGCCAGCGGCAGAACAGGGGACAGGATTCATCTCTCCTACTGCACAGTGCCTGAACCACACGTCTATCCTATCTGCGTATCCAGGTCTGACGGGAGCTTTGCAAACCTTGCCGGTTTTATTTTTGGCCAGCTCAAGGCGTGGGGGGGAGAGATCACCCCCGGGACAGCACCGTGCTGCTTGCGTTTGTTATTCTTAGCCAGCTGGGTGAACAGGATTACAACAACAATGCTGGGCTGGCTACAGGGGATGGAGTAGCAGGTCTTTCCCATGTCCAACCTCTTGCTGATAGCAGCCTCTGTATGGAGCCATAACACTTTCTTAGGTTTGAAAGCAGCTGGCACCGCAGTCCGGAGCCGAGCGGGGCACTCTGCAGGTGGCAGATAGGGACTGAGTCCAGTCCTTTCCCACACGCAGGCCTGGCGGGTGGACAAGAGGGAAACAATCACAGGGCCAGTGGGGGAAGCCCCTGCGGCTGGTTGCTGTTGTTGTGTTGTGAACGCCCTACATAGCTGTAAAGGTCATTGAAGATAGGATCATGGTAAAGAACTTGGTCGCTGTACAGTGCTACGGAAATGCAGCCTCTTCTGGGGTGGAGGACAGCCGCCAACTGGCACAGGGCACAGCCAAGGAAGGGTAGATACTTCTAGCTAAAGACCAGCCCAAAGCCCGTCTCAGTACCAGAGGAGCTTTAATATCAGGGCCGTCCCTAGCAATTCTGGGGCCCTACGCAGCCCCCCCGCAGGGGGCGGGGGGAACCAGGCCTCTGCGGGAAGAGAGAGTGGGGGCTGACCCCAGGCCTCTGCGGGCTGCCTTGGGGATAGGGGGGAGCCACCTCCCAGCACTAACCAGCAGCGTGGCTGGGTCTGGGTCACTGCACTTCCTGCAGCCAGTGAGTGCAGGCCCAGCCCTGCTGCAGTCCTCAGGGGAGTGGGGGCGGAGGAGGGGTGGGAAGAGGCAGGGCTGGGGCAGGGAAGGTGTGGGGCAGGAAGAGCCAGAGCAGGGGCTGGAGCAGCACACAGCTGCACAGGGCACCAGGAAATCTGGTGCCCTACGCAGCTGCGTACTTTGCATACGGGTAGGTACAGCCCTGTTTAATAGCCTTGCAGAGTAAATGTGATCTGAGTCCTTATGGCCTCATCCCATCATCCCATGCCCAGTAAACTGCATGGAGCGTGATAGGCCAGATCCCTGGGTTCTCCGAAAGGGCCGACTCCTGCTCCTATCGAAGTCAATGGCAAAGCTCCCATTTCGTTTCGATGGGAACAGGATACGGCCCAAAACGGCCAGAGGGCAAGTCACAGGGTGGGGTGCAAAGCTGGCATAAAGCTCCCACTTGCACAGGTCCTCCTCTTTGCTCTTCTTCCCTCACGTGCTGCATTAGAGCAGCCTCAGGGCTGCTCTAAGTTATGCCGGCCTGTAACAGCCACAATGGGCTCAAAACCTAGCTCGGAACGGGGATAACATCAGCGCTATACTGACCATGTCCCCTTCCCCCCATGATGCTGGAAGCAAAGAGGGTGTGGAGCACGTGAAGGTGTGTGTCCACTGCTGGGTCGCTCTCACATTAGAATTAAATCAATTCCCTGCTGTGGCAAGAACCTTGGGTACTGGTGGCACTTCGCTCTCTGTTCTCTGCCTGTGGCTCACAAGAGTTTGATCTCCTGAGGGCTGTAATACTTTGGTCTAATTCTGGCTGTTGGCTTGGTGTGCGGGTGCTGGGCGGGGCTGGTGGCCTGCGACACACAGACACCCCCCCGGCCCCCGCCAAGTGGAGTGCACTCCCATAGGATACAAATCAAAGGTGCCTGGGCGGTTATTAGCTGGGGCACCGAGTCGGTGGAAAGGAACAATGTCAGACTACAGGTATGCACCTTGCAATTCACCTGAAACACAAGCCCTCTGGAGAGCCAGCGCTTACGTCAGCTCCCCAGCACACACGCTCCCTGCAACGCAAGGCACCGTCCAGCCAGGCATTGGCTCAACAAGGAACTCAATCCTCAGACAGGGAGTCTCGGCCAGCCTGCCTATGGCTGGCAGTACAGGGGACGGCTCCTCCCCTCCAGCGTGGCACGACACAGGAGAATGAGACTTAGCTGCGCACAGCGGCCCCTTTTTTAAGCTGTTCCGGCACTGACTGGCATGAATTCCGCAGCATTCTATGTCAGAAGGACGCTGGATATAATCCCACAGGACCCTGCCTCCGACCCTCAGCCAGTAGCGGATGCTTCAGAAGATGCAGTAAAACCCACATAAAGGGACTCTGAGAAGTGCTGCATTCCTGAATAACTGCAATGCCCCGGGACTTCAGTGGGAGCTCAGCGGGGTGATAGTTTTAAAGGGGCGGCGGTGTAACCCCCCCCCCATTAGCCTGTCACTCTGGAGACCTGGGTTCTAGGCCCCACCTTGCTGCTGGGGACTTTGGGCGAGCTTCAGTTTCCCGCCGTAAGATGAGGCTGGTGATGCTGACCTCCTTTGTGAAGCCCTGCATTATTACTAATGTGTAATATTACACCAGGAGGGACAACATTTTCCTCCCAAGCAACGACTTTCTTATTTCCTCCTGACCCGAGTTAGTGAGTCCCTGAAGCATGACGACTGATAACATTTATAACCTTGTCAGAGCCATTTTAACTCCAGAGGCTCGTCTCTCTTATTTAAGTAGTGTCAGCTCTTCCACTGGGGCAAAGTCCATGTAGCTAGGCTCATCTGCACCAGCGGAGGAGCTGACCCATGCGTGCCTACTTTGGAATCTCACTCGATAGCTATAATCACCCAACCCCCGCTATTTGCAGTCCCAACAAATCCTTTCATTGCCTTCGCTGCTAATTGCTGGATCCTGCAAAACAGCCCCCTTTGTGGCTTCTCGCTCTAGGTGTTGACCCCCCACCCCTCTATTCCTGCTGCTTTACAGTATTATTAACATTCCTCGCTGCTACATCACCCGTCGCAAAGTCCACGGACTCAGCCTTCGCCTGTGTGCGTGTGGGCACGCGTCCCGACTCATGCGTCAGCCCTCGCCTTCCCGCGCAAGACGTTTACGAGCTGCAGCAAAGGGAGGGCGATAGGCCAGCTAGATTGTGCCGCACTGTTTGCATTGCGCTCTGTTTGCTCACGCACTTCAGGGGAAATGCCACGCGCCGCTCAGAGGCGCACGCCGGATCCCGTGTCTCAGCTCGCCGAGGCGTGTGCCCGAAAGCTGGGCTCATCGGTGCTGCTGCACCCCCTGGCTTGAAGGGGTTTCCATCATATGCAGGGTTTACGGTTTGGTTCAATGGCTCTCAGCACCCCCACTATACGAATTGTCCCAGCACCCGTGGCTGGGATTTTTGGTACCTTTCCAAAACTTCAGGCATTTGTCCAGTGTTAAAAGAGGAAGTTTCTCAGCAACGGTCCTGCAGCACTTCCCTGCACCTCCGATCCGTGCTATGCAGTTGCACAGGTGCTACCCCCACCCACAGGAGCAAGGTGCCACCCCACCCACCTAGGGGAGCTCAGCCAGCACAGGGAGGGTGCTGCCCTTTGCTACTGGCGCTGACCAGCAACAAATTATTACCCTGCATCAGCCAAGAGAGCACCATAGAGGGCACAACCCCTTCCTTGCACTGTCCATGGGGTGCAGGGCTGACCCCAGTTACAACCAACCTTTCAGATGACTCGCGGAGTAACGCACGACTCACGAGGAGTACGAGTAGCAAAACTGGACCCATTAATCCTTGAGCAGCAGTGATATCTGTTCCGTCCAGTAGGGGGCAGTGGAGCGCACACGTGGGCACACTTGCAAACACACCCCATTTGTTACACCTAAGACCCGTATCACTTTCCCTGCTCTCCACGTGCCCATGTGCGGGGAAATACAGATGTCAGAAATACTCTGCGCTCTGGAATAATGGAGCATGTACAGAAAGGGTCCCTGGAGGTCTGAAGGGTCTGTGTCTCGGCTGCTTGCCAAAACTGACAGAGGCAGCTACTGTATAAAACAGCCCCTGGAGTTGCCTTTGTTAGTAACAGGAGATGGATCCCGCGGGCAAGATTTGGGCCTGGAGTGGGGGTCTGGCATCCCCAGTGGGTTTTTTGTGGCGGGGGATGTTTGGATCTAGGGATTTGGTCTGGCCCATTACAGATCCAGGAGCTAGCTGGAAAGTTAAGATGATTCCAAAGTTGAGGGGTCCTTGAGTCTGGGGGTTTCGTCCAGGTAACTTTCGCCTTCCCTAGCACCTTTCACCTGAGGCTCTTCACGATGAGCAGGGTGGGCTAGAAGAATCCACAGTAGGGCTAAGAACCAGGCAAACCTGAGGTCTAGGCCTGCCTCTGCTACTGATCAGCTCTAGGGCAAGTTGTTCTGCATTTCTTTCTCGGTTTTCCCGCTGTAAAAGCTCTATTTAAAATGCTTACCAATTCCCATCATGGTCTGTGACCTACAAATTAAACCGCAAGGGGGTGAAATGTCTGGGGGGAGAACAAACCCCCCTCCCAGGTTTCACCGGGAGCCCAGTGCATGCTGAGACAGGACTTTGGGAGTTTAGGCAGTGCTGGTGGAGGGACGCTCGTGTGCCGTGCCCACGGCTGTCACAGCAGCTCAGCATCGAGTCATCAAAGAAAACTAGGACCAGGCCCGCGGGCTACCTCCCCTGCTCCTCCTGGCGTGAGGGCACCGACACGCTACCATCACTTTCACCTTCTCTCAGCTCCGATGAGGCCGCAGTGTGTGACCCAGACGGTTCATTTGGCTTTGGCGAATAGCCAGACTTTTGTTTCCATTTCTCCTGTGAGGAGCGAGACAGAGCCTGACAGAGCTCCCCCCGCTTCCTGCATGTTCTTTGAGACCTGAACGTTTCTAACAGACACTTTCTTTCCCCTCTTGGCAGAGACCAGCTCTGTTTCCTGCTCCTTCCTAGCTCTGCCGTGCTGCTGTTTTCCAACAATGGGAGATTGGGTCTAGCTGGTGTGTGCGGTGGGATCCACAGAAACACATACAAAAAGGGCTTTATTCTCAATTTACACTAGGGCTTTGTTGGTGTAGATTTGTCATGAGGGCTCTACACCAGCCAGCCCTGCTCCTAAAGTCTGGCATAGAGAGCAGATTAGGAGTTGGGGCAGGGGGGAATGGAGTACGCTGCTCTATGGCTATTCTGTGCTTCCCAAGGGCCATGGGAAATGGAGGGCAAATTAGAGCCATCCTGAGGCAGCTCTAACTTATACCCGGGGCCATGTGGGGCTCTGCACATCCCCAGAATAGGGGAAGCATCTTTGCCTCTCCCCGGCTGCGTCCCAAGTGCTGGAAGGAAGGAGCCGAGGCCCAGATAGCTTTGCCAGAGACGTCCGTGGCCTGGGCTCTTGCGATAACATTTATTCACTCAACGTGTTGCTTTTCTTGGCCGGGGGCTGAGGACAATCATCCAGAGCAGACCAGGAAATTAGAAATGTGATGAAAAGCTCCAAAGGCGTGGCACGCCCATTAGTGCTTCTGTACAGAAGAGCAGGTGACTAGGTCAGAACAAGCAAGCCGCCCTTCCCAAACCTGCTCGGCCCTGATTAACAGCGGCCCACAATGAGCCGGGGGGGGGGGGGGTGCACGGCCTCTTGATAAGGCTGAATACAGGAAAATTTATATAGGAAAAAAAAAGATCCATCCCCCTCCACACCCATTTCCCTTATTTGTTAACAAAGGGACTCGTCGTGTGCTGCCTCAAAGGAGCAGGGTCTAGTGGTTACAGCACAGAACTGGTCATCCAGAGATCTGGGCTGTTTTCCCAGCCTGGCTACCCATTCACGGCCCAGGGGCTGTGCCCCCCACAGCTTCCAGTCTAGTCCCTAAGAGCTGCAGGCCATCCCTGTGCAGTCTCAAGCAAGGCCCTGAACTGCTCCCTGCCTCAGTTTCCCCTCCTGTAAAATAGGGATAACGCTACTTAATCTCACTGGATAATTGTGAGGGTTAACTCCGTAGAGCGACTTTGAAGTCCTATGCCAGTTCAAACCTTTATTTCTGGGAACAAGGGGAGGAGAAAGGTCTAAGAAGACTGACAGTTGGATACGCTACTCCTCACAGCTTGTTCCTGAATTATTGTGGAGTGTTCCTCCTGCTAAAACGACATGTGCTGTCTCTAGCCCAGAGCTGGCTGCATTTCAGTGATGTGTCCCTGTAACGAATGTGTTTTGCATGCATTGCTATAGCCTCAGCGCATTCCTCACCTAAACAATGAATCATCAACCACTCTTGCTCATTCTAGGCACTAAATGATCCCACTCTTCTCAGCAGGGGCGGCTCTAGCTCTGTTGCCGCCCCAAGCATGGCAGGCAGGCTGCCTTCAGCGGCATGCCTGCGGGAGGTCCGCCGGTCCCGCGGCTTTGGCGTACCCGCCGCCGAATTGCCGCCTAATCCACGGGACTGGCGGCCCTCCCGCAGGCGTGCCGCCGAAGGCTGCCTGACTGCTGCCCTCGCAGGGACCAGCAGGGCGCCTCCCGCGGCTTGCCGCCCCAGGCACGCGGTTGGTGCGCCGGTGCCTGGAGCCGCCCCTGCCTCTCAGGCCTGGTCTACATTACAGAGTTAGGTGGACGCAAGGCAGCTTGCATCGACCTAACTATGGGCATGGCTACACTTGCAATTGTAGGGCGCCAGGAGCTAAACCAGCCTTCGGAGACAGCAGCAGGGAAAGCGCTGCCGTGTGTTCACACTGTGCCCCTGGTGACTGTGGAGCATGTCCACATTAGCAGCTCCTGCAACGCCCCAGAGAGCAGTGCATTGTGGTAGCTATCCCAGTGTGTAAGTGGCTGCAGCGTGGTTTGGTTTGCAAAGCATGGGGGGGGCAGAGTGGGTCAGCATGCTATCTCGTAAGTTCAGACAGCGGCGGGGGAAGGGGGAAACCCATCAGCCCCCACCCCTCACCCCTCTCTCTCTCTCACACACACACACACACACACACACATACACACACATCTGCCTCTGCAGCAGGAGCATTCCACGGTAATGGTTTGCTTTGTCCTGGAGCAGATAAACAGGCCGGCTGTCAGAAACAGCACTTTGAAAGGGGATAGCCGCATCCCTGCAGCCAATGACCAGAGTGGCCACTTGACTTCAAGGGATTCTGGGACATTTCCAGAGGCCAATCACAGCGCAGTAATGCAACAGTAGTGAAGGCAGGGGGCTGGACTTGATGACCTTTCAAGGTCCCTTCCAGTCCTAGGAGATGGGATATCTCCATTAATTATTATAATTATTAATTATAACACTTCGTCCATACTGACACCTGGGCATTTCAGCCCCGGCGCAGCAAGCTCTATGCTTCTCATGGAGGTGGATTACCAGGGATGCTCCAGCCGCGGAGTCCGGACGCTCTACGTGCTTTGCCAGTGTGGACACCTCAGGAGTTAGGGCGCCCGGGGCTGATTTAATGCGCTCTAACTTGCAAGTGTAGCCAAGGCCTATGGAAGTGTCTACACTAAAAATTCACTCCCGCCAACGTAACTCGCCTACTACACTGACTTAACTCCACCTCCGTGAGAGGCGTGGCACCAGGGTCGATGTAGTTAGATCGGTGTAGACCCCACGTTGCCTGCACTGACTGTTGCTGGCTTTCAGAAGCCGTCCCACAATGCCCCACGCTGACAGTTCAATCGGGGCAAGGTCTCCTGGAGAGGCTGTGCGCCGCCAACACGAGGAGCACAGCGTAGAGGCGCACACGTGATATAATTACAGCAACGGCTGCATGCCGACCTAAGTGAGGTCGGCGTCGTTTTGTAGCGTAGACACAACCTCAGCCACCGAACACACAAAATGGGGGGTGGGGAGGGGAAAATACACTCCCCCACTAGAGCCTGATTTTGGCGTGGGAGAGCTACACGACAAGGCCGAATGCTGGGCCGAAACGTTTTTGGCTCGCACTGCGCTCCGCGGGCCAGTGAATCTTCAGCCTTCCACCCAGCATGTGTCCTGTTTAAGAGCTCAGACGTGGGCCCTATGCCAGCCACTGCAACGGAGCCTAAGGAGAAAGGTGTTCGGTCTGAGAAGGTGCCACGTTATTACAGCTGTTCTGCTCTGCAGCTGGTGCAAGACATGGGATTTTGGAGCTCTAAGCTTGCTATTCTGTGCCGTGTCACTGACGGAAACAGCCGAGCCTTTGGCTGGATCAGACAAGTCCCTGATGGAACCAGCGGGCCAAACCTGGCTGGGGTCCACTAAGCGCACACAGAGGCTAGCACGTCTATTCAGGGTGGCGTTCACGTGCATTGAGTTCCAGGCCCTGAAGTTCTTAGAGAGGACCAAGCCATGGTGTATGTGGGCTTAACCCAGTCAAGCATTGCCACATAGTTCGTTTGCACGCTGAACTGCCTGGCAGGTGGGCCTGACATACAGCTAACACGGAGGAGATGTAAGCTCCGGATCAACGTGTTCTGCACTCATTGGCCATTCTTCCCGGAGTTCGCCTGGCACTTTCTGCAGCACGGGGTACGTGTGACTGAGTCTGTGAGTTCACTTGTGATCAGCCCCGCCAGCACTACAACCACATGATCAGTTCTTGGCAGGGGAGAGAGTCAAGGTAGCTGCTGCAGCAACATTGTCAGCCTGTGGTTCATATTCAGGACAGCAAGCGGGCGGAGCCACTTCAGATGCATTGAGTCCCTCTGGAGAGGAAAATGCTGTCAATGATCAGTCTGTACAGAGACCATACAGTGCTAAGGAAAGTACGCCAGTCCCCACTTACATAGGTGTGGGCCTCCCAATTATGGGCCCTGCCTAAGTACAATAAAAGGAACTGGCATTCCATAGACGTCTGAGGTTTATTGAACCGATCTGCCTGTCCGTCAGAGTTCGAACAGCCAACAAGATGCCGTTTCTTCTCGTCAGGGATATTTATTCCCTTCCCCCCAGAGTTCAAGCTGATGTGACGAGTTCTCATGCATGTCGCCGCTTCATGGGTGTGGGAGCAGCCATCAACAAGGTTCAGCTCTGGTTTGTCTGGTGTCTATGGGCCTTCTTTCGTGGGACAGGAGACACCATCTCCTGTGGCAACCTAGTATTTCCCACTCAGTAATGCTTCTCGTCTGACTGCGGGGCAAACTCTTTTACATCACAGAGCAAACACTTAAATATTACTTTATCACATGCGCTACAGATATTATCAGTGAGATTAACGCAGGCAGCAACGTACGAACATTTCAGAGTCTAAACACTAAATATATTCTTATAAGACTAATGCCTATTTTGAGCAAAACGAACATGCAGGTGACCTGGTCTGGGCTCCAGCTACAAGGCTGTCAGGTCTTAGCTAATGCCCGCAGCCTGGGCAAGAACTGGCATCTGGCCTGCCAGCATCACACTGAGATTAGCATAAAGCCAGGGCTGGAGTTCCTGGGGAACATTGTTTGCTTGTTGTTCAAGAGTCCTGGGTGGGGAACATTTACCCCAGATTTCCAAGGCGTTCCAAACACAAGCAAGAGCTGTCCGTGTTTTCATTAACGTCCTTGATGGACGTGTTCTTTTGGCCTTATCTTCGTGGACCTGAGAAAGCACAGCACTCAGGGCATAGCCTGAAGTGTGTGTGTTTTACATCTGCGAACAAAGCACTTTGGAAAAAGCTGGGCTCTTAGCCATGCTCCAAAACTAGATTCAGCACAGTTTATCCATCAACAAACTAGAGGTACAGCATCACATGATCTGGATGCCTGCCGAGGTCCCCAGCAGTTGCATAGCTTGGGATAAGTCAAATAGTCCAGGAAGGAGGAACCAGAAAAGAACATGAGTGGTCATGTCTGTTGGAGTGACTGTGACAGTACAATTAGAGATGTGGTTTATGCCCCCCTCTCTCTCCCTCCTCCTCCCCTTGAGCTGACATGTCCCCTAGGAGGATGTCTTGTTTGCCCGAAGTACCACTTGGCAAAATTGCAGCATGAGCAGCTTTCAGACTTTCTTCATGCTGTGCAGGGTCTGATCCTCTATCTTCCATTGGAGTCAATGGATAGACTCTTATAATCCCCCCATTGGCTTGGGATCAGGCCCTAAATCATCCAGACAGGACTTGGTCCCAAACTAGCATTCAAGATCAGAGAAAGCGCTGGGTCCCAGACCCTCAAAGATACTTAGGCGCCAAACTCTCATTGAAATCAATAGGAGTTAGGTACCTAGACAAGTTGGAGGTCTAAACCTAGGTGTTACGGAAGTCCAATGCAAGCTGCTCACATATCATGGTGATGAGTGCCGTCTAGCTTGCTAGATATGGCAAACAAGAAAACAGAGAGACCTTCATAGGTTACAAACTATAGAAGATCCTAGAAAGCCTCATAAAGGTACCTGAAAGTGTTTGCTCTGCAAATCCAAGGCAGTGAGCAGCTCACAAGAACACATCTGCACCGTGTGGCGGTGGTTGGCTCTCAGTCACAACTGGCTTTGTGAAACATCTGAAAGCCACCTGTCTTGGGCTTGTGAATGACAGCGGACGATGATCATTGGGAGGGGTCAGTTCTTCGGGCAGATTTAGATCTGGCACTTGAAATTGCAAGCCCAATACAAGGACTTTTTAATGAATCCCTAAACTCAGGGGTCGTATCTTATGACTGGAGAATTGTTAATATCGTACCTCTATTTAAGGGCGGGGGGGGGGAGTGATCTTGGAAACTATAGGCCCATTAGTTGGACCTGAACTGAATGCAAGGTCTTAGAACAAATTCTGAAAGACAGAGGAATTAAAGACATGGAGATGAACAGTAATTGGGATAAAATACAACATGGTTTTACAAGAGGTAGATTGTGCACCAGCCCAGCCTGGTCTCTTTCTTTCAGAAGATAGCCAGTTTTCTAAACAAAGGACATGCAGTAGATCTAATCTACCTGGATGTCAGTAAAGTGTTTGATACAGTTCCACATGGGAAATTATTAGTTAAATTGGAGAAGATGGGGATTCACATGAGAATCGAAAGATGGGTAAGGAACTGGTTAATGGGGAGATTATAATGGGTCATATACTGAAAGGTGAACCTAGGGTGCATTGGGCAGAATATTTCCAGTGGAGATAGGGAAGTGTTATCATCATTGTACCAGGCACAGATGAGACCTCGTCTAGAATACTGTGTGTGCAGTTCTGATCTCCCAAGTTTAAGATCCAAACTAGAGCAGGTGCATAGAAGAGCTACTAGGATGATCAGAGGAATGGAAAACCTACCTTACAAGATAAGTCGTAAGGAGTTTGGCTTGTTTAGCCTAACCAAATGATGGCTGAGGGGAGATATGATTGCTGTCTGTAAATATATCAGAGGGATAAATACCACGGAGGTAGAGAAGTTAAGTTAAGGGCCAATGCAGGCACAAGAACAAATGGATATAAACTGGCCATTAACAAGTTTAGACTTGAAATTAGACGAAGGTTTCTAACCATCAAAGGAGTGAAGTTCTGGAACAGCCTTCCACGGGGAGCAGTGGGGGCAAAAATCCTAACTTGTTTCAAGATTGAGCTTGCGAAGTTTATGGAGGGGATGGTATGAAGAGGTTGCCTACAATGGCATATGGTCCAGCTACATCCGCTGTTAGCAAATATCTCCAGCAGCTAGAGATGGGACACTAGATGGGGAAGGCTCTGATTTACTACAGAGAATTCTTTCTCAGGGCTCTGGTTGGTGGGTCTTGCCCACATGCTCAGGGTGTAACTGATCACCATATTTGTGGTCAGGAAAGAATTTTCCCCAGATCAGATTGACAGAGATCCTTGGGTGGAGGGGGGGTTTCACCTTCACCTGCAGTGTGGGGGCACAGGTCACTTGCTGGTTTGAACTAGAGTAAATGGTGGATTCTCTATAACTTAAAGTCTCTAACTCAAGATTCAAGGACTTGGGTAACTCAGCCAGAGGTTATGGAATGGGTGGGTGTGGTTCTGTGGCCTGCCATGTGATGATCATGATGGTCCCTTCTGGCCTTAAAGTCTATGAGTCTATGAAATCTTTTCCTCTTTCTCCTTAAGTCAGTCCTTCCAGCTGACCTTCTCTGAAGTCCCTCCACCTTGCTGGTAGCGAGGTACCCAGCAATTCATGCCGTGTTGCAGTTGCAATCTCACTGGCGTGGTATAAAGAGACACTTTCACCACCCTGCTCGCTTCTGCACTCACCTCTGGAACAGCACCTTCGGGGTGCAATCCTGGTCTGGCTTGAGTGTCCCATCTCAGCTGGCCAGCCTGCAGCTTCAGGGAGCTGAGAGGAATGAACCCTCCGGCTAAGTCACAGGAGTCCACCCCTTGCAGAGTGAACAAAAACCCAAAAGCAAACATAACCCAATCCTCTGCCCCAGCCCATCCCCCCAGGGTCTGTCCTACTCTACCACGGGGTGGCTCTGGGCACCAGCAAAGCAAGCAGGTGCTTGGGGCAGCGCATTTGCAGGGGCGGCAGGGATCCAGTCTGGGAGCTGAGAACCAACAGGGGGCCCTGGGAGCTGTAGTTCCTTGGTTAGCTCCCTGCCTATAAAGCCAGCCCTGGAGCAGGGAAAGAACTACATTTCCCAGCATTCCCTTGGCTGCTACCAACAGGAAAGGGAGGGGGAGGGAGTGAGGTAGCTGAAACCTCATGCTGCCGCTTGCTGTGAATGGAGAGCGGGGTGGCCCAGGGCTGGGGCGGCAGGGGGTTTTGGGGGGGGCAGTGGTGGGGGGAAAGGAGGGAGCTCAGAGCTGGGGCAGCAGAGGGTGTAGGTGGGGGGGGAGAGCCCAGGGCTGGGGTCGGGGGCAGCCAAACATTTTTTCGCTTGGGACGGCAAAAAACCTAGAGCCGGCCCTGCTCCACCATAGTCTGTAGGATTTCTCCTGGGCTCAGCTACCAGCCCCCCTGAGCTCCAATTAACCCTTCGTCCTGTTGTTGATTGAGCTGGCTGCATCTCCTCCTAGGGAAACAGCAGAGGGAGAACCCGCGGCCACCCTCTCCTACAGCCCTGGAACCCTAAACAACCGCCCTGGCTCTCCTTCCTGGGTGCTCAGCCCCTTTCCTGGTTGTTCTCCCATCCACCAATGGAACATCTCCCTCCAGGTCTGCTCTGACGAACACAGCTCCCCATACATCTCCCAGCATGCCCTGTTCTGAGTCACACGCCTCCACCTCCACTTGTCACATGACTCCTGCCCTCATTCCCATCACCTGGGGAGATGGCTAAGCCTGGCACAGGGGAGGCTGAGCGCCCAACCCCTTCAAAGGCCAGCTCACGCTGGGACACTGGGCATCTCGTCACCATAATCAGTCTGGATGAGAAGAATAATCAAAGTGACCCAGAAGGCTGGAGGACTTGACTTACAGTTGGCTAACTACATATAACCTGGCTAAGCAATAGCCAAAGGGAGGAGATATAATGTAGCAATTCTTGGGCTGAGTTACCGGGGGGGGGGTTGGACCCAGGATCTTTAGCGTGTACCTCTAATGCTTGACCTGAAGAAGGCACCCCCTGAGCTAGCACCAGTCGCAGGAGATGAGTCGCTTATGTGAACCAGCCACTAGTGGGAGGAGGACACAGCTTAACTGGTGCCAGCGTGTTACCCCTAAGGGGCGTTCACACCAATTATTTAACGAAACACTAACTAGGAGCGATGGGGTGGCACTAAGAAAGGGAAGCTCTAAATCCAAAAAAAAAGTCCTGCCAGTGAGATGTCTGGGGCTGTGGAATCAGCTCCCCAGGGAAGCCCAAGAGCTGAGCAGAACACTACGAAATGAACCCTGGGCGGATAGGACTTTTCCACCTCTAGCGTTTAGGGTTCTTCTGCCGCCCACTTCCTTTGGAACTGCGGCTTGCGCTTTGCACGGCGTGCAGGGCAGCATCCCTCCGGCACACCCCGCCCCACGCTGCAGCATTTCAGTCACCCAGAACCCCCGCCTTCGGAGCAGCTCGGAAGCTCAGCACGCCCCCAGCGCAACTAGCCAAAAAAGTCAGCTCAGGCCAAAAAAGAGAATGTTCCCGGGGGGGCTTTTCTCCACTGGAGCACGCGGCGTAATGAGAATATCAGCTCCAGCCGGTTCTGCTTTGTTGGCTTCGTGGCCCGTCGGTGAAACGTTAGAAGGTGCCTCAAATTTCAGTGCTGGCGGAGAGGAAATGAGGCCTCGGAGGAAAGGTTAAGGGGACTGCCGTCTAGAGAGAAGCAGAGGAGACATGATGTGATGGCTCACAGATATGTAAAGGAGGTGAGGGGAAGGACACGGATCAATTGGTCTCCTGAGTCAATGAGAGGAGAACCATGTGATGGGCTTAGGCTGCGACCAGGGGGAATAGGGATAGCGCGCTAACATGTGTTTGACCACGGATTAAGAGGCTGAGAACGGCCATTGAGGGTATTCAGCTAGACAAAACATGACCAGGTCAGAGCTGCTCTGAAGCGCCGAGGGTTACACCCACCCACACTCACTCTATTTCTATGCACCCGCGCTAGCGCGTCTCCCGCCAGCTGAGGCCCATCGGTGGGAGGACAGCAGGGATGCCTGCAATGCTGCTGTCCGTGCTAGAGCTGTTCTGGGGTGGAGCACACAAACGGACTCCGCTCGCCAAGGGCCTTCTCGAAGTCCATCACTCCAGAGGACTTTTAGATTCAATCTCCTTTGAGTGCCCAGAGGAGCGACTTGGCAGAGGATGCAAAACTCTGTGCACAGAGAGCTGCTCCCAGATGACAGAGCAGGCCCAGGAGTGGAAGGAGCGGCAGCGAGGTGGCCTGGCTCTGGGACAGGCTGCATTTTGCCCAGGCTGTCCTAGCACAGCCTGCTAAGGAGCTGGTTTTGCTATTGCCACTCTTCCTGGGGCTTTTTCCCAGCTGTGATGCTCTGAGCACAACAGCCGGAGTCTGCCCCGTTCATTAAAGGACAACGCAAGCCCAGCAGTTTGCTGTTTCAGCAAGTCACTCAGCAGGCCGCAGGGCCGTCCCAAGAGTCGCTGCTGGCAACATGCATAACTTTGGACTCAAGGGTTCAAACGAAGAGCTGCTCCGCCGGATTGGCTGACGGGCAGGTGGAGGCACCAGGCCCTAGGAAAACCGAGTCAATTGCTTTCCCGCCTGTGCCCCTCCCGAACAAAGTGCAATTCACATTCAGGTGCTTGCAGTCCAGCTCAGTCCGCAGTGCTCTGCCACAGCCAGCGCTGACAAGTTCCTGGTTCCCAATCCCTTGACCTGGGGAGGAGAAGAAAAGTGAAATGGATTTATCATTAGCCTAGCAGAAGGCTGGTGGCTGTGGCCAAACCCCGGGCCAGCTCTGAGAAAGGATTCCAGGGTCGTCCCAGCTGGGAGCTGGGCTATTCTTTAGTTTAGTCCAGAGGTGGGCAAACTACGGCCTGCGGGCCACATCCGGCCCATGGGACCGTCCTGAGCGCCCAGCTGGGGAGCCTAGCCCCTGGCGCCTCCCCCACTGTCCTCCCTCCCCCCGCAGCCTCAGCTCACCATGCTGCCAGCGCTCTGGGCGGTGTGGCTGGCTCCGGCTGGGCCCCGCGGCTGCGAGCTCCTGCCGCTCTGAGCGGCTGATAAGGGGGCGGGGAGCAGGGGGCAGTTGGGTGGGGCAGAGGTTCTGGGAGGGGCAGTCAGGGGACAGGGAGCAGGGGGGTTGGATAAGGGGCAGGGAGTCCCAGGGGGCAGTCAGGGAGCAGGGAGCAGTTGGATGGGGCAGAGGTTCTGGGGGCGGGCAGTCAGGGGATAGGTAGCAGGGGGGTTGGATAAGGGGCAGGAGGTCCCGGGGGGCCGTCAGAGGATGGGGAATGGGGGGTTGGATAGGTGTGGGAGTCCCGGGGGGGCCTGTCGGAGGGCAGGGGTGTGGATAGGGGTCGGGGCAGTCAGGGGACAGGGAGCAGCGGAGGTTGGATGGGTCGGGTGTTCTGAGGGGGGCAGTCAGGGGGCGGGAAGTGGGAGGGGGCAGGGGCCAGGCTGTTTGGAGAGGCACAGCCTTCCCTACCGGCCCTCCATACAGTTTCGGAACCCCGATGTGGCCCTCAGGCCAAAGAGTTTGCCCACCCCTGGTTTAGTCAGTAGTTTGCAAGTTAACTTCAAACTTTGTTGCTGTTCTTATGTACGGTCAAAACTAACTGGGCTATGAGTACACTGATAGCTATGGAGATCAGATGGACAGACAAGGAGCTCAGATAGACAGAAATGTTTGGAGAAAAAGGAAAGACAATATGATCCAGTGGAGAAACTAGAGAGTATCAAAGGGGGTCTAAAGAGATCCGGGCTCTCTCCCGGGCTTTGCCACAGACCTGCTGCACAATCCTAGGCAAGTCATTTCCCTTCTGTTTCCCTCCTCACCTCTTGTCTAGTTAGCCCGTCAGGTCTATGGGCAGGGTCTGGCTCTCGCTGTGTGAACAAAGGGGCCGCCAGGTGCTCCTGTGATATTATTGCTCATTTGCGGTTCAGTCTCGCCACCGGTGATGTGCTGGATACTAAATATTTGACTCTGAGTCCTGTTTTGGCTGGGCCCAAATTGGCAAGGTCTCCGCAAGAATGGAAAGTTAGCAGGCGTCCCACGCAGAGAGCAGGGCAGTGCTATTTTTAAAAAAGGGGGTATTTAAATAGCACGGTGACTCATGTACTCACTCCGTGCCAGCAGCCACGCTATCTTGGGCCCGCCAGATCCCACGAGATTTGCAGGGGTGGGTCGGGTCAGGACTGGCTTCAGGAGACCTCCGAGGAGCACCTGTGTGCTGAAGGAGGCGGTGCTGGTAATTCTCTAGGGAGAGCCCTCCCCACTGAGTCAGCGTGGTGGTCCGGGGGTTGTGGCGGGCCTGTTGTTCCCATGAGATGCCAAGCTGGGGTCCTGGCTGCTGGTGCCCATTAAAGATCCTGTGACACTCTTTACACGGTGGTGGCGTGGCCGGATTCTAATTCAGGCCTGAAATTCCCTCGGTAGGCGCCTTCGGGAAAGGTGTCCTCCATTGATTGCTGTTGTGTGTAGAGAGACAGGAACTGTATTTCGCTCCCTGACGGTGGATGCGCCGATCCTTGTCCAGTTTGCAAAGTGCTTTGGGTCCTTCCAGATGGGAGGTGCCATATAAATGTAACACTCTTATTAGTCTCGTTTTTGGGGTTCGATTGTGCAATGGCACGCCAGCCTGCCAGGGCTGAGTCACACGAACGGCTTTCACTTCACCTCATCTATGAGAATGGTGCAGATTCCTCCCTCCCGATGGCCTGTCCCTGCAGCATGGGCTGGTGTGGGCAGACGTGGGGGTATGGCCCCATCACCCCACCCCCATTCCATGTATTTTCTCTCCAAAGGCAGCAAGTACCAAGCTGTCCCTGCTCCCAGTGCACCATCTAGGAGGTCAGAGAAAGGATTTGATTCCTATTGGCTCGACGCTGTCTGCACCAACCAGTAAATGGTCAGCACGGTACCTCAGATGCACTGATTCCAGATTCTGATCCCGGTTTCACCCCTTTTCACTGCTGTACCTCTGGAGAGACTCCGCTCATCACTCTAAATCCGGAGTGTCTCCATTGAATTCAGTGGAGTGACTCCAGATTTAGAGTGGTGTGAACGAGATCAGAATCCAGCCAATGGCATGACAGTGCAATAATCCTGCCCCCGGCCCAGCGCTCTGGAATGCTGATGTGGTGATGGTCAGCCTGGGCTGGTGATACGGTGCAGAGCATGGCGGGACGGGATACATGGGAGTGTTTTGCTCACTACGCCGCAGAGTTGCAGCCAAACTGGATGCATTCAATAAACGCTGCTAATCCTGAGTCTGTTAATTCCAGGCTCCTGGTAACCTAGGAGACCGCAATGTGGCTGCATGCCTGTCTCCGTGCTGAGCCCTGAATGCACCTCTGAAGCTGCTGACTTCACCAGAGAGCCACTAATCGGCCAGAGACAAAGCCCGGGAAAGTTCAGCAGTAGCTACCGGCATTGTCTACCTCTAATAACGGCCTTTATAGACCATTGCCTTGTGTGGCCATGAACCAGTCAAAGAAAGTGCCTAACGCCATTGAATACAAGTCACCAGGCAAGTCGCCTTCCCGTCCTTGATGCACTGTTGGGAAAAACATCATCGGCCGGGAAGCTCGGACACAGATAATGAGAGGTTTTTGGGAAACCGACAGCTCCGGGGGCAGCCAGCTTCATCGGAAAGCAAGCGTGCTGTGCTGACGTAGCACATGTGGCTGCCAGACGGATACATGAGGTGCCCCGGGACGGTTCAAATATAGCCCAGGCATGTTGTAAACAGAGCTTCCCAGCAGGACGGCGTGTGAGCTGCGCAGATGGGGCAGAGCCGCGTAGCCAGACAAGTGGGGCTGGGAGACACCGCGTCCCATAGGGCTTTAAACCAGAGCTATTTTAGAGTGTGTTTATCGGGGCATCATGGATGTACAGATATTTCCAGCCTGACGGATTGTTACCTAAGGGAGGCATACGGCGAGGGGGCTCGAAAATGGATCACGGGAAAAGAGGCAAAACCAATAGGAAGAAGGAGAAGGTGGAGGGGGTGGGGGAACCGAGACAGAATGGACAGCACGTGACAGAGAGAGGGACTGTGGCATTTGAAGCAGGAGATTTTAGCTATTCCAGGAGACACAGCCGTGAGCGCTAAGCCAGCTACAGTGGAGACGCGTGGGGTTAATAATAACTCCCTGGGCCAAATTCTTCCCCCGTGCAATGGCACTAAAGCCAGTCAATGGCGTTACAGCAGGGGTGGCTATGGGCTCCTGTGTTCTCAGCCGAAGGCCTGACAGAGAAGAACTGCTGGTGTCCGTCTGCTCCCCCATTCTGGACAGGCCCCCCTGATCTGCCAGCTGCATGGAGAACAATCGATGTGCACAGCTGAGGGACGTTTGTAACTGTACATGCATGTATGAAGGGTACCTATAGGAACCGGCGTGTGTGTGTATATGGGCACGGGTGTGTGTAGTATGTACGTGCATGATAATATCTGGCTCTTATGTAGCACTTTTTATCACTAGATCTCACAGTGTTTCACAGTCTTTGATGTAATGACCCTCAACAACACCCCTGGGAGGTAGGGCAGTGCTATTGTCCCCATTGCATAGGTGGGAAACTGAGTCACAGAGAGGCTAAGTGACTTGCCCAAGGTCACAAAGGAAGTCTCCTAATGGCTAGGCTAGGCCCTAACAACTGGACCACCCATCACATTGCTACAGGCCAGCCTGGATCTCAGCCTTCATTTCCTCCTGCACTTTCCTCCCCACACATCCACCCGACTCCTCACTCGTCCCTTTGTCCCCTTCTGCCCCTCCAGGCCTTTCTCTCGCCATCCTCTGTGCCCCCAAGAGCCCCCTTTTCCCCGTGCGGCGGTCCCTTGGGTCTGTAACGGCCCCCTGAAAGCAGGGCAGAAAGCTTGCTGTGCCATCCCAAATCCCGCAGCGGTCTCCGGCTTGGGGATGGAGCAACACGTTGACACACTCGCTACATCCTCTGAGTATAAGCCAATCCCCTCCTGCCTTTCCAGAGCCACTATGGCGACTGTATCCCGGGAATGCGAAGGCAAAGCAGAGGCGATGCGGGTTCTGGGCCTTGCACAGGTCAGTCTGGGGGTTGGATTCCGGCTGTGTTTAAAAATGAAGTCCACAAAGCGATAGGCTTCCAGGCTCTGATTCGGGAATGCCCCCGTGACTCCCCTGCCTGTCTCTCAAGCAGCGGCCGCCATCCCTTTGCCTGGAGCCACCCAGGAAACTCAATGCTGGGTATTTACAAGCCCCCGCATGACATGTAAGAGCAAGGGCCCAGGGGCTGAGACGCTGGAATGCACCAGCCGGACTCCCTGGGCAGCAGGGGCTCCAGAAACCAAACTCTAAACCCCACCAGCACCTGCCACCACATTTCACGGAGCTCGTCTCCTTCCTGCGCCTGCACAAATGAGTCTTTCATGAGGTGGGAGGAGGTTAAAATTACCCAAATTCCTTTGGGCTCCGGCCTCGGGGCTTTCTAGCATGAAATGCAATGAGCCGGAGGCCTGTGAATGAGTAAATTATGGCGGGTCCATGGGACAGGCAGAGCAAAAGGGTTCAAAGGACGAGCAGACACAGCACGAGTCCACCTGCCCAAATGGCTGGAAAGGATTAAAGTGGATGAGCTGTTAGGAGGCCCTGGACTGCCCCAGCGTCAGATTGACTTTGCAGACTTTCCCAGGCATACCGTGCACAGCGCTCTGCCCAGCAGAAGGCAAGCTACGCTCAGACAGCCAGAGAATTTAAAGCTCCTGTCATCTCGTCTGACCTCCGGCATACCCCAGGCCGCTGAGCCTTGCCCCGCAATTCCTTCCCTCAGAAGCGAACTACGGGCAGCTTCTGGGTTCCCTGCTCTTGTCCAAATCACAGATGGGCCCCGTCACAAAATGTCAGGGCGGCCTTTCATAGACTCCTAGATCCTGAGTCCACAAAGGACCGCTCTGACTGTCACAGTCTGAACTCCTGTATAGCACACAGAAGAATCGTTTTCCCAGGGGTCCTTGCATCAACCATCACTTCTGGGGGAGCTAGGGTCTTCTTTGTTTACGTGCCTGGGCATGGATGTGTTTGTTTCAGTGCGCGTGTGTTCATGTGAGCATGTACTATTTCTGCGTGTAGATGTGCAAGTGCTTTAGTGTGTTTCTGAGTGTGTGTGTGCGTGCTCACACAAGTGTGTCTGTGTACCTGTCTGGTGGTTTTTCTCTGTATGCTTCTATTCACATGTTTCCATATGCCTGTGCGTCTGTATGTCTCGGTGTGGTTGCAGTGTTTTTCCGTGTGGTTACTTTGGCGTGCGTAGGGATGTATGTCGTTTTCAGTGCATTTCTGTGAGTGCTTTTTCTCTTTGATTGGGAGCACATTTGTTTGTCGGTGTGTGTTTTCTGAAATCGCATGTGTGTATTTTCTCTTGAGAGCGTGCATGTGTGATGGTGTGATTTTTCTACTTGTGTGTACGTATGTTTGTTTGGGTGTGTGTTGCCTCTTTGATTGTGTGCATGCATTTGTTTCTGGGAGTGTGTTTTCTCTGTGCACACGGGTGCTTAGTCCTCTGTGCGTGCAACGTCCCTCTGCTTTGGGTTCTCTATGATCCTGCCACATATCAGCCTGTTCCTTACCCCAATCTACCGCTCCTTCCTTCTCACCCTGCCTCAAGACACACTGCGGGAAGCAGCAAACTAGAAACTGGCTCTGAATGGAGTCCTTGTGTGAGTGTTTTTAATAGGTCTCCTAGCCGGGTCAGACGAACGGGTTAACTCCAGCAGGGTGATGTAATTGAGTGGTCCCAAAAGCTGCTGGAATAGGAACTCACTTGTTGTTTTTTCTTCCCTGAAAGTCTATCCTCACGCTGCTGGAGCCATTAGGGTTTTAACAACATGAAATTAATAGCTCCATTACCTCAGCGATCACACATCCAGCCTCTCTTGCTGTTGTCCTTTCACCAGTGCCAGTTCAGTGTGCCGAGCCTTCAGAATATCTGCGCGCCACATGTGCTCAGGAGAAACTGCCTCCAGAAATGGTAGGGCTGGGAGCTGAAGCCATGGACTCCTCCCAACGTCAAGCAGAAACCGGCGCCAGAAATGCAACGTTTGTTTATATTGAGTCCTAGCATGTGGTTATTTTTTAATAGGCGACACGGGTATTACCTTGGAAATTACAAGCCTCGCCTTTTACGGTGCGATGCTACCCACCGCAGTGAGCCGATGTATTGTCTGCATGGGGCTGGCAGATAGTTATAGCCAGGTCTTTGCGCCATGTTGTTAAATGCCGGGTCAGTAGCTAAGAGAACAGCTATGGACCATGACGTGGTTCAGGGGAAGCCAGCCAGCCGTAGTATGATCAGCCAAGACCCAGTTGGATGAAGCTGCAGACTAGCACAGCTGGTTCTGGTTAAAATAAGTCAATTGAGATATCATATCTCCTAGAACTGGAAGGGACCTTGAATCCTGTGCCCTGCCTTCACTAGCAGGACCAAGTACTGATTTTGCCCCAGATCCCTAAGTGGCCCCCTTGGGGATTGAATTCACAACCCTGGGTATAGCAAGCCAATGCTCAAACCACTGAGCCATCCCTCGCTTCCTCCTGAGCCAACAGGAGTTGGACAGAAGGACCTAGGGGTTACAGTGGACGAGACGCTGGATATGAGTCGACAGTGTGCCCTTGTTGCCAAGAAGGCTAACAGCATTTTGGGCTGTATAAGCAGGGGCATTGCCAGCAGATCGAAGGACGTGATCATTCCCCTCTATTCGACATTGGTGAGGCCTCATCTGGAGTACTGTGTCCAGTTTTGGGCCCCACACTACAAGAAGGATGTGGAAAAATTGGAAAGAGTCCAGCGGAGGGCAACAAAAATGATTAGCGGGCTGGAGCACACGACTTATGAGGAGAGGCTGAGGGAACTGGGATTGGTTAGTCTGCAGAAGAGAAGAATGAGGGGGGATTTGATAGCTGCTTTCGACTACCTGAAAGTGGGTTCCAAAGAGGATGGATCTAGACTGTTCTCAGTGGTACCAGATGACAGAATAAGGAGTAATGGTCTCAAGTTGCGGTGGGGGAGGTTTAGGTTGAATATTAAGAAAAACTTTTTCACTAGGAGGGTGGTGAAGCACTGGAATGGGTTACCTAGGGAGGTGGTGGAATCTCCTTCCTTAGAGGTTTTTAAGGTCAGGTTTGACAAAGCCCTGGCTGGGATGATTTAGTTGGGATTAGGTCCTGCTTTGAGCAGGGGGTTGGACTAGATGACCTCCTGAGGTCCCTTCCAACCTGATATTCTATGATCCTAAGTCGCTGACCTTAAGGCAGCTGATTTCCAGAGCAGAGTACTCCCCACCACCACCGAATCCTGGATCTTCTTCAATGTCTCTTTCTAGGGCTCAGATCCCAGGGAGGCATGAAAAGAGCCCAACGGTGGTGTCCAGATCTCCCTGCTGCCCCGCAGAGGTCCTGGCTGCTCAGGTCCCTCACCGTAGTGGCCCAGGAAACACGAAGGCTGATCTATTTATTTGGGCATAAGCTTTCGTGGGTAAAAAAACCCACTGCTTCAGATGCATTCCACAAAAGCTTATGCCCAAATAAATCTGTTAGTCTTTAAGGTGCCACCAGACTCCTTGTTGTTTTTGTGGATACAGACTAACATGGTTACCCTTCTGATACATGAAGGCTGATTGTACTCAGTGACAATCAATGTCCACCCGGCTGGTGCTCCTCCGGACTGACTCGGAAATTCATGGCTCTCTCAGGTGGCTTCTGGCTCAGTCCACGTAGCTGACCACTGTGGCTCTAGTAGTTGGACTGGGGTTGGGGGGTGGGAGTGAATGGGTGGGTGAGGTGAAGATTATGCCATTGTCATGGATTGACCACCCCCTTCTAAGGTTTGAGACTGAAGCCCCCTCCCAGCTCACCAGGGCAATGCACAGAGACACTGACGGAGCCAGTCGAGGAGACGGCTCTGCAGGAGAGCACTACAGAGCCAGGGATCACTAGCAGCGTCCACCACCACTGACACGCCGGCTCCTAAAAGCCCTTGCCCCTGGCTTCCCTCTCACAGGTCACTGTGTTTTACAGCTGGCCTGGGAAAGATGAAGCGAGAAGGAAGGTGCCGAGCCGGACGGATCAGGGCAGCATACGGAATTTTCATTAGGTTCTTCACCCCCACCACAGTACCGGCAAAGACAGGCAGGTGAACCCCGCTCACCCAGGCCCCCACCACCTCGCTACAGAATCAGGGTTTTTCTTGTTGTGAGAAATGTTCCAAGGTACCTTACAACTAAAATGGCTCAGACCCAGACCAAGCGTCTGTGGAGCCAGGGAGTTCTTGCGAGGGTGGAGGCCGAGACTTTTCCTAGCGAGTTTCAGACAGGCTTGCTCCTTGTAAGAACATAAGAACATAAGAATGGCCGTCATGGGTCAGACCAAAGGTCCATCCAGCCCAGTATCCTGTCTACTGACAGTGGCCAATGCCAGGTGCCCCAGAGGGAAAGAACCTAACAGGTAATGATCAAGTGATCTCTCTCCTGCCATCCATCTCCACCCTCTGACAAACAGAGGCTAGGGACACCATTCCTTACCCATCCTGGCTAATAGCTATTAATGGACTTAACCTCCATGAATTTATCCAGTTCTCTTTTAATCCCTGTTATAGTCCTAGCCTTCACAACCTCCTCAGGCAAGGAGTTCCACAAGTTGACTGTGCGCTGTGTGAAGAAGAACTTCCTTTTATTTGTTTTGAACGTGCTGCCCATTAATTTCATTTGGTGGCCCCTAGTTCTTACATCATGGGAACAAGAAAATAACTTTTCCTTATTCACTTTCTCCACATCACTCATGATTTTATAACATCACTTACGATTTGTCTCTCTAGAAGGACTAAGGAGGTCACATACTTTGATTTGGTCCCTTGTCCTTCATGGCTGGTGAGACTACTGGGATGGCAACAGACTTGAGATTGGATGAGGTTGTCTGTAAATTCTCTAGGGGAGGGGAGATCACCAGGTGTGCTCCAGGAACGACTGGATGGATGATACACTGAATTACGGAGATCATGATGGTGAAACAGCCTAGAATCCTCGGATTGCTCTGAATCTTGGTCAGTCTAGTTTTAGATCCAGGTATGGGACTGCACCTGCACTGGTGGCATTAGCTGGTGATTTAGCAATGGGTGCGCAGCCAGGTGTCCATGCTGGCTTTCATCGGTTGATGACACACCTTTCATAGAATCGTAGGGTTGGAAGGGACCTTGAGAGGTCATCTGGTCCGGTCCCCTGCACTCATGGCAGGACTAAGTATTAACACTGTTCACTTCAAGGTGTGGCTGGCACGGGAGCTGTCCCTGGGGGAAGTAGATGGGGCTGTCTTGCAGTGGCTTTGCTCCTTTTTGGCAGAGACAACCTAGCTGGTGATCACAGCAGGAAAGGCTCTCTCATGCAAGTGCTGTAGGATCCCATTCTGTCTCCTCCCCCCGTTCAATCTCCATGCACGGCCACCAGGAGAGGCATAGGATGAGTTCTCTTCACTATGCCGGTGCCACTCGGCTGCTGGCCCTACACTTCAGCTGAACCTGGCGGAGACGGTGGGACGATGACCCTGGGCTCGCTGGCTGTGACTCAGGAGGGTATGTGGATGGATGTGAATAACGTTATCTTGGTACCCTGGACTGAGAGAGTGAGAGGGTGGCCACCAAGGCTCCCCCGTAGACCCAGGGTGGCTGTGCCACCCAAGCATTTTTCTATCCATGTTCGGTGGGACAAGTGCAAGCATTTCTTCCAGAGGCAGGCCTGGCTCTGCTCGTCCGTGCCGGTAGGTGTAGCTGGAAGGAAGCGAGCCATACAGGAGGGGCCAGGGCGAACCAACCTGCCCTGTATGGTCCCCTCCCTGCCACAGAAGTTCATTGTACATCAGTGGGCAGGTGCAAGCAGCACCAGCAGGGCCGGCTTTAGGACCTGCGGGGCCTGATTCCGCGGTCCGGGTCTTTGGCGACACTTCGGCGGCGGGGGGGTCTGCTCCGCGTCTTCCACAGCGCTGAAGGAACCCCCGCTGCCGAAATGCTGCCGAAGACCCCGAAGCGCTCCCCCCCCCCGCTGCCGAAATGCCCCCGAACACCCTGGAGCGGACACACACACCCCCGGCGCCAAAATGCCGCCGGAGCAGACCGCCGCCGGGTGAACCTAAGGCGTGGGGCCCTCTTACCCGCAGGGTCTGCTTCCGGGGAATCAGGGGAATCGGCCTAAAGCCAGCCCTGAGCACCAGGCAGCTTCAGCTCACGCTGTCTGTCCAGTGCCCAGATCTCTGGCTGACCCCCTCAGGGTGCTAGTGCTGTAGCAGGCAGCACTGCACAGCACGGAGGTATGCTGCAAAGGAGGAGCGTGCTTGGGTAACCAGCCATACAGCCACAGCTTGCTGGGGGCCTTGTGTTATCTACGATTATATCCCGGCTGGTCTGCTCTCACCAGCCCTCTTCAGGCCATCAGCAGAGCTGCTCCGGAGGAGATGTTCTTCCTCCTTAGAACATTTAATAAGCCGACGGCACCTGGCATTTATTTGCCCTTTCGTTGCAATCCCCAGCCACCGATCAGGAAATGCCACGTCCTTGTCCTGCTGCTCTTGTGAATTCTTGTCAATCAAAGCAGTGAGCGATGGAAGAAACCTATTAGATCATCCAGCCCATCCCTTGCTGGCCGGGGCAGGGTTGTGCCCTCCCTTTCTAAAGCTTTGGCCAGTCTAGCTTTGAATGTCCCAAAGCAACGGAGGGTGGTCCACCACTCACTGGTTGGACACGATTCTCCAGCCTCCTACATCTCACCGTCAGGAAGTGGTTCCTGGCATTAAACCGATATTTTCCCTTTTGTTAATGTCATCCCTTTGTTCCGAGCATCGCCCCCCTGTGCCACACAACAAACCAAGACAGCTAAAAGTGGCAGCATTAGGCCTACGGGTCGGCAAGTCCCTAGAATAGCAAAGGCCAAAGCTATGATGTCAGTGGCAAGGATTTTCTGAACACACTTCCTGCATTCCTGGCCTCCCCGGGTAGGTGAGGGGGGGGAGGTTGGAATCTGGATTGTTTTGTTGTTTTCAAAAGGTCACTGTTTACTTTAACGGAGCTCGTCCTTCTGCTTGCATTGTCCTGTGCTGATTCAAGTGGAAGATAATCTGATTGGTGCCTTCATGTCCTTTCCCGGGAAAGCTCCAGCCTTAGATCACAACTCCCCAGGGGTGTGCATTACTGCAAAAGGAGACAGCTAAGGAGGCCTTTGCATACAAGAAATGCCGGGGTTACAGGAGCAGTTCCCAGAAATGATCAGATGCTGGTAAAGGAACCCAGCAGTGAGGTGGCCCAGGAAAACCTCAGAACTAGCCAGCTCTGACGTGCCTTCAGAAAGTACGCTGGGTGATTGCGCTGTCCTCTTGCTTGAGAATTTCATCTGAGAATCTGAAACCGCATTTACAGACTTTGATCCTTCATGATACTTAATTCCTTCAATGAGTTCCGGAGTGTTCTCAGCTCCTGCTGATGTAAGAGAGAATCAAGGGGCTCTCAATGTTTCGTACGATCAGACCCTTATTGACTTTAATGATACATTGACGGGAATAAAGTTATTCCTAAAATACACCCCAAGAATAGAAAGGAGGAGCAAAGGTCACATATTTTTGACCATGGGAAAAATAGAACAGAGTTTCAGTTCTTTTTCCACTGGCTGGGTCTCATGGATCCAGATCTGTATTCTTTATGTCCCCAGACTTCCCGGTGACTTTGGCTTTGAGGGTGCTGGGGATGCAGGATCGGGCCCTATCACATCTCATTCTTTCCTGTTGGAGTGTGTTTTTCATTTCAGGGTGCTTGGTGTGTCTCCAGGGGCTGGGAACTGAGCACGTGGCTTATTTCCAGGTGGCAGTAACTCTCCTGTCGTCTAAGATTTAGCCCAGGCTGGAGAAAAGCAAGGCACATTAGTCTGGTCACGAGGTTTAGGTTTCCTTTTGGAGGATTTGATCTAGCAATAGCTCCCAAGGTGTGTTAAGAAACAGTGGCAATATTGTCCCTACTCCTTATTAAGCTAACTAGGGTTGTTCCTCCGTTAGCCTTACCCCATTTATCTGTTTCACCCCTCTGCGATTGTCTCATCACGTGTACAGACTGCAAGCCCTTTGGGGTAGGTACTGTCTTTATTCTGTATGGACAGCCCCGAGCACACAGGCACTCTGATCAGGGCCTCTTTGTACCTTAATACAAATAATAAAGAGGCGTTATAGTTATGACAGAACAAGGAGCAATGGTCTCAAGTTGCAGTGGGGGGAGGTTTAGGTTGGATATTAGGAAACACTATTTCACTAGGAGGGTGGTGAAGCACTGGAATGCGTTACCTAGGGAGGTGGTGGAATCTCCATCCTTGAGGTTTTTAAGGTCAGGCTTGACAAAGCCCTGGCTGGGATGATTTAGTTGGGGATTGGTCCTGCTTTGAGCAGGGGATTGGACTAGATGACCTCCTGAGATCCCTTCCAACCCTGATATTCTATGATTCTATGGTTCTATAGCTCCACAGCGAGTTGAGCCTTGCTCCACAGCAGCCAAATCATAATACTTAGCCATTATCTTCACCGTGATTTGCAGGCATCAGCTAAATAATAACACTTACACGGTGCTTTACAAGCCAAATCGTTCTCAATGCATCACCCTTGGTTCCGGTAGTGTTCCACCAGATCTGAACTTGACCCTGAGTGTGATACACACATTAACGGGAGTCCTCAAAGCACCCCCGGGAGATAGTTATGTACCGTAAGGCTTATCCTCCTGGTTTGACAGCTAGGGAAACTGGCAGGCCACAAGAGGCATCAGTGTCAGATCTGGGGCCAGTACCCAGGAGGTCCCTATACCTCTTTGGTGGAGCAGAAGCCAAAATTCTGGGCCTGGCTGGGTGGTTTCCCTTTGGTTGAGAAATCAGTGAGTCAGTCACTGTAATGAGGCCTGGGATTGTCTTTGCTTCCAAGACACCACTAGCGCCTTTCAGCCGCAAGGTTGTTCCCTCTGACAGGATCTGGGAAAGCTGTAGGGTGGGACAGGCACAGAGGAGGAAGAAATGGTGTCAACACGTGTGATGTTATGAGTATAATATAATATCTGATTGAAAGGTGACAGGGCCAGAAAGAGTTAATTAACTCACAGACTGACCTAACCCATGGGTGAACCTTAAGGACTGGTTAGGAAGACATGTAAATAAATAGAGCTTTGAAATGCAAGTCTGCATTGTTAGAGAGCTCAAGGGTAGATGTTTGCTCAGGTCTTGTAATATAAGCAAACAAGTCTTGTCTATTGCTATAGCTTTAATTTAAAGATCAAAGAAGGAATATTAACATTTCACTTGAGTGAAATAGTACTATTGTCTATATGTCTCTTTGAAGGTTGTGATAACCTGTATCTGAACTGTTTAATGAATAAATTACCCTGTGCTAATTGCCAGGATGTTTGGAAGAAGGAGAGTTAGGCCTATTGTTTTCTCAGGCCGAAAGGCTGCTGAAAATGTATAAGAACCCTGGGACAGAATCCTACTTCATCTCAGATCTGCTTTGGGTTTCAAGAGGGGGAACCCTTAAGCCACAAGGATTGAGATCCCAGTCATTGACTGGAGCCACCCTGAATATGGACATTGGACTATAACCTATGGACTATATCTAAAAGGATTTTTGGCAACTACAAGCTCACCTCTGCTATGTATCTGAACCTCAAGAATTGTATTCAAGTCTGTCTGTATATTGATCTTTTAACCAACACTCTTCTCTTTTTTTCTTTTTTAATAAATCTTAGCTTAGTTAATAAGAATTGGCTATTAGCGTGTATTTTGGATAAGATCTAAGTTGTAATTGAACCTGGGTATGTGGCTGATCCTTTGGGATTGGAAGAACCTTTTCTTTTATATGATGAGATAAGATTTTCAGTAATCATCATCATATCTGACAGGTGTGTCTGGATGGAGACCTGAGGCTGGGTACTTTATGGGAACTGCGTTGTTTGAACTTCTAAGAAAAACCTCTGTTTGGAGATGAGTTAAGCCCGGGCTCCACTTTAAGTCAGATTGGAAAATCACGTGAACCAGAGTCAGAGACCAAATGCCAGAGCCGATTCCTGACTTCTGAATTCAACTCTGACCCTTGACTCTGGCACGTGACCTGGGCTCCAATTCCTGATGACCGACACCTGCTCTAGCCACTTGGCACAATTGCCCACATTCCCGTCACTGACAAGTGCCAGTCACCTGGGTTAACTGTGCGAGGTAGAGCGTTTGCAGTTCACAAACAGCCTGCGGAACTCATTACCACAAGATTAAGGCCAACCACTTAGCAGGATTCAGAAAAGGGTTGAATGAGGAGAACATTCGGAGTTACATCAATAAGTCGTTTTAAAGTTTCTTGCTTCAGGGCATAAACTGATCTCTGTCTGCTGGGGACTAGGAAGTAACTATCTCCATGGACAGATTATTCCATATCTGCCTATTGTAAGAGTTTTTGCACTTTCCTCTGAAGTAACTGGAACTGGCTACTGTCAACGACAAGTTACTGGGCTATGGATTTGATCTGGTCTGGTTTTTCATGCATCCCAGCAGCCAGAGTTTCTTTCAACTTTAAAACCAAATTTAAAATCTAGGTCAAATCCAGATCTGGTGTAAACAGATGGAACAACCAAAATGTGAACCTTATCCTGGTACAGCTGGATCAGGGCCCAGCCATGTCTAATATTTGTTCATTCCATCTCAACTTGGACCCTGTTTACATTACAGTGAAGCTGTGTGAGTCACTGATGTAAGAGCAGCACAGAGTATATTGCCACTGCAACGGAGCATTGTCATTCCTGATAATGCCTCTGTTGATACAGTGACTTGCAATGCTCACCCAAGGTGTCACACCCACTGAGGGCCATGCCGCTGCCAGGGTGACACTGGCTCTGGTCTCTAGAAATATTGACACTGCAGACTAGCAACCCATTGTAGCTTTGGGAGGGGAGCAAAGAGGTATGAGGAAACGCTTTTTCATGGAGGGTGCAGTAGCCTGTGGAACTCATTGCCACAAGACATTGCTGGACCGAGAGTTTAGGAGGATTCAAAAAAGGCATGGATATCTACATGACTAACATGGATATGTAGAACTACGATAGTAAGAACTGAGGAGAAAAACAAGAGCTTTGGAAGGGATATAAACCCGCATGCTCCAGGGCATAAACCACTCTCCAGCTCCAAAGAAGAAACTCTTTCGGGAAACAGGCTATCCCCAAACTGCCCACTGTAGCATTTCTTGCACCTTCTTCTAAGGCAGCTTGGAGAGGCCAGTGTCGGAGAAAGCATATTGGCATATTGACTTAGCTGCTAGGAGAGGCTCTGTGGGCTAGTGGGCAGAGCAGTGTGTAGACTCAGGAGATATGGTTTTATTCCTAGCTCCACCACTGGCCTGTCAAGTGACTGTGACGCAGTAGGGAGCGGGGTGGATTGACCTGAGAATGTCGTTTAGTTTTACTGGACTCTCTGCATGGGGGATGGGAGAGCAGGGGATGACTTTAGGTGAGGGAGGGTACCGGAGAGCCTGTAACCTGAGCCAGGAAGCGGTGTGGGGCGAGTCGACACCTTTGCCCAGGAAACTGGACAAAGGGGGGGAGGAGAAGGAGGAGGAGAGAGCCAGCTGGAGGGGTTTCTGGGTCAGTTTTGGGCTGGCTGGTAAGAGGCAGGGAACCCCAAGTCTGGGGTCTAAGCTCCTTGCCCCCCAGAGGGACCTGGCTGAGGGGTCCTGGTTGTACCTACAAGCCCTGCTTGGGACTGTGTTCCTGTCGTCTAATAAACCTTCTGTTTTATTGGCTGGCTGAGAGTCACGGTGAATCGCAGGAAGTGGGGGGTGCAGGGCCCTGACTCCCCCACAGTCCGTGACAGTGACCTGGGGCAAGTCACAGTTCCTGTCAGAGACCAGATTGTGGGTGGTTGTGCCTAGTGGTTGGAGCAGGAGTCGGTAGCCAAGAATAGGAGCCCAGGGTCAGAATCGGGGTCAGAGCCCCAATCAGAAATGAGGAATCAGAGGCCAGGGTCAGAACCAGGTTACAAGGCGGGAGCAGGGCTGGGAACAAGGCGGGAGCAGGGCTGGAACAAGGCGGGAGCAGGGTTGGAACAAGGCGGGAGCAGGGGTGGAACAAGGCAGGAGCAGGGCTGGAACAAGGCGGGAGCAGGGTTGGAACAAGGCGGGAGCAGGACTGGGAACAAATAGGCACAGGAGCTAATGCAGCCGTTGGCAAATGCTTTGAGCAGTCGCTGAACTGCTGCTGCTGGTCTTAAGAGCCGGTCCGGTCACTCTTCCAGCCAATCAGGCAGCCTCTTACAGGCCAACTGTGCTTGTTAGTTTTCCCAGAGACTGGCTCTGCTGCAGGCCCTGATTTCTGACACATCCCCAATTTGTGCCTCACTTTCCCCATCTGAAAAATGGGAATAACGATACTGACAGCCTCTGTAGAGTGCTTTGAGATCTACTGGTGGAGAGCACGATGTAAAAGCTAGGAATTATTGCCAGATGGATCCCTGGTCTGATTTAGTTCTATGTTCCTGAGTGGAAAGAGTACTGGGGCATTGGGTGAGATGCTGATATCAGTGGTAGCTGGCCATTGACTTCAATGGGGCCAGGATTTCCCCCTGGGTTTTTGATGGTCGTCATGAAGGCACTAAACTAAGGGCTTGTCTTCACTACCCGCCCGGATCGGCGGGTAGAAATCGATCTCTCGGGGATCGATTTATCGCGGCTCGTCGGGACGCGATAATCGATCCTCGAATTGACGCGCGTACTCCACCAGCCCAGGTAGGAGTAAGCGCCGTCGACGGGGGAGCCGCGGCAGTCGATTTGCCGCCGTTCTCACAGCGGGGTAAGTCAGATCAGATACTTCGAATTCAGCTATGCTATTCCCGTAGCTGAATTTGTGTATCTGAAATTGACGCCCCCCCCCCCGTAGTGTAGACGTAGCCTAACAGTAACAATACCAGCAGAGGGCAGTCTGTGGGATTTAATCACCAACTTGGGGGATGAGAGGCAACTACAGCCCCTGGGTTCATCCACAGCCACCAGCCACATCCTGTCCTGCAAGATCCAAATCCCACCAGACCCATCCCAAGTTGGACCCGCAATGCAACGGGACTTTGGAAGCACTTGTAACAGTACCAACACCCATGCAGTGCAGTTGCCATCAACAACGCTGATAGTCACACTAATATCAAGCCAGGGCTCTATTTCCAAGAGCTCTGCCTAGCCCAGAATGCTACAGTTCCATGTAACCAAATGCTTGCTCCGTTTTTCCATTGAACTGACATGAGCTGGTCTGGAACGAGGGTGGATGAATTATCCTGCAATAGGCCAAACGGAGCTCATGCTGCGTCACGGCACCCCTTCGTCTCAATGGAGAGCTTCTCCTGTCAGCGAAGTTAATCCATCTCCCCGAGAGATGGCAGCAATGTCAACGGGAGAAGCTCTCCCATCAGCATCAGAACATAAAAACGGCCATACTGGGTCAGAACAAAGGTCCATCTAGCCATAGGCGCCGACTCCGTGGATGCTCCGGGGCTGGAGCACCCATGGGGAAAAACTGGTGGGTGCTCAGCACCCACCGGCAGCTCCCTGCCCCCCCGCCCAGCTCACCTGCGCCTCCACTCCACCTCTGCCTCCTCCCCTGAGCGCGCCACATGCCCGCTTTTTCCCTCTAGCTCCCAGTGCTTCTCGCCGCAAAGCAGCTGTTTTGTGCAGCTAGGAGGGAGGGGGGAGCAGGGAGGCGGGGCCAGGGCGGGGATTTGCGGAAGGGGTCCAATAGGGGCAGGGAGGGGGCGGAGTTGGGGTGGGGACTTTGGGGAAAGGGGTAGAATGGGGGTGGGCAGGGGCGGGGAAAGGGTGGAGTCAGGGCGGAGCCGGGGGGGGCGCAAGCACCCACTGGCGCTGGGGAAAGTTGGCGCCTATGCATCCAGCCCAGTATCCTGTCTTCCGACAGTGGCCAGTGCCAGGTGCCCCAGAGGGAATGAACAGAACAGGTCATCATCAAGTGATATATCCCCTGTCCCTCATTCCCAGCTTCTGGCCAGCAGAGGCTAGGGACACCTTCCCTGCCCATCCTGGCTAATAGCCATTGATGGACCTAACCGCCATGAACTTATCTAGTTCTTTTTTGAACCCTGTTATAGACTTGGCCGTCACAACATCCCCTGGCAAAGAATTCCACAGATTGACTGGGCGTTGTGTGAAGAAATGCTTCCTCTTGTTTGTTTTAAACCTGCTGCCTGTTAATTTCATTGGAGGACACTTAGTTCTTGTGTTATGAGAAGGAGTAAACAACACTTCTTTATTTACTTTCTCCACACCAGTCATGATTTTATAGACCTCATATCACCCCTTAGTTGTCTCTTTTCCAAGCTGAAAATTCCAGTCTTATTTATCTCGCCTCAGACGGGAGTCGTTCCAGACCCCTAATCATTTTTGTTGCCATTTTCTGAACCTTTTCCAATTCCAATCTCACTTTTTTGAGATACACAGGGGTGTGGATTTTTCACAACCCTGAGCAACATAATTATACCACCAATATAGGTCTGTAGTGTAGACCTCGCCTCCATCTCCCTGTGCCTCAGGTCTCCTTCTTGCAGATGGGGCTATTGACACATTCTCTCTCACAGCCTTCGTCTGTTTTGACTGGAAACTCTTGTGTGTACAGCACCTGACCCAAGAGGGCTCTAACCGTGGCTTGATGCTTCTAGGTGCATCCAGGTGGGTCATGCAAATAATAATGATGCAGACCCAATGCACAGAGGTGAGTTTGGACCCGGAAGTGTGCTTCCAACCCTTCCCACAGGCAGGGGTGTTCAGCCACAAAGCTATGACCAAGTTTGTGCAGATTGACTGATTCTTGGCGCTGAGCAAAGGCTCTGCCACTGAATGACACATCACAGCTTTGATGTTGTTTTCACCCAGCACTGAAGTGATGCACACCCTGCAGCCTTGAACTGGTGTCTTCCACGACCCTCGGCTGTCTGCCAGTCCAGGTTACGTCCCTCGCAAGACAGGAGTGCACAGAAAAGTGGGACAAAAGAATAACCCTCTGCAGAAACATCACGATAGAGGCTGCTGCGCTCTCAGCCCCTCAACCTTTCAATATCTTCGTGAAAGCCAGGCAGACGTGTCGACCGCCGGCCTGCTCCAGGCCACACATCAAAGGGATTGCTGAGGCTTTCAACTTGTAGCTAATGTAGAGAGACGTCAGGGCCGGCCCACAACATTTTGGCACCTGAGGCGGGGAGCTCAAATGACGCCCCCATGTCCCCTCGCTTGGGCCAAAACTTTGAAAGGTTTCAATTCTGCCTTCTTCCTGTTCTACTCCTCTCATGGTTCTGCTCTGCTACCTACCCCAATAAAGGAGAACTAACAACTTAAAATGCCTTGTTCAAAAATTTTAAGTAACACTTCATTTTCAAACACCTGAACAGCAAATGTAACTTTTCTTGTCTGCACAGTAAACACTGGCATTTTTATCTGTTTGAATAATCAAAGTGGTGCTTTCCATGCCTTCTTGGCAGGGCCACCCAGAGGATTCAGGGGGCCTGGGGCAAAGCAATTTTTGGGGCCCCTTCCATAAAAAAAAGTTGCAATATTATAGAATACTATATTCTCATGGGGGGCCTGGGGCAAATTGCCCCACTTGCCCCCCCGGGTGGCCCTGCTTCTTGGTTGCAAAGATTTGAACTGCTTCCTGAAGGTCCACAGTCTGGGCCAGCTCATGCTCTATTGAGATGGTTGCAAGGCCGACCAGCCTCTCCTGTGTCATTGTGGAGCGTAGATGTGTTTTTATTCACTCCAGCTTGGAGAAGCTGCGTTCTCCACTGGCAACTGTTACAGGAAGCGTTAGAAGTATGCGCAGAGCAACAAAAGCATTTGGAAAGAGGGCGGTCATTTTATTTGTGCACATATATTCCAGAACAGCCTTTGGAATTATCCTGCTGAAATGTATCTTGAAAGGGCTTTCAGTTCATCACCTAAATCACCCACATCAATATCACGCATGTCATCATGTGTCAACCCTGTCTCTAGTGCCCTGCACTGCTGGTGTAGGTCTTCTTCAGGTATAGTGAGGAGGTTTGGAATATCATACAACATCCCAAATATACTGCTGTGTGCCTTGAGCTGCATGAAACGGTCTTCAACTGACTGTATTGCACAATCGAGCACCTGGTTAAAGAATTCAACTTGGGCTCGTGGGGCTTGGGGGGTAGACATTCGGGCCCAGGCCATAGAAGCCTGCAAGTTATGTCTACACCACAGTTGAACAGCCCCTTAGCCCGAGCCCCGCGAGCCCGAGTCAGCTGGAGAGAGAAAGGAGTGTCCCAGAAACGAAGGACGAGAGTACGACATGCAGGGTGGTTTGCAGCAGCACGTGTGGCGAATACAGAAAAACAAAGGTACGTGGCTCACAAAACACATGCAGGCTGCTCCGAAGGATATGCTTAATACTACCTGGAGGTATAATAGAGCCGCCCCACTCTTCCTCCAAGCTATAGGCGGAGGGTATAATAGGCCAGGGGAGACTAAGCCCCCAGTGCAGCCGCTGCCAGTGGACACCTACTTGTGGGTTTTGGCGGTTTGCTCGGGGGAAGTTTTTGATTATTATTATGCCTCATGCAGGTTCCGGGGCAGCTGAGGAGGCAGTATGTGCTACATGGACTCCAGGGAGATTACTGATGAACCCAGGAAGCTGAATAACACATACTGCCGCCTCAGACACCCAGGAACCCGAATAACGCATATAAAAAGCTCAGGTTCTTCGGGAAGAGACAAGAGCTTTTCCCGCCAGGTGGCCTGGGGTTTCAGGAGGGGTGGCGCAAGGCAGCTGGGGTGGCTCTGGCTGGCCCAGGGCTTCCCCGGCTGTGGGGGGCCTCAGGGCTCCAGTTTGCCCTGAGCTTCTCCAGCTGCAGGAGGGGGGATGACTTATGGTTCCTCCAGGTGTGGGGGCGTTCAGGGATCTGGCTGCGGATGGGGCGGGGCCTCAGGTGGATGGGGTGGGGTCGGGGGGGAGCTCCACCCCTCACCCATAATCTGTCCCTGATCCCTGCACTGACTTCAGTGGGTGTCAGGCTTCAGCCCGCCCAGAGTAGAGGTGAGGGGGCTCGTCTCCAAATCCCGCTGGATCGCAGTTGTTCTCTGCCAGCCCTGATAGAGTGTCAGCTCCCGTAGGTGAGGCTCAGAGGAGCATTGCTATCACTCATGCTGCCTCCACAGATTTCTCCAGCGCTGGCTTTGAGGCGTTGCACAGGAACAGCGGAGGTGATTAGAAACACATGGTCGCGTGCCCTTTGCACAGAGAGAGCCGGCTAGGAATGAAAAGCGAACTCCTCTTCTGTGCATTGCTCGAGCATCTCAAGTGCTAAACCCCAACTGCACAGGGCATCAAGCTGAATTAAGGGACTGGGCTTAACTCTGTCTCCAGCTGTTTCATTCCATTCAATAAAATCACCGTCCTGGACAGCGCGAGGAGGCTCTCTCTGCAATATGGTAACATGGCTAAACAGAGAGAGCTGATGACATTACAGTATAACATTTCTCCAAACAAAAGCTCACTGCTGGAATGATTATGGGTTTTGTCTCTGATATTTACATGGCAACAGTTTGTAAACCTGTTCCAACGGCCTAAATCAGAGAATCGGAGGCCTGGAAGGGACCTCGAGGGGTCATCTAGTCCAGTCCCCTGCACTCATGGCAGGACTAAGTATTATCTAGACCATCCCTGACAGAAGTTTCTCTAACCTGCTTTTAAAAATCTCCAATGATGGAGATTCCACAACCTCCCTAGGCAATTTATCCCAGTGCTTAACCACTCTGAGGGTTAGGAAGTTTTTCCTGATGTCCAACCTAAACTGCCCTTGCTGCAATTTAAGCCCATTGCTTCCTGTTCTATCCGCAGAGGTTAACGAGAACCATTTTTCTCCCTCCTCCTTGTAACAACCTTTTATGTACTTGAAAACTGTTATCGTATCCCCCCTCGGTCTTCTCTTCTCCAGACTAAACAAACCCAAATTTTTCAATCTTCCCTCATAAGTCATGTTTTCTAGACCTTTAATCATTTTTGTTGCTCTTCTCTGGACTTTCTCCAATTTGTCCACATCTTTCCTGAAATGTGACACCCGGACTGGACACAATACTCCAGCGGAGGCCAAATCAACATGGACAGAGATCTGGGCAACAGCAGCTGATCCAGCATGCCGATCACTGAAACTGCCGTTAGTTGGCCCCCCACGTGCGTGAATATGGGAACTGCGCCAAATTGAGAGATTGAGGATAGGCTGGAGAGAGGTCAAAGCTAATTGTCTCATTCACTTAGAAGATACAAAGGCACAGAAAGGACGTGTGAAAGGGGGAAGAGAACGTGAAAGAACTGTAGGCTGGTAGAGCCCAGGCCAAAGGGCTCTCCCCATACTGAGTCTGTTAAAGCAATGGCACAATCTGGTGGGCATGAACTTTGGAAAGAAATCACTGATGTGTTTTACCTGGAGAAGGTCTCCAAACTGTTTGTTTGGAAAGAGGCAAGAACGGATCACGCCCGGCCTCGACCCTCTTCTCAAACCACGCTGCGACGCTGGCCTTTAGCACAGCTCAGGATTGTGGTTAAAAACCCAGCTCCACCCAAAATGCACTGCAAGACGGTGACCTGATTAGTTGTGTCGGGAGAAAGAGCGGCCGCCGTGGGACTGCACTCCTGCCACAAGAATGGGTTCAGAGCCAACGACACAGCGTGCTGTCTTTGTGTCACATTGCCACCAGAGTGGATGGGGCCTTCGGACTACAGGGACGGTAGAACCATGGGGATGGCTAGCACCCCACAATGGAAATATTATGGGGGCTCACATATACCCAGGGGGGCAGAGGTGAGAGCGGGATCTGGAGGGGCTGCTGCAGGGTTCAGGATTGAGCTGGGGAGCAGGTAGGAACCCTTAGAACCTTCCTTCCCAGCCTGGAGGTGGCTACCCCGAGTTTCAGTTACATCCCCTCACTGCCCCACTCCTGTCCCCATTTGCAGAGAGCTTCTGTCCATCCCCCCCACATACTACTACAGCATGCAGCGGTAATGTCCTTAAGAGCAAGTGAGCCAGGTCTGCAGTTTTGGAGCAGACAGCCCAGGGTTCTACTCTCACTTCCCCAAGCACCAGCACGCGAGTGAAACGTTTAGCTGGTGAGCACGTCCATTTTCTGCAGCACGCGGCTCCATCGCAACAGGGCCCACATCGTGGCTACACCTTCAAAAAGCGTGTTGCACAGCGAAACAGTGATCTCAGCGTAAGATCCCCGCCGAGACAAACCCCGGTGGTTTTTAGTTATTGCAGCTAGTCAGATAAAGCCCCTGTGGGGGGGATAGGGTTGAGCACCGGCGGCCTCAGTGCTGGCCAGCCCGAGCACCAGCACCTGCCCCTGCCCGCTTCAGGGAAGAGGAGCAGCTTGGGCTGGGGCCATGAGGGAAGAGCGGGAAGCAGGAGGGGGCCTCGGGGCAAAGCATATGTGGGGCCACACCTGGCTGCTTGGGGAGGTTTAGCCTCTCCGGCCTGTGATACCCGCTGCCCATGTCATTGGCCGCTTTTGAAAACTTTGGTCAGTGGTAATGAACAGTTGGGCCTTTGACTGCACCAGATTCTGCAAGAAACCACTTGAGCCAGAACCGGTTTGAAAGCAGAGTTTATTAAATACATTTTGTAACTCGGTTTAAAGACCAGGGGTACCCAGCCCCTCCAGTTTCTATGAATAGCCAGTTCAGAATTAGCAGTGCATATTTCACACCTCCAAAGGCATTACAGCATTTTGAGGCTGCACAGTGTCGGCTGCTGGAGTGATGAAAGCATTTCACTTGGAATCGTTTTTAATTTCCCGGGTCTGGAAAAGCTCTCCGGCTGGATCACCCTGATATGAAAGCAAACATCAGTTCCATTTTTCTTTCTGTCGCGGCAGTAAATTTACCAGCGCTCAGGGCCACAAACAACAGTCTGTTTGAAAAGGTTACGACAACTGGGCTTTGTTTCTTGTAACGGTTCTTTTCATACCACTAAAGAGCAGGCGCGCGCCAAGTTTTGCAAAGCAGTCTGGGCTTGACCCTAGAGCATTTTAAGAAGCCCACCTCTGCCTAGAAACTTCTCTGAGTGCGCTACAGCTCATCAGAGCAACAGCAGGGCTAGACCGCAGATGCGCATACTTTGAAAGCAGCAATGAAGCTACTCTTGAGCTAATGAAGAATCACTTCTTAGCTGCTAGCAGTATAGAGTTTCTGGCAAGCACAGTTGTGCAGTTCCGATTCCCTCCAGCAGAAGGCAGCGGTATGCACTATCCAGGTCATTACAGAATTCTACACACTTGCTACAATCCCTTTGGAACGCGTGTGGCCTGCATTGGCACACACTGATCTGTGTCAGAAATGGGTGCCAAACACCTTTCTTCCCCTTACACCCCAAGCAGGGTCTGGCCACTGTCCCATCAGGGAGGACAAGGGACTGTTCTAACCTAGTGCTAGCATGAGATTCTTCAATGGGGCTGGGGCCAGGGTGAGATTATGACTCCACTTCCTTCTGTGCCAGCCACCAGAGAATGGACTGCTCCGTGTAAAAGGGTGCTGAGCTCCTGTTCCAGTGGTGCTTGGGGGAATTCTAGGCCCGTCAGCCAGAACGCCTCAGAGTCTCCCCCTGTTGCATTCATACCAACCCCTCTGACCCGTGACTTTACAGAGACTCGCCAGCCCTGCGCGCTGTTTACAACCCATACAATCAATCCTCCTCCAGAACAATCGGATCCCACCCCATATGGGCTGGGGCTGTTCTTTCCAATGAGCTGATGTGTCAGCTTCGAGAGCGCCGGTCGCTTGTCCGGAAACCCGATTTGTTGGTAGGAGCGTCGCTATCATCGAGGCGCTGAAACGTTTCCTAGCTTGGGAGCAGGGGAAGGTTTTTCAGGCAGTCATGCAGAGGAGAGGAAATTCCTGCATGTGGGTCTGCGGAGCAGGCCGGAGAGTTTGTACCCTCAGGATATCCGACCCACCCTGCACTGATAGTGCTAAATTCTGTTTTTCCCCATGGGATGTCCCAATGCATCGCTGCTACCGTTCCACTGAAAGCCCCATTTCCCCAGAGAGACGGGTTCAACAAAGCCAGGTAAATATTAGGGCTGAAGGGAGAAAGGAAAGGTTACATACGTCACTCCCATAACTATCTCCTTTCTAACCTGACATTTGCGTAGCCTTTATGCCTTTGACACGAGGAAGCCAAATAACTATGCCGCCAGCATCTGGGCAATTTTTATTTTTCAATTCAATGGAAGTGAACACTGCTGTGAGTAAAAGCAGCTACCAGAAGGTTTTATGGCCAAGGAGCATTTTTTCCCGAGCTTCATGCTTAATCTGAGCAGGATTTATAACCTGAGCGAGGATAAAAGAGGCGAGTGTTCGAATGGAACATACGGTTCTAGGGGGAATCGCAAATTCATGAGAACTCCTCTGACAAGCCACGGCTGTCTGGAACTGAGGGGTTCCTGCCAAATGCATCAGGACATGGAGCTACAAAAAGCACATACCAGATGTGCCTCCTGTCAACACCTTCTGCACTCCAAGGGTTTATAGCTACGCTGGGCCTTGTGAAAAAACTGGGGCCAGACAGTCAGCTGGGGTAGCTTTGTTGGCATCAATTGATCTATGCAAGTGTATCCCACCCGGGGTTCTGGCCCAAGGCCTGCACTGGATCTGTCTTGATTTATACCGGCTGCGGATCTGGCCCTAAGACCTCAATGGCAGTACAGTGACTTACACCATCTGGGGGATCTGGCCCATTGGTGTCAAGGAACTATTCTGATTTACACCATGAGGGGATCTGGCCCATTGGTGTCAATGGAGTCTAGCTGGGGATTTGGCCCTATGTCATCAGGCCGTCACCAAGCCTTCGCTCTCCTCTTACATTTCTATAACGCCGTCCAGCTCGAAGGAGCCCAAGGCACGTGACAAACTGAGCCAAACGTACACAGGGATCTGCCACCGAAATGCAGCTGGTCCTGGGGTGAAATGCGGTGATGGTTTTACCGGCACACTGGAACGCCACAGAAAAGGCCAGGAAGTAAGAATGCAGCGTGTTAAATACGGTTAATTTTTGGCTTTTGCTCATGGCAAAAAAAAAGTCGGAATCATTGTCCCGTTTTACAGACAGTGAAACCAAGAGGCCCCAGTTCAGCCCTGTGCGGGTACTGAGCCCAATGCAGGAGGGAGCTATTTAAAAAGGCCAGGAGACTGGAGACCAGTTCTACACCTTGGTTCTAGGTGTAGATCACAGCACTGCCTCTCGGCCCTGGTCCAAGCAGCCTGAGCAGAGAACGTCCCATCTAGCTCCTCCCGCCTGCCCCTTCCCATTCCCAGGCCGGCCCTGAAATGCCTTGTCCTGCCCCGTACAAAGACCCAGTCCCTGCCCCAAGGAGCTTCCAATCCAAGCGGGAGAGGGGGACAATCACTCCCCCGGGCTTTCTGATGTAAACAGCAAGCAGTGGGGGGAAGGCAAACCCAGATGTCTTCAGAGGGAGCGTCCAGCACCCGGTGGAGATGACACCAGAGCAGGAGGCGTTGCCCAGGGAGCCAGGCTTAGACATTAGACACACTGAGGTAAGCAATTCCACCACCAGCAAGCAAACCGTGCCACCTGTATCGTCGGCGCTCTGGCACTGCCTGGCTAGCTGACATCATTTCATTTTCCTATGGTCATTGTTGTCAACATGCTGAGGGGGGTCTTGCCCCCCAAACTGGATTTCCTGGCACCTCGTCGGAGGAGCCTGCTAGCTGGCTGTGGGTTTCCATGACAGGCCCAGGCCTTGGGCACTCTGGGAATTTGCAATGGTGACAGCCACTAGTGACTAGTTCCTGGGTAGACAGGACAAGCTGCAATTTACCCTGGTGTCAGCACAGGTATTGCCAGACTGGCTAATCTGCTGTCTCCGACAGAGGCCCATGCCAGACGCTTCAGAGGAAGGTATAAGAACCTTATAGCATGTGGAATAATCTGCCACCCACATTCAATCTCATCCTGGTTTCTAATAATTAGAGTTTGGCTTAAACCCCGAAGCACGCGGTTTAATATCCCTACCAACATTTTTCTCCTCATTATGTCAGTTCTGGATATTCTTGATAGCCATATAAATGTCCAGTCCCTCTTTGCATCTTGCTAAATTCTTGGTTTATGACTTCCAGTAGCAGTGAGTTCCACGGGCTAATTCAAGCAGCGCTAAACTGCACCAGTGCCAATTGCCGCTTATAGCAGTTTAACCCATCTACACTAGGGGTTTGCTCTGGGGCAGCTGCACCTATGGCTGAATCCCCTAGTGAGGAAAAGGTCCCAGTTGAACAGACAGGGCCATTGCTCCCCAGAGATCACCTAATAAAGAAAAAAAGAAACAAAACAAAAACCCGCAGAAAATTTTTCCCTGGTAAGCCCCATTCTTTTAGCTGTAGCTCCCCGCCGTAGCTCATTCTAGGGGCACTGGGTCTGCACCAGCGCTCTCACTTAGACCGCCTTCCATCCAAAAGCTTTACAAAGGTGAATATTGTTATCCCCATTTTACATATGGGGAAACTGAGGCACGGAGAGGCAACAAATCAGAAGTCAAGCCAGGAGCAGAACCCACAGACCCCGTCTCCAAGCCCCTGTACTAACATCACTTGCCCACCCCCACCTTCTTGGGAGGGCAACCCACAACACAAGGCATAAGGAGACCAGTGACAAACGAGGCGCTTATTCTCACTCTAAACAGGCTCTGTGCGGGGATGGGGTAACAAAGGGGCAGAGCTGTTGCAGAGCGTGCATACCTCCCAGATGTCAGCTACCAACTATTAAAATAAGCCAGCACTCCCGCTCCTTCAAGAACTTCGACATTGGCAGCACTCCGCTCAGAGGAGCATGAACATGTCTGGAAGGAAGCCACCATCAAACCGATCAGATGAGCAGCGTATGAAGAGCAGAAGGAGGAGTAATTGCTGCAGTGGGGTCTGGAAACAGAGCCCCGAAGTGGCTGCCCAGCGCGCAACTTTGTTAAGCATTCATCTCTCTGGCCTTCCAAATAAGATTGTCTGGTTCATATTCCAATGACATTCTGGCCTAGCAAAGGTTTCTTCCTCCTTCCACTGCTGATGTGCCTCCTGCTGTTGCATTTAAGCGCCTTCTCTGGCACTGCTGTCCCTTTGTACAGCGCTGTGTACATTTATTGTGATATATACATGAATAATAAGTGCTTAGCACACTCTCACTTCACCTTCTCTCTGAGCCCCGGCATTCATTGTGGGAATTAGTTACCCCCTCTAAGGGTCAGGCTTTGACACATCATTAAATGATTTCCGTAGTAAAAGTCTGAGAGCCACAGTAACTCTTTGTGATCCGTGTTAGTTCTGTTGTCACCTCAGGATGAAGGCCTGCAGGTATGTCATTGCTTGGGGGAACTGAGCAGATCTCACTTTACCCGTACGCTTGCAGTTACATGATATAGCCACTAGATAGCTCTATGAGTTGTGCAGAGTTCCAGGCATCGGGTGGTCACTGGTAAACACGGGAGACAAAGCTGGAGCTCGAGCTGTGTGGAAGCCTGTTTGTGTGGCTCTACCTGCAGTGTTCTTTAATAAATGCCTCCTGTTCAAGACAGACTGTGACTCCATCTCCCATAGCTGAGTACAAAGAACACAGAGAGAGGAGAATGGCAACAGTGACTTAGTTACTGCATGTAGCCCCTCTCACCCAGAAGGATCCAAGAGTGCTCTACAGACTGCACACAGGAAGCTCTTCACCCAGCACAGAAATGCAGCCAGTTCTGGGGTGGCAGGCGATAGCTGTTTAACAATATACTATCCGACAGGGTTAATGTATTGAACTGAAATTGCAGAGAGCATGCAGGTAGGCAGTGGAATTTGGACAAGACTGTAACCTCCTCCTCTTTCACTCGCTAGCTCCCACATCACTCCCCTCTGCTCTACACAGAATACAGCTGCCAACATCCATCGCTCTAACCACAGCACCCCTCCATTTTCACGCTTCCCACTGGCTACCCCCATTTCACCCCATCAAGCTCACGCATCTTTCTTCCCCATCAAGGCCCTCCTGTCCTTACTTGTCTGCTGTAGCTTGATACTGTGTCGCCATCCCCACCTCCGCTCTACTATCAATGCCAGTTTCATCCATCCCTATGGCAGCTTCTCAGCCAAACATCTCCAACAGCCATCCACAAGGAGCCATCCGCCACCCTCCAGCCCTACGGGACAAGGAAGCTTCAAAGCTTTCAAGCCATTTCATAGGTCATGACAGGGCTTTCAACAAAAGTTTCCCCCGATTTTCAATCGCTGGCAGGTACATGCGGTTCATATGCCACCCAGACATTCATCTGGTCCCCTTGGGAAGAAACTGACGTGTATTAAAAGGCCAGAGGGCAAATCAATGGAAATTTGGCAATGTTTCAAAGTGTTCCCATGGCAGCTGCGTGAGAAACGCTGGGGTCAAGTGCCAGGCAGCGAGCCAGGGTGGGACAAGAGAGAGGAAGAGCAAATAAAACTTGGCCATCACTATAAATAGTTGATCTACTTCTCAAGAATATCAGGGTTGGAAGGGACCTCAGGAGGTCATCTTGTCCAATCCCCTGCTCAAAGCAGGACCAATTCCCAAGCAGATTTTTGCCCCAGATCCCTAAATGGCCCTCTCACAGATTGAACTTATAACCCTGGGTTTAGCAGGTCAATGCACAAACCACAAAGCTATACCTCCTTCCGCTCCCTGAAGAGATATTCAGGCATGTTCCTTGTGGGGCCTACACACCAGCCTTTCCCCACTGGGCACTGGGAGCACCACGGCCCCAATCCTGAAGGGTATTTAGACACCTAACTCCCACTGAAATAGCTTTGGGGATCCGGGCCCGAGTTCTGTGCTGGCTAATTAGCACAGCATCCCTGGCAATCGGGTGCAGAAGCAAGGCCTGGCTGATACAGCACCAGAGCGTGAGCTGGTGTAGACGGGCAGAGTTCCATGGCCCGCATGCTGCCGGGGGGGCCAGTGGAAAGAACTGACATGCCCCCGAATCAACAGGGTAAAAGCAGTAACCGTGGTGCCAGTGCCGAGAGGCGGAGCGCAGTGCCTCGAATAGGGTGACCAGATGTCCTGATTTTATAGGGACAGTCCTGATTTTTGGGTCTTTTTTCTTATATAGGCTCCTAATACCCGCCACCTCCTGTCCCGATTTTTCACATTTGCTGTCTGGTCACCATAGCTTCCAATGGAACGCTGCTATATGAATGGGAACCATGGTGGCTAATGAACAACTTGGAGATGTTTCACAGAGCATGGGGGGGGAGGGGTGTACAGACCCCACACTAGCTAAGAAGGGGATAACAGGAGCCTGTGGGCCCAAACAGCCCCCCCCTGCTATACCGGCCATAGGCCTGGAGGCAGGAGCGGACCCAGCCCAGTTGGAGGCTCATGGGGAAGCAGAGACCCCTTGCGCTCCCTCAGTGAGAGAAGACCAGGGAGCTCCAGGGAGCGGGACTGCTGGCCGATAGAGCCTCCTGCCGGGAAGATTTGAGTTCTGTGCCAGGGCCTTGCTTGGTGGTGCGGCGCAGGACTGCTGCCAGTCAGGGCCTCACGGAGCTGGAGGGAGGAGAGGGAGCCCAGGGAAGTGCCTGAGTGGAAGGGCTGGGCCCAGCCCAGGGTTGGAATGGATGAATGCCACCCCCGCCCTCTTTGAATTTGGGATATTTGTTTTGGAACCTTGATACCCTGGCAGAGGGCTACCGCACCAGACCATATTGCTGCCTGCAGACTACTGAAGACATGGAGGGAAACCGAGGCAGGGCAAACAGTACCGTGGTGGGCCACAAGAGGGTGCTGTAGAGGCTGACTCTACCACACTCGCAGATTTTTAAGGCCAGAAGGGTCCACTGTGATCATCTAGTCTGACTGGCATACCCCAGGCCAGAGAATTTCCCTGTGTGGTCCCGGCACTGAGTCCATCGCTTCTAGTTGAGCTAAAGTCTCTTTAAATCAAGAGTGGAGACCTCCTGCTAAAAGACTCCACACGATAGAGAATCCCTCAGCAAGCTGTTCCAATGGTTAATCACCCTCGCTATTAAAAATTTGCTCTTTATTTACATGCTGGGCCATATAGTGCAATGAGGCCTGCAGGGAGCCCAGCCGACATCAGCGGGGCTCCATGCAGGCGCTGGGATCCGCCTGTGTAGAGCTCATGGAAGGACTGGGCTCTGCTTGTATTTTGTACAGCGCCGAGCGCACGTCACTTAACAAACACATCATAATCATCTCATAGGTGTTGAGACCTCCTGGAAGCAAGGGCAGTCAAGAGTGACTTCCTTCTTGTTAATGGAGTTGGACTAGTGTAAGGGAGATCAGAATCTGGCCTTTCTACTGCCCTCTCCAGCTCTTCTCATTTCTTTGCCACCTGACTTCCCTCTGTCCTGCCCCACAACGTCACCTCTGTGAGTCCAAGAGCCTGCGCTCTCTCTGGCGCCATCTTCTTCTTCCTTATCATTGTTTGTGACAGTTGCGCCCAGAGAGCCCAAATGAGACCGAGACCCCGTAGTGCCAGGTGCTGTACAAACACATAGTGAGAGACCGCGCCCTGCCTTGAAGAGCTCCTAGTCTATATCACCAAGACAAAGGGTAGGTGCAAGGAAGCGCTATCCCCACGTGTCAGATGGGGAACCGAGGCACAGAGAGCTGTAGTGACTGGCCCAAAGTCACACACGGGGTCTGGGGCAGAGCCTGTATGCACTGAGCACCCAACCCACTGGCCTAATGCATGTCAACTATATGAAGCACCACCACGCTGCTCCATTTGTGCCCTGGCCTGAGCCCACTGATCTCAATGGCATTCATTGTTTCATTGGAAATGAAGGGCAACTCAATGATTAGGGGGTTGGAACGGGTCCCATATGAGGAGAGATTAAAGAGACTAGGACTTTTCAGCTTGGAAAAGAGGAGAGTAAGGGGGGATATGATAGAGGTGTATAAAATCATGAGTGATGTGGAGAAAGTAGATAAGGAAAGGTTTCAGAGTAGCAGCCGTGTTAGTCTGTATCCGCAAAAAGAACAGGAGTACTTGTGGCATCTTAGAGACTAACAAATTTATTAGAGCATAAGCTTTCGTGGACTACAGCCCACTTCTTCTTCTTCTTCTTCCACTCTATATGCATCCGAAGAAGTGGGCTGTAGTCCACGAAAGCTTATGCTCTAATAAATTTGTTAGTCTCTAAG
>NC_048298.1:5760676-5845467 GCF_013100865.1 Trachemys scripta elegans | reverse complement strand
CTATATGCATCCGAAGAAGTGGGCTGTAGTCCACGAAAGCTTATGCTCTAATAAATTTGTTAGTCTCTAAGGTGCCACAAGTACTCCTGTTCTTTTTGTAGATAAGGAAAAGTTCCCATAATACAAGAACTGGGGTTCACCAAATGAAATTAATGGGCAGCAGCTTTAAAACAAATAAACGGAAGTTCTTCTTCAAACAGCATACAGTCAACCTGTGGAACTCCTTGCCTGAGGAGGTTGTGAAGGCAGGGACTATAACAGGGTTTAAAAGAGAACTGGATAAATTCATGGAGGTTAAGTCCATTAATGGCTATTAGCCAGGACGGGTAAGGAATGGTGTCCCTAGCCTCTGTTTGTCAGAGGGTGGTGATGGACGGCAGGAGAGAGATCACTTGATCATTACCTGTTAGGTTCACTCCTCTGAGGCACCTGGCATTGGCCACTGTCAGTAGACAGGATACTGGGCTGGATGGACCTTTGGTCTGACCCAGTCTGGCTGTTCTTAATGGGGGCGTGAGGCAAAGAAAGCAGGAGGAATTCAGCTAAACAAAGCCCAGGATCATTGGGGCAGGCAGCCTTTCCTGGGTCTTATCACAGTGTGGCCCAAACCCACTTTGCCTTAGGTGGCACAGTGCTACTGCAATATACTGATGTAAGTATGATTATTATGAATAAGTCTGGCGTAATCTCACTGAAGTCAGTGGCATTTTCCCAGTGTAACCTGGGATGGGTGAGTGAAGAATTGTACCCCTCATTCTGCGTGGTTTGGAATAAACAGCAGTTTACAATCATTCTGCGCTGGCTTTGTGCCTTCCTGCTTGGAACAAACAGCCCAGGGCCAGAAACTAAAAACCAGGGTGGATCCTGAAAATTGGTTATTACAACAGACCAGTTGAGGTTAACTTGGTAACACCTGTGGGGGATCTGCTGCTCCCCACTGGCTATCCTGAGCAGAGTCAGCGACCTGAGGCAGGTCGGGAATCAGTGACCACTCACAAGCAAGAGACGCGTGCACAGATGAAGTCACAGGACAGGCAGACCAGGCAGGTGCCTGGGGCTGCACAATGCAAACTGTTTTCTGGACAGTGATTTCCTCCTGGGAATTTGTCATCCAAGCAAATGAGCTGGGAAAATCTCTGCAGAGAGTCAGTTACAGGGTGGAAAGGGCCTCTCAGAAATCAATGAATCAAGGTATAAATTCCACGCTACGCAGGACGTCCGGTCTGGCCCATCCAGTCTGCAAAGCTCCTCACCTCCACACGCTTAAATTCTGCGGTTGCCAAGGGATGTCCCAATAACTAGCTCAGTGTGGGCAAGGCCTGAGACAGGGCTGGGGGAGTGAGGCCCGGCAGCTGGAAACAAACCTGCCTGAGCTAATCCTCCCGGCCAACTCAGACCTGAGTCAGCCACCCTACTGGATATGCCAGGGCTTGAGTCTCAGCTTTGCAGGCAGCTTGGTGCACCTCTGCCCCCTAGTGGCCAAAATCCTTAAATCCCTTTTTAATGGCTTCCCTGTTACGGTAGTTTTGGAAGGGATCTTTTTATTCATAGATTCATAAATTCTACAGCCAGGAGGAACCACTGTGATCATCTAGTCTGACCTCCTGTATAGCACAGGCCAGAGAACTGCACCACGATAATTCCTTCTGAATTAGGGGATACCTTTTTTTAAAAAAAATCCAGTCTTGATTTTAAACTGGCCAGTGATGAGAATCCATCATGAGCCTTGGTAAACGGTTCCAATGGTTCACTATTATCATTTATTTCCAGTCTGGTCTGAATCTTTCTAGCTTCAGCTTCCAACCACTAGATCTGGTTATATCTTTGTCTGCTAGATTGAAGTTCCCCACCTAGGTACATAAGCATACGGCTCATTCTAAGGTCTCTACTGAAAAGCATCTGTAGATCGACTTGAATGTGACAGCACCTATTTGATGACGGAGAATCATTTTTAAGGACCCTTCTCTGAAGGAATTTTCAAGGATGTCATTTATACTTAAAAGCAAAAGCTGTCCCCCGCTTTTCATTGTTTAGATAATTCACCGTATGTGTCTTGTATCTGAGGGGTAGCCGTGTTAGTCTGGATCTGTAAAAAGCAACAAAGAGTCCTGTGGCACCTTATAGACTAACAGATGTATGCGTATACGTCTGTTAGTCTATAAGGTGCCACAGGACTCTTTGTTGCTCTTTATGTATGGGTCTTGTCTCCCCACTAGAAGCAGGTCCACTAGAGTGCAACAGCCTACTACTGCTGCTTGCTAATGGAGTTACTCTTTTAGCTCAAGTGGTAGAGTCTGCACTGTGTAGCTAAATGTGCTGGGTTCTGACCCTAGTCATGGTACATTACCTTAGGTCAGCTCTGAGGCAACATTTCAATGCTTTGGGAAGAGAAGGGATCTGCATCTGAGCTATATTGTCTGGCAGCTCTCTCCGGGCAGCACCTGTGTCTTCCTCCATGGGTATGTCTTCACTGAAATTAGCCCCAGTGATCAGCACGCAGGTTAGCCTAGTCTAGATAGCAGCAGCCACACTGCAAAGCCCTACGAGGGTTCCTGGGTCCCCTCTAGGGCTGCACTCACCTGTGTGTGTTGCTAGGGCTTCTGGGGGCATATCCCATAGTCCTTTGTGCTGCAGTTAGCCGAGCTGCTCTGTGATTCTTTCCCAGTGGGAGAACTTGTGTGTCCTTCTGGGCACCCAGGGGAATTGTGGGAAGGCATTGCAGGCCTACCAGCATTATAGTGATTTAGCCTGCATCCAAAGGGGTGGATTACCAGTCTAAGTGCAAGCAGCATCTAAGCTCCAACCTCTATTCCCACTGGCCCAGGTTGACAGCACCACTAAACTCTGGTGAGTGGGTTGTGTATGTGGATGGAAGGTGGAGGGCTGTAGGAACACCTGGGTAAAAGCCTGGGCTAACTCTGCCATGAACACCCCCTCCGCCCCATTGGCTCAGGACCAAGAAGACTAATGTCATGCAATAAATGGCATATCACCACAGAGCCGGCCTAACCTGTTAGTTCCTTGTAAGCAAGAAGCAGCAAACTTCAGACTCACAATTAACTTCGCCTTGAAGTCCGCTAAATATTGCTGCGTGTCTCTCAGCAGAGACGGATTCTGGTATGATGAACATAAAGGCAATTCTCTACCGGGGCCGCTGGACATGGATGGACCCTCTGGTTCTCCCTGGCTCTCTAGCTCCCAGGCTGAGGAGACACAGCCTGTGGTGCTTAGGGGATGTCTACACTAGAGCTAGAAGGTGTAATTTCCAGCTCGAGGAGACCGGATCAGAAAACAGAAGTGTAGCGACAGCAGCGGAAGGGGCTAGCTGCCCCAAGTACAATCCCATCCCAGACACTTAGAGGTGGCACACCGGCTATCCTTAAATCCCAAGAACATAAGAATGGCCCTACTGGGTCAGAGCAAAAGTTCATCTAGCCCAGTATCCTGTCTTCAGACAGTGGCCAATGCCAGGTGCCCCAGAGGGAATGAACAGAACAGGTCATCATCAAGTGATCCATCCCCTACTCCGGCATGAGCAGTCCTGCTCGCACTATAGTTACTTCTATTTCCCTGGACCTGGCAAGGGTGCTGTGCTCCAGCACAGGTGTGAGGAGAGGCTACCTGTGGGTGCAGGTAAGGTCAGCGCTAGGTGTTGTCCCCAGGAAAGTGGTAAGTAAGTCTGAAGAACGCTCCCTCGCTCCCTAACGGACAAGAAGTCGGGCTGGGAAGGTGTTATATCCTTGGGGGCAACAGTTTTAGGACGATATCACTGGAGACACAGAGAGCTGTAAACCTTGTAGCAGCCATTTATTTCCACACTCAGAACTAACCAACAGCCAGCCGAAACTGGCTGGGATATCCCCCAATAATCTAACTCAGTTGCCATAGCAACACAAGGTTCTATTACTACGGCAATCAAATACACAACAGAAGGGGTGCGTCTGAGGCACCTAGCGCCCGGTCTGTTCTCTCCAGCCAGGCCAGCGTGAGCGGCCTGCTAAAATCTGTGTTTTCCTTTTTGTCGGCTGGCATTTCCCACTCTGCCTTCACTAGGAGTCCAACAGAGGCCTTTGGCGCTTGCTAATGGAACTGTGGGAAAAAACAAAATGGCCACCACCCAGGGGCGGTGGGTGAAACTTCCCCTGGGGGAGGCAAGTTCTTTGTCCTGCCTCTTCCGCTCACAGCCCTGCCCACACTCCACCCCTGCTCTGCCCCAGGCCCCGTCTCTTCTGCGTGGCGGGGAGCTTGGGATACGCTGTACAGAGAGAGACGAAAAGCCAGGCTACCTGCGCCAACCTGAAGCCGGATCTCTCCTTTTGAAAAAGTGCTTGTCAGTGACAGCCTGCGTTCAGGCAGTAGTTTGATCACCTTCCTTACACAGAATTCCCTGCCAGGCTCATCTACTTAAACTGGGTTTGAATAAAACGACTAGATCAAGAAATAAACTCACTGGCTATGTCAGCTCCTCCTTGAACCAGGGCCACAGTTACTTCTGCTGGGTACAGAGAATAACTGATGGGTCATTTGGATACCGTTTTTAACCCCAGTAACACGTTTTCCTACAATATAAAACCCAGATGAATGTGGCCAAAGGCTTCTTGGGGATTGGCAAATGCTTGTTACATGGCTTCATTACCACTTTAATGGCTCTTTAACAGTGTCAGTGCTCTTTGCTACTAGATCTCTGGAAAGCTTTTTCACTGTGTAAAGTTACTCAGGGATCCCCTTCGCTCACCTCCTCACTCCCCCCGTCTGCCACTGACTCCCCACTCACATTCTCACACACACACCACCCCGCGCTCCGCGAGAGGGCGTTGAGGAGAGACACCTCCGAGGGGGGAAGGGGACGGGGGGAGGAGAGGAGAGAAGAGGAGAGGAGAGGAGAGGAGAGGAGAGGAGAGGAGAGGAGAGGAGGAAGACTCCAGGCAGCAGCAGCAACCCGTGGGAGCCTTGGGGAAGGGTCAGAGCAGGGAGGGGAAGTGGTGGGGTGAGGGCAGGGCCGGTTCCAGGGTTTTGGCCGCCCCAAGCAGCCAAACAACAACAACAACAACAAAAAAGCCGCGATCGCGATCTGCGGCGGCAATTCGGCGGGAGGTCCTTCGCTCCGAGCGGGAGTGAGGGACCGTCCGCCGAATTGCCACCGAACAGCTGGACCTGCCGCCCCTCTCCAAAGTGGCCGCCCCAAGCACCTGCTTGGTAAGCTGGTGCCTGGAGCCGGCCCTGGGTGAGGGGCACTACAGCCCAGGTGTCAGGTGGCAGGAATGGCTGTGGTAGGGGAGGCAATGCCTTCCCTTACCTATTATACCCGCTGTCCATGCCACCACCATGTAGGAGCTCACGTGGCCCCTGGCTAACGCTGTCGGCTTTGAGCTCTCTAAGCTGGAATTTCTAAGGAAAGTTGCATCCAGGCTTAATTCTTTTGTGATGGTGGCCCAAACACTGTTCAAGAGAAGGTTATGATCAGCGTTCAGGTCATATTATGTTACACGCCAGGGTTTCTGTCAGAACATGTAAGATTCATAGAGTCTGAGCCCAGAAGGGACTGTTTTGATCATCTAGTCTGACCTCCTGTGTAACAGGCTGTAGATTTTTACCCAGTGATTTCTGCATCAAGCTCTACCACTTGTGGTTGAATTAGTGTGCATCTATTAGAAAGACTTGAGTTCAAATCTTTAAGTGATGTGAATCCACCAGAGCCCTTGGTAAATTGTTCCACTGGTTAATTACCCTCCTTGCTAACCTGCATCTTCGTTCCAGTTTGTAAGGTAAATTTGCACGTGGGTATTGTCATTACTGGAAGATATAATGGGCTGGGAACAGTTACACAAGCTCTCTAACACGGCCAGTCCTTGTCTTTGTCATGCTTAGGGGTTTTTTAAATTGTTCTTCTCATATATATTGGGCCAGAGCCTCAACTGTTGTAAATTGATGTCTTCTGTTAATACCACAGGCAATGTGTATAGTGGTTCTATCTACTAGTCATTGCAGCAACTGTTAGCTAAAGATTTTTGTGGTGCATTTATTTAACTTATGATCATCAAAACCACTCCGTGAATTCTGGCTAACATTGGCTATAAAAGTTGACTCAAATGACCCTGCACTGTGCATGCCTTTTGTTTTTTTTATGGAGTGGAAGAAACACAGCATCTTAGGTATGTTAAATCATCCACTTAGGAAATAAACAAGCTGTGTAAAATTCTTGGGCCAGTCTCCATATCTTTATGGTGGCTCTTGCTTTATTTTGAAGCATGCAGTGTGTTACCCTGCAGCAGACACAGTTCAAAAACAGCACAAAGAATTTTTACAACCCAAGAAAACCCTGTACAAAGTTTAGTTTCCCTGGTTGCCCAGTGCTCGGCGGAGATCAGCATGTGGCTGAAGAGAAGCCGCTTAAGGGGATCCCAGGCAAAGCAGAGGTGTTGCTGGTAGGAAGAGAAAGCTACACTACAGAACTTGCCTCCCTTATAACATCCTCCACTATCAAGGACATTGGCCCTCAGATCAAGGGCCCCGGAACCATTGTAGAAGTGGGGTGACAAGGCCAAAGTGCCCCCTCCCTCTCCATGGCTGGCTGCTCCAGTGGTGAGCCAGTGCCCACTCTTCTGGCACCACAGAAGCCCCTGGTGGGCAAAAGGTGTAATTGCAGTGCCTTCTCTGCAGAATCTATTATTCTGCAGGGAGAAAAAAAATCTGTGAGGGACATGAATGCTGCGCTTATGTTTCTTTTGTTAAAAAGTTGGGGGCAACTGCATTTGGCCTCCTCAGGGCTGCTGGAGATTGAAGCTAATTGGAATATGGGCCATCATTTTTTCCAATAGAAATTTTTTACTTTTCACCCTCCAAAAAAATTAAATCCTGAAATATTTCGATTCAGAAATGCTGCGGTGGTACCACCTGGGAGCCATAGAGCAGACACCTCATGGGCTCATTCTCCTGGACAGGCTGGGCTCCCTGGGCATGGAGTCTAAGGCCAGAAGGGACCATTAGATCAGCTAATCTGACCTTCTGTATCTCACCAGCCACCACCGCTACGCAGCACCTCTCACCCACCCCAACAACCAGAATTAGGGCTTGTCTACACTGTGCATGAGGCTGCACTAGGGAGTGTCAATTCTAGCATGCACAAGGGCGTCACATGCTCACTGGCCCGCATGGACCATGCCGGTGCACACTGAAAGGTCCTCGTTCACCTTAATGTAGGACTGTTCGAAATGGGACTAATGCAGAGCTCAGACAAGCCTGATTGGACCAAGGCATTACAGCCCTCAGAGCAGCGGTCGCAGGACCGGGACAGGGGATGGGGCTCGGCCTCCCCATAAGGGAAATAGTGCGGGAACTGATCCATGTATTCACTCCGATGCTTCGTTCTTGGGTGACAACAGGACATGCTGGGGCTAGAGTGGCCACTCTTGACCCAGGAGCAGGCAGAAACTGAGGGTGGGCGGGAGCAGGGGATCAGGTTGGGGCCAGGAGCAGCTACCCTCAGCGACAGAGACATGAACCGCCGAGACCTCCCCTTCCCAGCCTGGAGCCAGCTGCCCCTGTCTGCCCCAGCCAAGTGTCTATAGTGCCCCAGGCAGTGCACCTACCCCTAGCCCCCCATCCCTGACACCCCAACTCCCCCACTCCCCAAGCAAAGCACCCACCCTCTCTGTCTCCTATCCCTAACACCCCGATCTCCCCCACTCCTCATGCAGAGCATCCACCCCTGCCCTTCCTATCCCTGACACCCTGACCCCTCCACTCCCCGCTGCCCGGACACCTCATGCGCCCCATGCAAAGACAAGAAGGAGAAACAGCTGCTTCTTTCCTGTCTCACATATTTTTTAATAAACCAAAGCAGCAAATGTTGCTCTTTCAGTCTTGCCACACCCCGGCCCTTCACAAGTTCACAAGGCTGCACTGATTATGGCTTCCTCGACACAGTCTGTCACCCTCAGTGTGGCAGCAATGAACAGGGGGCGCAGGTCTGAGGAATGCGCCGTTTGGTGCAGAATATGTCATGGGTAGAAAGTGTTGGGGCTCCAGAGGCATACAGGCTCCGTATCTCCATCTGGTGCTGGGGTGCTTGGATTTCAATATGGACCGCTGCCCCATCCCTGCAATTCTTCTGCCCCTGCCTTTAAGGACAGAGCTATTCTGTGCCACAGGCAGCGAACAGGCAGTACCAAGGTGCACCGACGCCAGAGGGCCCTGCAATGGCAGGGAATTGATTAAATGAGATACACAAGTGACCCGCAGCCCATGCTGCAGAGGAAAGTAAACTCCCCCCTCTCCTCCCAAGGTCCCAGCCAATCTGACTCGGGGGAAAATTCTTTCCTGACCCTGAATACAATGATCGGTTAGACCATGAGCACATGAGTAGGACCCATCAGCCAGACACCTGAGAAAGAGAATGCTTGGTACTAACTCAGAGCGCCGGCCCACCATGTCTAGGGTCTCCTCTCCAGCCATGGCCATCTCTGTTGGTTCAGAAGAAGAACAATAAAAGCCCGAATACACTATGAGGAGAAAATGTTCTCCTCGCAAAAGCCAGACCACATTGTGAGGAGAAAGTTCCCTTCCTGACGTCTACAGGTGTCTGGCTGAAGCCCTGAAGCATGAGATTTTAGGAATATAAGACATAAGGGCAAGCTCCTAATGGGCTTAATCTGCAGCAAGGGCAATTTAGGTTAGATATTAGGGAAAACTTCCTAACTATAAGGGTAGTTAAGCTCTGGAACAGGCTTCCAAGGGAGATTGTGGAATCCCCATCACGGGAGATTTTTAAGAACAGGCTGGACAAGCACCTGTCAGGGGTGGCTAGGGTTATTTGGATCTGCCGCAGCGCAGGGGGATGGACTTGATGACTTCTCAAGGTCCCTTCTGAATCAGAAGCCACCCCCAGGGCTGCTGAGCCCTGAACCATAACACAAGAACTAGGAGTCACCCAATGAAATTAATAGGCAGCAGGTTTAAAACAAACTAAAGGAAGTATTTTTTTCACACAACACACAGTCAACCTGTGGAACTCCTTGCCAGAGGATGTTGTGAAGGCCAAGACTATAACAGGGTTCAAAAAAGAACTAGATAAATTCATGGAGGATAGCTCCGTCAACGGTTATTAGCCAGGATGGGCAGGGATGGTGTCTCTAGCCTCTGTTTGCCAGAAGCTGGGAATGGACAACAGGGGATGGATCACTTGATGATTACCTGATCTGTTCATTCCCTCTGGGGCTTCTATCTCCTGTTCCGGAGGGGTGTGGGGCAGGAGTGAGTGCGGGCAGGATTGTAGGCCAGGGGCCAGAGCCCGATCATAAGGGGAGGAAGACTTAGGAACTAGGAGATGGAGGGTCCTGAGGGGAGAGAGAGAGGAGGAAGAGCGGCAGGGGGCTGGCGATAGGGACCAGCCAGCCTAGGCTGAATTTTCCTCCTGATCCCTCAACACACACACAAGCCTATGCATGCAGACACACTCACAGACGCACATGCACACACTTGTACACACACACACATTCACTCATACGCACACACACACACACCCACATGCACATGCATTCACTCACTCATATGCACAAACACACCCATGCACACACTCATATACACATACCCATGCACACACTCATGCATATGAATGCACGCACACACTCATGCGCACACGCATATACATGCGCACACACATGTGCATGCACACACTCATACCCATGCACACACTTACATGCACACACTCACACATACATACACATGCACACATTCATGCACACACGCATATACATGCACACATGAATGCACCCACACACATGCAGGCACATGTGCTGCACACACACACACACACAGGCATGTACACACATACACGCGCGCACACACGTGCGCACACACACAGGCTTTTCTGCTAAGAGTTAAAACTGCAGAGCCCAAGCCCCCCAATCGATTGTTTCAGTAGCCGTGTCTGGGTCTGTCTCCGTGTTGCTAGAGGGGTGGCCTTGGCACTAAGAGGGCAGGCAGCTGTAGAACGCAGCAGCACTTAGGGGAGCGGTCCAGGAACTGTTCCAGCTCTCCCCCGTCATAACCTCGCGCCACAGTCTGCAGACTCTCTTTGTTCCTATAATAAAGCACCCGTAAGGACTTTGGAAACAGGACACCGGGGCCTTGGAGAACCACACGTTTTTCCCACTCTGATGTCTACAAAACCTGGCAGCAGCTTTTAAAAAACCCACCTTTCCAGATGTTTATTTAATACAAAAACTAGGTCCAACCTCAGGATCATATTCAACCATCCCACCTCATACTGAGAAAAACTGACTCTCATGCATCAACCTCAACGGGACTCACGTGTAGTAAGCCCTATTCGCTGTGAGCAGAGGTTGCTCCTAGCCTCGAGAACTGTGTCCAAACTTCCCCAAAGTTTTTGGGAGGGTTTGGGTCCAGTTGTTTAGTTTAGACCCCGTTCTATTACAGCAAGATACATCTAAAGCTACATGTCTAGCCAGCTGGGAGTAGCTTTGCTATATATTTTCCTCTGGCAGCTTGCCCAGACTAACGTATGTCTCTCCATGCACGCATCGCCTGAACGTGCAGCTCATGAATTCAGTTCTTGCTTTTCTACTGAAAAACACATCACACCTTCTTCTTCGGCACTGACATCAGAGGATGTTTTATTACATACATATCTGGAAAACTTGAAAGGCTTTCTTCAACGGAGATTGCTCAGCCTGGAGCTAGCAACGTTTGTCCAGGTGGCCCTTTTTCTTCATTATTTTGTGTATTTGACTGAAACAAATCAGGTCCAAAACGCAAACAGTTAAAAGCATCCATGGAAGTGTTATTGATTTTAACCCACCGAGGGAGAGGCCTGGTACACCCAGGCGCCTCACCCTCATGTTGGCTAGATACCATCAGTCTCCATTCTCCAGCTTTCTTGACTTTGCATGATAATACCTAGCTCTTACACAGTGCTTTTCTGCATAGATCTCAAAGCCCTTTACAAAGTAAGTCAGTGCCACTGCAGTAACAAGGCACAGAATCATAGAATCATAGAATATCAGGGTTGGAAGGGACCTCAGGAGGTCATCTAGTCCAACCCCCTGCTCAAAGCAGGACCAATTCCCAACTAAATCACCCCAGCCAGGGCTTTGTCAAGCCGGGCCTTAAAAACCTCCAAGGAAGGAGACTCCACCACCTCCCTAGGTAACCCATTCCAGTGCTTCACCACCCTCCTAGTGAAACAGTGTTTCCTAATATCCAACCTGGACCTCCCCCACTGCATCATAACATCCTTTCTCAGCTGGGGAAACTGAGGCACTGAGCAGTGAAATAACCAGCCCGAGCTCGCCCAGCAAGCCAGTGGCAAAGGTAAAGATTTCCTCTCCTACAGGATACAGCGCCAGAGTTGTAGCAACATGTTTCAGACGCAATGGCCACTCTGTGTACATGAGCACCCCAAAGAGAAGGGAAACTTTGGACAAGTTGGAAGAGTGCGATGGGATACTGCACAAATTGCTCACCTATGAACAGCCAGGACGTTTCAGGAGCATGCATCACCGCTATAAAGCAGGTCCCAGCAGCTCGTAGGAGGCGTATAACCCAGCCCAGTCAGGGTACAGCTACACTTCTTTCACTGGAAGACTGGCTTAAGGGATAAAGCAGCAAATGTCAGGACACACTCAGAAAGAAAAGCTTTGCCAGCTGGATTGAGTTAAGAGTGAACGCCGGAAAAATAAAAGCTCCTTGAGCAAGGGGACAATCCACAGGACAGACGGCGCCCTGGAACCAATTAGCCGAGGCTTTGGAAATGGCTGCTGAGCTGGTCCGGAGAGCTAGCTTTGGTTAACGTGGGTTGATTCTGTTTGATTATCACTCGGTGACATGGGGCAGTGAGGGATGGGAGATTCCCCACAGACCAAGGCGACAAAATAATAACGCAGAGCCTGAGATGTGCCACACACGACTTACTGAACCCAGGCTGGGGGCTAGACGGAGAACCCTTGCCAGAGAGACCGCGGCCATCGGCAAACTGCTGGGCTGGAAGTTACAACCCCCTGCCCCAAATCCCACCGAGGAGGTGTGCCACAGACCCAGCAAACACTCATTGCTTGTGTGCCTGGCAGGGGCCTACTGAGCACAAGGCCCATGAGGCCCAGACCGGGGGCACAGGAAATTTGGGAAGGGGGGCAGGAGTGTTTTGGACAGGCTGGCGGGAGGAGGGGCAGCAAGGGGAGTCTTGGCAGCGTTCCTGCCCTATACAGCCGAGGAGCTTTCAGAGCATCTGGAGGCGCCGGGGGCGAGGAGGTGAAAGAGGCGATGGGGGAAAGGAGGAGAGGCCGGGGAAAGGAAGCAGCGCTGCAGAGCCAAGCAAGCTCTGCCAGAGGAAAGGCGGCGTTGTCGTGGGAGCATTATGCTGCCTTGGTTCCTGCCGTGGCATGCAGAGGGTTAAGAACACAAGGGCACGCACATGTCTGGTCACGACTCAGCACACGTCTGATCCAAAGCCGGCACCCGCTGGGAATCAGCTTCGCCCAGTAGGTCTGGCTGTGGGGCAGACTCGTTACTGCTTCGGAGCCCGGTCTGACGAGGACATTGGGTGTAAGCTCCAGAACCGGGCCATTGAAGCGGCACCTGACAGACAGGACAGGTTACGTGTTTCCCCTGGGAGCATTTGCCACAAATCCCGGTGGGAGCTCAGCCTACAGCCCAGCCCGTTGGCAGAGACACAGTCAAACTCCACCGATAGGGGCGGGCATGGGGGGAGGCGTCCCGCCTTGTTTCAAGACAATTCAGGCTATAGTGAAACCCTCACGTAAGAGGCTGCGAGCTCAATTCTGCAACAGGATGAGCACCCTCGATCCCCCGAATACCGAGCCCCTGGGAGGCTCGGCATCCTAGAGGGCTGGGAGGCAGGAAGGGCGGCCTAGCGGGTAGGCCACTAGACTGGGGCTCAGGTTCGATTCCTGCCTCAGCCACTCTGTGACATTGGGCACGTCACATGGAACCTGTGCCTTAAAGGTGCCCAGGCACCTAACTCCCATTGACACTGAGGCAGGAGCCGAAATGCCTCTGAGGAGCCTTAATCTCATTGGGCCTCAACTCCCCAGCTAAAATGGGGAAAATACTTCCCAGAGGGGGTCACAAGGACCGAATCCATTCATGCTTTTTTTCTTTTAATGGAGATATACCTATCTCATAGAGCTGGAAGGGACCCTGCAAGGTCATTGAATCCAGTCCCCGACCTTCTCTAGCAGGACCAAGTACTAATTTTGCCCCAGATCCCTAAGTGGCCCCCTCAAGGATTGAACTCCCAACCCTGGGTTTAGCAGGCCAATGCTCAAACCACTGAGCGATCCCTGTTATTTTTCCAGTCTTGGGGCTTGCACAGGAAGGAGACTTGACCGCTGAATCTCATTGCTAGTTGTAGTAAGACATTGAGAGCTCAGGTGGGAGAGGAGGTGTCAAATGCAAACAAGAATAATTGAAACCTTAGAAAGTGAATTCAGGTAAATGTGTACAAGCGGCCTCAACCAGCAAGTCCCCTTGCAGGCTTTGGGTGGTCATTGGATCGTGAAATCTGCCCTTGTCTAGAAATGCAAGACAAAGATGGAGGAACCTTTCTGAGGGAGGGGCAGGTTGCTCGTGGGAGCATGATGCGGGATGGTGTTCGGGGGGGTGAACCGAGGGAAGAGACTTTGAGAAGCTGTGGGCTACCGGAGCAGCCCATGAGAGGGGAAGGTTCCATTTTGCCTGGGTCTCCCCTGCTGTATGTGCCACGTGTTTTTCCAAAGCCCGCTGGAAGCGCCAGCAACATTCCCATCGACTTCAGCCGGCTTTGATCGGGCCCTGGCTTGTCTCTGTCAATACACACACCCCCTCGCTGAACGCTGAGCATTATTCCAGCAGAGCAGGTGCTGAGGGCAGCAATCACACGCCTCTGCAGCACGGCGAGTCGCTCGGTTTGGTGCATCAGGCCAAGCCCTCGTGCTCCCTGTGCCTCTAAGAACAAAGTACACTCCAATCACACTCTCCCCATCCTCCGGCAGCCACCCGGTCCTGCAGTGGTTAGCACTGACTGCAGTGTCCCTTCAGGGCAGAAATTCGCCCTACGCTTATTTAAGAGCCTGGTCCTATTCACTCCAGCAGAGACCGGAAGAAGAGCTGCGTGTAGCTCGAATGCGTCTCTCTCTCTCACCCGCAGAAGTTGGTTCAATAGAAGATATTACACCCTACACACACCTTGGCTCTTTACAATAGAGAAGGAACGTGCAAACCACACTTCCCTGGTCATGAGTCTCTTCACTCGGTTCCCCCCCCCCAACACCATCCCCTGTCATGCTCCCACGAGCAACCGCCCCTCCCTCAGAAAGGTTCCTCCATCTTTGTCTTGCATTTCTAGACAAGGGCAGATTTCACGATCCAATGACCACCCAAAGCCTGCAAGGGGACTTGCTGGTTGAGGCTGCTTGTACACATTTACCTGAATTCTAAGGTTTCAATTATTCTTGTTTGCATTTGACACCTCCTCTCCCACCTGAGCTCTCAATGTCTTAATACAACTAGCAATGAGATTCAGCGGTCGATTCTCCTTCCTGTGCAAGCCCTCAAGACTGGAAAAAGAACAGGGCTGTGCTACAAACAGTTAATTCCTCAGTCCTGCAAGGTTTTTACAGGCACAAAATCCAGGCAACACCTTGTTTTCATTGGAGCAACCTGACATAGTTAGAGGGAAGCTGCTGTGATCAAATGCCTGCACTGCAAGCCAATGCTAATACACCCGGCTAGCAGCAGCCAGCAACACAATCCGGAGGATTCTCAAGAGGTGCTAATTGTAAAAGAGAGACAGAGCTGAGCCATATCTGGAGCTGGACTTTCCCGAAGCACAAGTGGTGTTTGGATTGGAGGGGTTTTCTTCGGGCCTCTCCCTGTAAAGACGGCTCTGCAAGGCAGGGTGGGGTGGAGCAGGGAGTGGGGCACAGAAGTGGGGAGGAGGAGTGGAAAGCTGAGCTGCATTTGCAAATTCATCTCTTCCTTCCCTGGCACGGGTTGAAAGGGACGGACAGAGCAAGAGCTGGTTTGAGGGGTTGATTTTATTTGCCCTGGACGTGCGCTTTGATTGCACATTCCTAATCACCAACAAAAGCAAAGGAAGTTAAATGATCAAACCCTGCATGAAAACAAAGCTCCGGGTCAAGCATCAGGGGGTGGCCGTGTTAGTCTGTGTCCACAAAAACAACAAGGAGTCCGGTGGCACCTTAAAGACTAACAGATTTATTTGGGCACAAGCTTTCGTGGGTAAAAAACCCACTTCTTCAGATCTGAGGAAGGGAGGTGTTTTACCCACGAAAACTTATGCCCAAATAAATAATAATTAATGGAGATATCCCATCTCCTAGAACTAGAAGGGACCCTGAAAGGTCACTGAGTCCAGCCCCCTGCCTTCACTAGCAGGACCAAGTACTGATTTTGCCCCAGATCCCTAAGTGGCCCCCTCAAGGATTGAACTCACAACGCTGGGTTTAACAGGGCAATGCTTAAACCACTGAACTAGCCCTCCCCCATTGGGCTTTAAGGTGCTACCGGACTCCTTGTTGTTTTTAAAGCTACGGGTGTAACCTAAACAGACCCAGCCAAGGAGACTTGGAAAAGACTTAATAGTGGACATTTCGCTTGCATCTTTCGCCCCAAAGCTCTTTACAAATCAGGAGTCACTTCAGCCATTGTTGAAATGGCAGTAGAATACGCAGAAGACTTGTGTTCCCGGCCCTGCCACTAGGCTGCAGGGTGATTTCGGGCAAGTCCCTTCACCCCTCTGTGCCTCAGTTCCCCCATCTGTAAAATGGGGATAATGCTAAAGCACTTTGAGATCTACTGCTGAAAAGCCCTCTATAAAGAGCTAGGTATTATTATTGCAGGCTGCCATCACATGCAGCCAGCCAGGCTAGTTATCAGGCAATGAGCGAGAGCTCCCAAGGTCAGGGTGACCAGCTCAGACATCTGCCGGGCAGTCTCTATCTTGTTCTTTACGCCTGGTGCCGTCGTTGCTCAGGCGCTCTCGCTAGCGGATAGTTAGCGAAGGGACCGGATTGTGACGGACGATGGAGTTCTGAGTCCATCTCACTTCCCCTTTGGGGCCATCCTGAGCTGGGGGATAAAATAGACATCTTCTGCAGCTTCTTGTTTACCTGGGATTGGTTCAATTAGCTTGCTCTACTGCCACTTGCTAACTGCAGGTAGATTCATAGATTCCAAGCCCAGAAGGAACCATTATTATGATCATCTCTAGTCTGACCTCTGCATAACCCAGACCAGAGAATCTCACCTAGCGATTCCTGAGTACAAGCCCTTTCCTCTTCAGGTCAATGCTATCTCAAACAGCTAGGTCACCAATGGTTATCACCCTGAGCCCATCTCCAAGAGTGCCTGACTCAGCACCATTACAAACAGGTCAACAACTACAGATTGTCTCAAGTTTAGTGGTTCTCAAAGCACTTCCAGGCGGCCCAGGGAGCTGCTTTGCATCACAGTGGAGCAGCATGCAAGCTGGAACAAGCAGCAGTCCCGCCTTCCCCTAAGAAGCGTGTTTTGTGCACATCTGGGTATCCCTGACAGATCTCCTTTGGAGCCCTGTGCCCAGCTGGGTTCTGCAAAGGAGCTTGGGTCTATTGATAAGTCTTTATTGGCTCCTTTTTTGGCGCACACTCGACTATGATCAAATAGGATGAGAGAGGCCGAGGCCAAGTTCCCAGAAGGCCCAGGAGAGGAAATGAACAGCGCAGATAAAATAGAAGAGACACATAACCAAGCAGTGGCACCCCCACTGGAGGTGACCTGCAAAGGGGAAAATAAAGAGGACGTGAAAGGGATTTGTTTGTTTCTGCTTGATTTTTTTATATTGGAAATTCCGGTCCTGTCAGAGCTGGAAGACCTGTGGTGAGTGGAGAACTAGTGAAATGGGACAAGAGTGAAAACTGAGCTGCTGAGATGGGGAGGGATTTTGAGCCAGACTGATGAAAACAGTGGTTTTCATTTAGTGTTCTTGACACCTGTCGAACTCCAATGACTAATTCACGTTTCGGATACAGGAAGCTTTTGTTAAAGACTCAACTCCCTTGTCCCTCCAATGAAGGCAAAAGAGCCCACAAAACACCTCTCTAAGACCTCCCAAAGCCTCCAGCAAAACCTGGCAAACTTGATATTTCCAATGTAAAAATCCAAGCAGAATTATATATACAAGAAAAACCCTTCAGGCTCTCTTTATATACCATGCAGCAGGAAAAAAAAAAAAAGTGGGGGGCATGAACCCAAAGTTTAAAAAAATCATTTGTAGGTCGCCTTTACACTGAAAATATTTTCATCTCATCTCCTGAACACTGCCCTAAGACTATTTTCCCCCATGTAGCATAGCACTACAGTTGCAACAGGGAAAGTGTAAGATTAAGGTTGATGGCCGGGTGGGGGCAGTAAGCTATAAGATTTTAAGTGGCAGTCCACCACGTGACAGCGTTTGAGGACCACTGATCTAGTTTTAGGCCATGCTAGACACCCTTAGAAGGTTCCACGACCCCAGTACCATGAAGAGGACGGGTTTTAGTCTCATCTCAATGTGCTAAGACTTACCACACTCGCATCAAGGAGACTAGATCCCCGGTACCCACTAAAGTGGCCCGCTGCCTTCAGGTCAGTGAAATCTCACATGTTAAGGGAGACTAAGCTCTGCTTCTAATCTAACCTCACCCAGAAGGATTCAATATCAAAAGGACGCTGTGACAGTTTGTAAAGAACAGAGGAATTCAACACTGACAATATGCGGCTCTAAGGCAGGGGACCAGACCCCGTAGCTGTGACAGGGCAAACCTCTAAAGGAGCAGCTGAAACAAGAGGCCACCTCAGAGTGAAAAATCTGAAAACCCTATTCAGAGCTCATCGGTGCATCCGTGTCTCTGCATAGGCACCAACTCCGTGGATGCTCCGGGGCTGGAGCACCCACGGAAAAAAAAAAAAGTGGGTGGTCATCATCCAGTGGCAGCTAGCTCCTCCTCCTCCCCCCCTCAGAAGCTCCTGCCCCCTGGCGGGCCCCACTGATCAACTCCTCCCCCTGCACCTCCTGCCCACTAGTGATCAGCTGTTTAGCGGCGTGCAGGAAGCACTGGAGAGGGAAGGGGGGAACAGGGTGGGAAAAGGCAGGGTGGGGGTGGGGACTTGGGGGAAGGGTTGGAGTGGGGGTAGGGGTTGGGGGTCAAGCACCCCCCCCAGGACCTCTCAAAGTCGGCGCCTCTGGTCATTGGTGCACGAATGGATTTGTTATCAGACTGTACAGTGGTCGTGCAAAGTGCTCCTCTGAGGATAAAATTTGGCCTGCAGACGGGGTGCCCAGATATTGCCCAACACCGCGGCTGCACTGGTCACCTGCCAGAACCGGTGGGCTGCAACTACGTTTACATCAAATTGAGATGGCTGCAGCTGCCATCAGACTGGTTGCTCAGATCAAGATGGAGCACTGCATGCTGGGATTGGTTGTTCTCTCAGTAGGCCGCACCTCCAAAATCATGAGGGCTGATCCAGTGAAGTCACTGGAAAGACACCCAGGGATTTTGATGGGCTTTGGATGAGGCTTGCGGAGGGTTGCATTGCATGACTTGGGGGGGCCTGCTGACAGCCTCTGGCCTAAAAGTGAAATTTGTGTCTAATTAGGGCACCCAGATAATTATCCCCTTCTGTCTTTGTGATTAGCCATTACCCCTTCAGGAACACAAGGCATTGTAGAGTAGACGCCAATCGGGGTAGCGGTCTGGCAGGATCTCTAGTGTAAAAAGATTACTAGTAGGACTGTTGATTAACCACAGTTAACTCACATGATTAACTCAAAAAAATTAATCGTGATTAAAAAAATTCATCGTAATTAATTGCACTGTTAAACAACAGAATACCAATTGAAATGTATTAAATATTTTGGATGTTTTTCTACATTTTCAAATATATTGATTTCTGTTACAACACAGAATACAAAGTGTACAGTGCTCACTTCATATTTATTTTTTATTACAAATATTTGCACCATAAAAAAGAAACAGTATTTTTCAATTCACCTCATACAAGTACTGTAGTGCAATCTCTATCAGGAAAGTGTAATTTACAAATGTAGAATTTTTTTTGTTACATAACTGCACTCAAAAACAAAACAGTGTAAAACTTTACAGACTAACAAGTCCACTCAGTCCTACTTCTCGTTCAGCCAATTGCTAAGAAAAACAAGTTTGTTTACATTTACGGGAGATCCTGTTGCCTGCTTCTTATTTACAATGTCACCTGAAAGGGAGAACAGGTGTTCACATGGCACTTTTGTAGCCGGCGTTGCAAGGTATTTACGTGCCAGATATGCTAAACATTTGGATGCCCCTTCATGCTTCGGCCACCATTCCAGAGGACATACTTCCATGCTGATGACGCTCGTTAAAAAAATAATGCTTTAATTAAATGTGTGACTGAACACCTTGGGGGAGAATTGTATGTCTCCTGCTCTGTTTTACCTGCACTCTGCCATATATTTCATGTTATAGCAGTCTTGGATGGTGACCCAGCACATGTTGTTCGTTTTAAGAACACTTTCACAGCAGATTTGAAAAAACGCAAAGAAGGTACCAATGTGAGATTTCTAAAAATAGCTACAGCACTCGACATAAGGTTTAAGAATCTGAAGTACTGTCCAAAATCTGAAGGGATGAGGTGTGGAGCATGTTTTCAGAAGTCTTAAAAGAGCAACACTCCAATGCAGAAACTACAAAACCCAAACCACCAAAAAAGAAAATCAACCTTCTGCTGGTGGCATCTGACTCTGATGATGAAAATGAACATGGGTCGGCCCACTCTTCTTTGGATTGTTATCGAGCAGAACCTGTCATCAGCATGGACTGGAATGGTGGTTGAAGCATGAAGGGACATATGAATTTTTAGCGCATCTGGCACATAAATATCTTGCAACACCGGCTATAACAGTGCCATGCGAACACCTGTTCTCACTTTCAGGTGATATTGTAAATAAGAAGAGGGCAGCATTATATCCTGCAAATTGTAACCAAATTTGTTTGTCTGAGCGATTGGCTGAAGTAGGACTGAATGGACTTGTAGGCTCTAAAGTTTGATGTTTTATTTTTTAATGCAGTTATTTTTTGTACATAATTCTACATTTATAAGTTTGACTTTCATGATAAAGAGATTGCACTACAGTACTTGTATTAGGTGAATTGAAATATACTATTTCTTTTGTTTTTACAGTGCAAATATTTGTAATTAAAAATATATATAAATATATATAAATATAAAGTGAGCACTGTACACTTTGTATTCTGTGTTGTAATTGAAATCAATATATTTGAAAAGGTAGAAAATATCTAAAAATTTTTAAGTAAATAGTATTCTATTACTGTTTAACAGCATGATTAAACAAATTAATTGTGATTAATTGCAATTAATTTTTAATTAATCACTTGACAGCCCTAATTACTAGCTAAAAGCCTGGATCTACGCAAGATCTAAATTATTGTCTTTGTCAAAACTCTCAGTCACACGATGGGATGGGGGGGGATATGCTGCCTCAGAAATGGTATTTACATCAATTAACTTAAATTAAAGGGACTTCTTATGGGACGGGGGAGGGAGGGAGAGAGAGAGAAAGAGACAAGATACTTCATCTCGTGGGGTCTAACGAGATTGTCCTGCAATGTCACCTTCTTTCGGTCAGTTGTATGAGAGGTATTTCATTAATGGCAGAGGAATATTTAACTTGGCAATCTTCGCCAGCCCTTGCTGGCCGGTGGCTTTCCGCAGGCTAACTCTGCAGAGCTGCGACAAGCTCAGGGGTGTTTCTGAAACGATAAAAAAAGATCAGCAGCATCACTGTGCCAGTTCTGTAGAAGGCTCTTAATTCTACCAAGCAGAGAACACTTCGCAGACCGAAGGAGGCATAGGCGCTGATTCTGTGGGTTCTCTGGGGCTGGAGCACCCATGGAAAAAAAATAGCAGGCACTCACCACCCACCAGCCACAGCTGTTCGGTGGTGCTGCCGATCAGCTGATAGGGGCAGCTCAGGGAGGGACTTGGGGGAAAGTGGAGACCAGTGAGCAGTGGGTGGGAGGGAGCCTGGGGGAAAAGCGGGTGGGAAGAGGCGGAGTTAGGGCGGAGCCTTGGGTGAGGAGGTGGAGTGAGGGAGGGGCCTGTGAAAAGGGGCGGAGTGAGGGCGGGGCCTCAGGGCACAGCATCCCCAGGGAACAGTAAAAGTCGGTGCCTGTGGATGGAGGCCAAACTCAGTCTAGGGGTCAGCCGGCACAGCTCCATCAAAGTCACGAGGCTGTTTCCGCTTACACCGGGCCTCGACGCGATCCACAAAGTTCACAGGATTCCAGGCGGGTATTGCATTGCAAGGAAAAGCGGTGGTAACGGCTCAATTTCAAATCTCACTCACCACCACGCCCACACTCCCAGCCAGCAGTTCCTGCTCGCCACACCCACAAAAATACAACATCATTTCCTACTGCACCATTCCAGGATCATTCAGAGTGCGGGTACTGGACCAGTGGCTCTTCTCTTTGTTGAGTGCATGACAGTACTGCATGGGGCTGGCTCTCAGAGGCACAGTTCAGCTGGGAGAAGTGGGAGGAACCTTTACCCTGTTCTTTGAGACTGGATTCCAGGGAAAGAACCTTGAAGTGCTCTCTCCCTAGCAGGCCATACCACTTCTTTGTAATCTTGTGGGAAGGTTAGGGATGGGCGAAATGCTGATTCCCTCTTGCTTAGGGTCGCAAGCAAGAGAGAGAATAATATTAATGAGAGAAAGGCTAATCTGTTCCCTTTAAAGGTGGGCATGGGAGAGTTGCACTTGGAGAGAGAATTCAAACAAAGAATCAGATGTTGGATTTTAAATAAATCATAATGTTTCCATTTAGGTCTCTTCTACTTTTTTATGTTAGAGGAGGTGCCTCCCAGGCCCCAATCCAGGTGTGTTTCAGATTGAAACAAACACACACACTTCCTCTTCTTCCGCCCTTCGTGGTGCACACTCTTACACTCTTTAACCTATTCTCATAGGAAGCTCGATGTGGGACAGCACCGGGTTCCCATGCAGAGACTCAGCATTTGGGACGGGTCACCAGACTCCTGGTCCAGAGGGGTCACGGAATTGACACGTGACGGACACAGCAATGAAGAGGCGTGAGCTGCCCCGCTCAGTGCGAGCTGAGCGCCAAAGGAACGCATTAGCTTCACAGGCAGAGGAAGAGTTAAGCAAAGCTCAAAAGCGCCTCCCTTCCACCGATGGAAGATATTACTAATAAAAGATATTACCTCACCCACCTTGTCTCCCAGCTAGAGGAAAGACTGTTACACAGGAGAACAGAATAAGAACATAAGAACAGCCATACTGGGTCAGAGCAAAGGTCCATCTAGCCCAGAATCCTGTCTTCCGACAGAGGCCAGTGCCAGGTGCTTCAGAGGGAATGAACAGAACCGGTAATCATCAAATGATCCATCCCCTGTCGCTCTTCCCAGCTTCTGACAAACAGAGGCTAGGGACACCATCCCTGCCCATCCTGGCTAATAGCCATTGATGGACCTATCCTCCATGAACTTATTTAGTTCTTTTTTTAACCCTATTATAATCTTAGCCTTCACAACATCCTCTGGCAAGGAGTTCCACAGGTTGACTGTGCGTTATGTGAAAAAATACTTCCTTTTGTTTGTTTTAAGCCTGCTGCCTATTAATTTCATTGGGTGACTCCTAGTTCTTGTGTTATGAGAAGGAGTAAATGACACTTCCTTATTTACTTTCTCCACACCAGTCATGATTTTATAGGCCTCTATAATATCCCCCCTTAGTCGTCTCTTTTCCAAGCTGAAAAGTCCCAGTCTTATTAATCTCTCCTCATATGGAAACTGTTCCATACCCCCAATCATTTTTGTTGCCCTTTTCTGAACTTTTTCCAGTTCCATGAGGAACAAGCAGATTATGAGATGGGGAGAAAATGGCAGCCACAAGATGCACAGATTTTCAGGCCGGAAAGGACCATGATGCCGACCCAGCCTGCTGAAGAGGAAATGAGTTCTAGCATGGCTGCGGGAGATGGGACCGAGACCCACTTACTTTCATAGTACTCCAAGCACTGAGCAGTCTGGCTGCTCCTACACGTGTAGTCGGATGGTTTCTTCCCTCGGTTGTCCTGGGCATAAATGTTTCCTCCAAACTCAACCAGCATCTCTACCAGATCCGCATTTTTCACTTTGGCTGCGTGGTGAAGGGCTGTCTCGTGAAGTTTAGCTGCATTCACATTTGCCCCTGGGAGCATAAACAAAATGAGTTTAGGAAGGCCCCGATGTAGCCGCCGTTACTCTGGTTAAGTCATCTCTTACCTGAGAAAATTACCACTCAGTTGCTGTGAAGCCTCTAAATGAAGTTCCACCAATCAGTTGAAAGACCGAGGGATTGTCTACACTATAGCGGCACAGCTATGGCGCCAAAGCTACATTGGCATAACCCTGCAGTGTAGACGCACCCTATGGTGACAGAAAGGATTTTTCCATCGCTATAGGAATTCCATCTCCCCAAGTGATGGTAGGTCTGTCAACCTCGCTGAGTCTACACGGGGGGTTAGGTCAGATAGCTACGGCACTCAGCGACATGGATTTTTCACACCCCTGAGCACTGTAGCTATTTTGATCTATGTTTTAAGTATAGAATGGGCTTGAGCCAGTAGTCAGAGCTAGCACGCCATGTATTTTTGCAGGCATATGTTTTCCTTACAGAGAGATTTTTAGCTGATATAGCTATGAAAATAAGCTTCTGAATGTAACCTATGCATCCCACTGAATCTACACAGTCTGAAACACGCTAGGAACTGCCCAGTTCTGCTCAGTGGGTTGTTCAATCCTAAACTTACTGATGTCAACGTTGTTAGCTATTTAAGTGCTGGTCATTTTGACAGAAACATCTCGTTATGCTGGGATTTTGAGATATGGAGATCTAGGTGCCCTTCAGCATCCATCAACCATGGACCAAGTCTTGTTCATTCTCATTTCTGCTAAGAAAGTGTGAATAGATAAACTCAAGCCCGAGGGTGTCCTCACTCCCCCACCTCTTCCTATTACCCTTTCCATTGAACTGATAGGTGGATACTGTGAGTCACATGACTTCCTGACAAGGATGGACCCAAGACACAAAAGTCCGAATCCATATCCCAATATCAACAAAGTTCGGAGGTGTTTGGCTCTGGTGATTTGGTTCAGAATTAGCACTGGTTCCTACGGCCGGGGAACCTGGATGTGAAACGTGGAACATACAATGTTACTTGAATATCCCCTGGCCGAATCCATCTCTGGTGTAACTCCAATCAAATCACAGCAGAGACCTCATGTTTTGTTGTACATCAAACCCCGATATGTCTCTCTTTCCAGCTCTCCTCTATCTCCAACCTTAAAAAAAAAAATCTACCAATATTGATCCAACGTCATTATTAAGAGTGAGTTGAAACATTATTCTAGGAGGCTGGAATGGTTTGGTTATTAACAGAATAGGAACAGCTAAATGCCACTGAACTAAACAGGAGAGTTTATGACATGGATATTAATTTGCTTACGCTGCAAGCCTTCCGAAAATGGCTAACTAGGTGCATTGCTTTGCCCAGAAGAAAAGCCCTTGTGTATATATTTATTCTTGTCTGGCAGACACTCTGAGGACAGAGATATCCATAATCATGTCCATTTCAATGGCTCCGTGAATTAATAAACTTCTAAACACTTCTCTTCTGAGCCCAAAAACAGATACAAGAGGTGAGCATTGCACAAACACTGCCACTAGGTACTGCATACGCCGAAACCAACACCTCCGGGTGCCGTACCGGCATTGAGCAGTAACTTCACACAATCCAGATGCTCTCGGGCACAGGCTACGTGCAGAGGGGTTCCGAAGTGGCAATCGTGGGCCTCCAGGTTCGCCCCGACATCTATCAGGAGCTGCACGCACTCCGAACTCCCTTTGAAAAGAGAACCGATCAGTGAGAAACAGCCTGGCTTTGAGGGGAACTTCCACGTGCTTTGTACCAGCTTGGCCTCAGAAGCTAGCTTGAATCCAGCTAGTACAGTAACAATAGCACTGAAGACACCGCAGTGCAGGCATCATCACAGCTGGATTGTGACCCAAGGATGTACCCAGGGTCTACACCAAGCTTTTACTACCTGGGCTGAAGCCCATGTTACGCTGTCTTCACTGGTGCTGTTATCCACGCTGGTTGGATCTAGCTAACCCGGGTAGGCTAGCCCATGCTGCGTAGACCTACCCTAAGAGTGTCATTAGCATTTGGGACATTAAGTGCAAAGTACAAAGGCTTGGGTGTATTTTTCCCCCGTTGGGCTAAATCTATTGGGCAGTGGCACGGTCATCCATAGGAAGAGGTGGAAGCTCCGTTGCCTGAGTCCTGTGAAGCTAGACTGGACTAAACTTTGGCAGAATATGCTCCAAGGGGGATGGACTGAGTCATCTAACCGGGCTGAATGTTCGTAAGAGTGCTCATGCCAAGGATTTCAAAAATTCGGAGCCTAACATTATCTATTTAAGCACCCACCAGGCTTTCAAAAATCCTAAGCACCTGAAAGCTCCCACTGACCTCACAGTGGGAGACAACCCCTGCCTCTAACATCAGACCATCTCACAGGACAGGCAAAGGGTGGTTGAAGGAAGTGTTATCATACCCAATGTACAGAGGGGGAAAGTGAGGCACAGAGGAAATAAGAGACTTGGCCAAGGTCACCCGGGGAGTCTATGCCAGATCTGGGAACTGGTCGCTGGTCTTGAGTTCCAGTCCAGCACCTTCACCGGAAGATCAACCTTCCCGTGACTCAAATCTGATTTTGATGGGAGTGTAACAAACAGAGAGGCCATGGGGTGGGCCCAACATAGGGAGGGTCTCCTCCCGGGCTACATTAACAAATAATGGAAGTTGTTGTCCTACCTAGCTAAGATTTTCTATTGTGTCGTTCACACGGTGTCCAACTGCCTCACACCTACAATGTCTTTATTTGCCCAGTCCTGCAAAGTTTTTCATTCGGACTTCAGCGGGATCTCTGCTGACACAATGGGCCTTAACACCACACAACTAATCTTAACAAAAAGAGACGACAGGAGATGCTTTCCAGCTGTTGCAGCTGCCATGGGTGTGAGTGCCCGATGAATATACACGTAGGATCTCGAGGGCTCACCATTCATGCAGGCTTCATGGAGAGGGGATGCCGTGTAGAGCGGAGGATTCACCTTCGCTCCATGGGACAGGAGCACTCTCACACATTCAATACTGCCCGAAGCACAAGCGTCACAGAGCGGAGTGCTGCCATCTATGTTCCTGGCATCCACCTAGAAGGCAGAAAGATAGTATTGACTCGGGCAGCTGTATGCCAGTGCTCTCTTACCTAGGTCTTTAACACACACTCTCTAACCCTGCAGAAGGCAGGAACCAGCCGGTGGATATTGTCACCAACCTAGCTTGAGTATGGTCCCGTCGCTCTAAGGTTAACCAAGTCTTTTGTTCCCAGAACAGAGCTAAGGGAAGTATTAAAGGGAACGTAGCAATAAAATACAAAACCTGCCAGAGAATCCACTCCAGTTGCTTTTCCTGCTGCTCCCTAGACCGCTTAGGGTACGTCTACACTACCCACCGGATCGGTGGGTAGCGATTGATCTATCGGGGATCGATTTATCACGTGTAGTGTAGACACGATAAATCAATCCCCGATCGCTCTCCCGTCGACTGGCTCGGCGAGAGGCGGAAGCAAAGTCGATGGGGGAGCGGCGGCTGTCGATCCAGCGCTGTGAGGACGCGACGTAAGTGGTTTTAATTCGATCTAAGATACGTCGACTTCAGCTACGCTATTCTCGTAACTGAAGTTGCGTATCTTAGATCGATTCCCCCTCCTCCCCCCAGTGTAGACCAGGCCTGAGTGATCACTTTGGATAGCACGGCTGACGTGCACTGATCCAGAAGGGCAAGACGCTCCCGTGACTCTATAAGCACCTCACGTCCCACTGATTTCAGCAAAGGCTTGGCCCATAGCAAGGACGGTGCAGCTAAAAAATTATTCTTTTCGGGAGACATGATGTCACTTATTTCATTGGATTTGTAGCACTATATACTTCCCCATTAGAAGGGTAATCAAGAGCAAAAGGCTAGGGGGGAGAGGGAGGAGGAGGGGACACTCAAATTTATCACAAACCTGGGCCCCTGCTGCAAGTAAGAGCTTCACACACTGCGTCTGACCTCGCAGGCTCGCCTCATGCAAGGGGGTGATAGAGTCGTAGGTGACCAGGTTTACGCAGGCACCATTCGCTATCAGCTCCTGCAGCTGCAGGATCTCTCCCCTCCTGGCCGCTTCGTGAACAGGCGTCCTCTCAGCCCAGAAGCCTGGGGAGAAAGGAGAGACTGTGAGCTGGAGACAACGCACTTTACTGGGAGAGGCACGAGCATGGGCTAGTGGCTTGACTAGGAAACTAAGAGTTTGGGGTTTTGGTCCCACCTCTGCTAATGACTCAGTGTGTAGACCTGGGTAAGTCACTTTCACTTCTGTGTGCTACCGGGACCCCATGTATAAAAGCTGGAATCCTGGGGGGTTTCATTCCTATTTGTCAAACGTGTTGCAATCCTTGTGTGAACGTGCTCTCTGATGACACAGTACTGCTGTTATTAAAACAGTTGCTGCATGAAACAAAGGCGGCACTGTCTCCGCGTAAGTATATTTTGCTTACAGAGTGAGTGACAAACGCAGAACAGCCTTGGGCTCTTTCAATCTAGATGTGATGCCTTTTAACAGGACGCATTCTGCCTACATGCAAACAGGGACGACACCCCCCCGAATCCTCGCAAAACAAGCCAGTAGCATTCATTTGAATTTTGTCTTCAATCAGTTGCTGCTGTGTTTTCATGCAAGTCTTGCTCATCTCCAAGGATCGTCACATAATATGGCCCCTCCACAGATTACGGCTGCTAAGGGCAGAAATAACCTGCATGGAGCTGTGTGCATAAAGGCCACTACCAGGGCACCAACAGACAGGCCATTCTATCAGCCCCATGCTGGAATGTCCTTCCACACAGCCCCTGAGAAGCAACCACTCCATGGTGCCGGGGGTGGGCAGGCAGGTGGAAGAGATTTAAGGTGAGATAAGTGGCAAGCCTGCCTTGCAGGGGGTTCTAATGAATGTGTATCAGGCTGCTCCAACCTTTTCAGGGACATGGGCCGCAAATACAGTTGCACGGCACCTCTGCAGGCCACAAAACGGCACCCACCGCACAGCCTGACCTTGCACAGCGCATACACGTGAGGACGTGCCGCACAGATGTTGTCTGGTCTGCATGTTGCCCGTGGAGGTGCCCACGTCACGGAAAAGGCTGGACCCCCTCCCTGTAAAAATTTCCGGCTGTAGCTGCTACTGGATTGAAGCACCTCTGCTAAATGCAAAGCTGCAAAGTCCTGAACATTGCAGCAAAAAGGAGCAAAGTGATGCAAAAAGCAGCAAAGTGATGCATTTGCACCTTGTGTGCATCTTTGCCCCAGTCCTTGGTTCTTCTGTTCTGTTATTAAGGGTTGGTGTTTTCACAGCACACTTATACGCTGTAGTCTTTTGGGACCTCCATTTCCTCACCCCCACTTGGAGCAAAGATATTTTGTGTTTCATGGCATTAATCCCGATGTACATCACTGTAAGGGAGAAGGGATTCTGGCCCAGGAGAGGGCAGGCTGTTTGCTAATGAGCGGTCCTCTCTTGCTAGCAGCAGGACTGGAGGTGAGAAAGTGGGGAGATGGGCCGTTCGGGAGGCAAGGAAGACAAGCAAGCTGCCTGTGTTTAAAGGCGATTATTCTTGTGGCACAGATCAGACCGTTCAGCTCCTGGAAAACCAATCCTGCACACTGTCGTCTTACGTGCACGACTACACGGCAGCGCTGACGCTCCGAATGGTGCAATGCAGCCGCTCTATCTGACTCCATCGGCACCCGATCTGCTGCCTACACACCCAAGTCCCTGCAGAGTGCTGCACCTGTCCCACGACTCCTGCCATCGCACCCCGGAGCAGGTGCATACCATCCACCTGCAGCGTGTGACATATGCAGCAGCACCTGGGCGTACAATGTCCTTTATTCTGCTCCGAATAGCCCTGTCTTGCAGGAGGTCGTGTCATGGGGGAAGGAGCTCTCCCCCCTACCCCCACACGTCTACTTGGGGCACCACAAATTCCTCCCTAGACACCCCGGCCCTCTCTAGGGGGCAAAGCCCCGGCCCCCAATGGCTCCTCTCCCTCCTTCCCCAGGGAGCAGGGCCTCCCCAAATCACTCCCCCCTTCCTCCCCAGAATCAGGCACCCCCACTCCTGGATAGCAGGGACCACCCCCCCAATGGAAACAGGAGCCCCCCCATTGCTCCCCCCATTATCCTTGGGAACAAGCCCCCCTGCCCCCAAATCACCCTTTTCCCCTCCACTGGGAGTACAGCTCCCCCCCCAAAATCTCCCCCCTCACTGGGAACAGGACTCACTCACCAATCTCCCCCAGCCTGGAGCCGCTGGCCAGCGACCCTTCCATGGCCCGCGGCTGGCCCTGCCCCGAACTACAAGTCCCAGCAGCCCCTGCTCACTGAGGGGCGGGGGCTGATTTCCCCCCCGCTCGCGGACCCGGACCCCGACCACCGCGCGTGCGGCTCCAGCGTTGGGGGGCTTCGCTGACCTCTCTGCCCAGCCTGCCTGCGTCAGACCCGAGGGAGGGGCCAAAGGGCCGCCGCAAAGGCCTCTGGGACTTGTAGTTTTGTGTCGCTGTCCAGGCGCTTTGCACGGGATGCGGTGTTGTTATCGCTGAGACCAGCTGGCCACGCCGGCCCCGGGCCGAGCTGCAAACCTCCCTGCGGCTGCTTTCCGGAGTAATGCACCCTGCAGTGGCGGCATGGCACAGATCCCTGCTGGGAACCAATCCAAAACACTCACTCACCCGCGCCTGCAGCACAGAGCGGGAAGCCAGGACTCCTGGGTTCTTTTTAGTTATGGTCATGATCAGTGATTTGTATTAGGGGGACAGCTGGAAGCCCCAGCGGCAGTCAGGGTCCCAGCATGGAAGGTGCTTTGGGCCCAGAGTTAGAGACAGCCCCGGGCCCTAATTTCCACTGAAACCAATGGGAGTTACATGGCTAAATACCTTTGAAGATCTCCCTGTTTGCTATTCAATTTGCACTGGTATGAATGTCTACACTGCGTGGCTGGCAATGGCAAATCAGGCCCGTGGTTGGTTGGTGTCTCTATGGGGATATGGTTCAGGCAGTCTCGGTGCCCTGTTTGAGACGTGCAACCTGGACTCTGCCTTTCCTGGGTAGCTAATGTTTGGAGGATAGTTTTTTAAACTCTTTCTCACTAGGTAATAGGCACTCAAATCACTGCCACCTTAATAACAAAGCTCCTTTTCAGATGTAACAGCCACTTGGACTGAGTGGGTCCTAATCCCTGTCATGTGACCATGTTCTTAATTAACTTTTTGTCATTCGGATCCGGGTCTGGGTCCGAGCTTGGGAAAGGAAGAGACTATTATCAGCTATTTTGTGTCGTCCTTGTATTACAATTCATCCCCCACCCCATAACACTCTTCCTCTTCCCTGACTGATCCCCACCCCCAAATTACTGGAAAATTCAAGCGAGGAGTAAGGGGGTTAGAACAGCAAGTGAAAGACACAAAGAAAGAAAGAAAGAAATTGACTAAAGTAGGGGGAAGGGACCAGTGCAGGGTTTTTCCACATGGCTGCATTACCATATTTTTGCAGACTTTGTCCTAGCTCTTCCACACACACACACCCATCACCTCACCTCACCTCACCTTACCTTTTGTGCTTTTATTCCCTTGGTTTGTGTGTTATGTCTGAATTCAGATTGCAAGTCGGGGTGCACCTGTTTCCACCTTCCATCCACAGCAGGATAAAAGATGAAACTTTCCCCCAAGGGCCCTAGGAAAAAGAGGAGCCTTTCAGAAAGAAACGTGAAACCTATTGCTTCCTCCGAGCTTTCCCCCAATGACCACTCAAAACAAAACACCCCCTCCCTTTGGGGAATGGACAAAGAGAAACAGGGATCCTGTGTGCGTGTTGCACAGTTTGCAAGGTGCCCCGCTTGCTGTGGTGATGATGGCAGGATACAAACACGGAGTGGACAGACAGTGGAGTAGAGCTGGCTGAGAAAGAAAGGACTAAAAACTGAGTTTTGGGAAACATTTTCATCCTGAGTCAGGATGAGAAGCCAAAACCTCAACATTTTTCACAGAATTGAAGTCCTGCAATCTTTTGTTTTGGAAACACTAAAACATTCCCAGAAGCAGGAATATTGCAATGTTTCCAAAATGAAACATACATCTCAGGGTCACTGACTCCCTAGCTGCCCACCTGGCAGGCTGCCATAGAGCCAGGAAGCCGGACGGCTCCTGCAGCCTGGCAACTTGCCCTGTGGGCCTGGAAGTCCTGACTGTTCAGCAGGTTGGCTGGTAGGCCACCAAGAGGTGGGGGAACTGCAGAGTTGGGAACCATTTTCCAATGGACAAATCCAAATTTTCCACCAAAATGGCAATTCTCCCGTGGAAAAATTTTAACTTTGCAGAAAGTGATTTCTTCTGTCGGACAATCATTCTAACGGAAAATTCCCCACCAGCTCTGCTATGGACCTGCGGCAGCTCTCACTTACTCTACCATGTATATGAAAAAAGCATCAGCGCAGACTCTATTGTTTCTCTGAAACCCCTGGTTTGCTCTTGCCAGCTCAAAATTAATAGATTCTAATCGTTTCAGTGCTTCAAGGATCTGCAGAGGGTAGGGTTGCACAGTATGTTTGGAATTTTTGCTTTATGCCCATGTGTATGATTGTCTGTTATGGATTTGATGGCAGGACGCTACCCACTGAAACGCTGTATTATTTAAAAATATATATATTTGGAGGATGCAAATTGCTGACACTACTGTAGGTGGCAACTGTTTTTAAAAAATGAAATTAGGAAGTCAGAGTAAAACGAAGAGATGAACACTGTGTTGGGTTGAATCTGATTAGGTCAGTAACAGTTACAAGCAGATGCTTAGTTACTTTAAAATTTGTATCCCTATATGTAGGCTCGGAAGGACTAGATTTTTACTGGTAAATGTCGGGAAATATTAATTTCACCATACACACACAGACCCAACACAAATATTTCTGTCCATAATAATCAAAATTTACAAACAGGCAAAGTAAGAAAAATGATGCTTGAGAACTTAGAGTTTGATTTAAGGATATTTACTTGGTATATTTTTGACCTGTGAAATTCACAGTTTATGGTTTAACAGTTATAAAACTTTAACTTTTTGGACATCAACATCTACTGTCATTAAATAGTTATTGTCAAAACCCCACCCCCTCCATTTTCTGACCCTTCCATAATTTCCCACAATTATGAAAATTTAAATAAATAAAAATCTTTTTTTAAAAGAAAAACTTAAAAATAAACATCAGTATTATCCGTCAAAATGGGTCAGACCAATGGTCCAGAGACAGGGAACTGGGCGAGATGGACCATTAGTCCGACCCAATGGGGGCCTCCGCAGTAAAATAAGGATATTACCTACTTACGGTACCTGGCTCATGGAGGTATTTGAAAATCAGTGGACGGGTTGGGTTGCTTCATGGCAGCTGGGGACTTGATCCTCCAAGGTGCTGAGCAGCTTTGGATTGAGTCCTTCAAGCACAAGCATTTCTCGCTGGAGGCTTCCATCTTATGGGCCACAGTCGAAACTTTCATTAAAAAAAAAAAAATCTCTAGCCCAGTGGTTCTCAACCTATGGCCCACAGGCCACCTGTGACCAAACCAACACACAGCTTTGGCCCATGTGACATCCTCAGGGCCATACAGGTAGTATATATATTGTGTGGACGTGGCCCACATAATGCATATGTGGCCCACAATGATAAATAGGTTGAGAACCACTGCTCTAGCCTTTCATAATAGACACTGGTGTGGCATTGTCGGCCTGAGTCTGCAGGCAGCCTGAATGAGCTCAGAGAGGAGCGTGAATTGCTCTCATTTACCTCAATTTGATATTAACACTGAAGCTTAATGATGGCAATTTAATGTTAACTTTGTTAACTTTTCACTGCTGATCAAAGCTCACAAGAAAGAAGTGGACAAGCGTATTAACATTTGAATAATCTAATGTGGGCAGCATTTCATTGTGGCCTCATCAGTGGATGGGGCTTGTGTTATGGAAGGAATCTGAGTCACCTCTTAAGGCTTGGCTACACTTGCAGATGTAGATCACTTTGAATTAAACCAGCCTTCGGAGAGCGCAGTAGGGAAAGCGCTGCAGTCAGTCCACACTGATAGCTGCAAGTGCACTGGCGTGGCCACATTTGCAGCACTTGCAGCGGCATTGGGAGCGGTGCATTATGGGCAGCTATCCCACAGAGCATCTCTTCCCATTCTGGCACTGTGGCTTGTGGGAAGGGGGTGGGGGCATTCTGGGTCCTGTCCCAATGCCCCGTGATGCATCAGTTCGCATCCCAGGAATCCCTCTGCTTCCATCCACATGTGGTGCCATCTTTCAATGTTTTTTGTGCTGCGCACTCTGTCTTCCCTTTCGGTCTGCGGGAATGGAGTCCGAACTGCTGAGGAATATGCTGATGAGTCTCACCAGCATGTCACGTTTGGTAGTCAAGTTACTCCTTACGATCCAAACTGACAGTGAGGACTCCGACGATGACATCGACTCGAGTAACGCGTATGACACAAGATTGCTTGTGGCATTCATGGACATGCTCACCACCGTGGAACACCGCTTTGGGGCTTGGGAAACAAGCACTGAGTGGTGGGATCACATCGTCATGCAAATCTGGGATGACGAGCATGTCTGCAGAACTTTCAGATGAGAAAAGCCACTTTCATGGGACTGTGAGGACCTCGCCCCCACCCTGCGGCGCAAGGACACGAGACTGAGAGATGCTCTGACGGTGGAGAAGCGGGTGGCTATTGCAATCGGGAAGCTGGCAACTCCAGATAGCTACCGATCGGTCGCTAACCAGTTTGGAGTGGGAAAGTCGACCATTGGAATCAGGGCTGGCTCTGACTTTTTTGCCGCCCCAAGGAAAAAAAAAAAAAGGTGCAGGGCGGCCGGACCCGGAGGCAAAGCCAAAAAAACAAACAAAAAAACCCGGGCGCAGGGCAGCCGGACCCGGAGGCAAAGCAAAAAAACCCCAAACCCCTGGGCGCAGGGCAGCCAGACCCGGAGGCAAAGCAAAAAAACCCAAAACCCCTGGGCGCAGGGCGGCCGGACCCGGAGGCAAAGCCAAAAAAACAAACAAAAAAAAAACCCCAGGGTGCTGGGTGGCCAGACCCAGAGGCAAAGCAAAAAACAACAACAACAACAAAATAGGGCAGCCGTGCTGCCCTAGGATTGGACGGAATGCCGCCCCTTAGAATCTGCCGACCCAAGCATGAGCTTGCTTGGCTGGTGCCTGGAGCCGGCCCTGGTTGGAATCATGTTGATGCAAGTTTGCAGGGCCATTAATCGCATCCTGCTCAGAAGAACCGTGACTCTGGGTAACGTGCATGACATTGTGGCTGGCTTTGCACAAATGGGTTTCCCTAACTGCAGAGGGGCGATAGATGGGACGCATATTCCAATTCTGGCACCAGCCCACCTAACCTCCAAGTACGTTAATCGGAAGGGCTATTTCTCTATGGTTCTCCAGGTGCTTGTGGATCACCGTGGGCGTTTCATTGACATTAACGCAGACTGGCCCGGAAAGGTTCACTCTCTCTCCACTCCCGAGCTTTTAGATTCTTGTTAAGTGACTGCAGCATTACTTCATGCAGCATGTCTTCTTTGCTTCTACGTGGCCTCTTCCTGAGTCTTTCCAGTCTTTCGGACGGTGATAACACGGACGGCTGAGATCTCAAGGTTGCATCTGTAAAGGCAAAATGCAACACTTAACAGAAACATCATTGTTCACACCAGACAGAGCAATGATTCCTCTGTACTTAAGGAGGGCAAGCACAGTCTACACAATAGCATAATTTGCCAGTCCCAAAGCAAGCGCACATAACCCACGGGAGCCCCAAAATGGTGAGTAATCACAGGGTCAAGGGGGACTGATTGTTTCATGGCTGCACTGTCCTCTGGGTTTCTGTGCCTTAGGGAGAGCCAACGGCTGCAGGGGGCCCCTATACTGAACACTGTCTCCACATTTTCCACAGGAGTTCATCCTGGACGATATCTCGCTGCTGAGGGTGACCTGGGAAGCAATGCGGCTTCCGCCCTGGCCCATATGCAGCTTGCCTGTGTGCAGCAATGGTCCCCCACCCCTCACAGCACAGTGGTGCGGACATGTTAGCCTGACTGGGACAAGGACCACAGTGGCTCTCCCAAGAAACCTGCGCAAGTGCATTGCCCAAGTTCTGGCTGAGACCTTTGAAGGGATCACCGAGGCCAATTACCGCGGTGTGAAAGAGCACATCAATGCCCTATTCCGCCTCTAGGCATGCATGCAGCCCTAACCTCCCTCGCCCCAAGAGCCCGCACTGAATAACTTCCTTCCCAAAATAAAAGCTGCTTACCGGGAACCTCCTCTGGTGTTTGTCCTTCCCCAAGCACCGGCCGCTGCGACTGGCTGCCTTCCTCCTGGCTTGAGAACAGCTCCTGGCTGCATGCATCTAGGGATTCCAGGTGTCTTCCTCCTCCTCAGCACCATCGCTCGCGCTTTGCTCCTCTTCCTCCTACCTTGTTGAACTGGGCTCTGAAGTGTCCATGGTGGTACTCGGAGTGGAGGTGGGGTCGCCCCCAAGTATTGCATCCAGCTCTTTGTAGAAACGGCATGTCGTGGGGGCAGCACCGGAGCAGCGGTTTGCCTCGCAGGCTTTGCCGTAGGCATTCCACAGCTCCTTCACTTTAACCCTGCACTGCAGTGCGTCCCGGCCATGGCCTCTTTCCATCATGTCCCTTGATATCTGCCCGAAGGTATCGTAATTCCTATGGCTGGAGCGCAGCCGGGACTGGACAGCTTGCTCCCCGCAAACACTGATGAGGTCCAACACCTCGCCATTGCTCCATACTGGGGATCGCCTGGCGCGTAGAGGCATGGTCACCTGGAAAGATTCGCTGAGAGCACTCCACGCCTGGCTGAGCAAACAGGAAGGGGATTTTCAAAATTCCCAGAGAATTTAAAGGGCGGATCTGACAGTTGGTCACCTGAGGGCAGGGCAGTAGAGTTCAAACTGATGACCAGAGGGGCTAGAATAGGCATTGTGGGAGACTTCTGGAGGCTGATCAGAGCGCATTAACAGACCAGGGTGTCTGCACTGGCACCGCGGTGCTCCAGTGCGGGCGCATCAAACGTTATTCCACTCACCGAGGTGGAGTACCAGGAGGGCTCTAGCCGCAGAGTCAGAGCACTCTCCGTGCCTTGCCAGTGTGGACGCGTCGTGAGTTAGAGCGCACTGGGCTGCTTTAATGCGCTCTAACTCGCAAGTGTAGCCAAGTTCTGATCTCATGCCTAATAAGGAGTGCTAAGGTAATGATTAGAAAGTGTTAAGTAAACACTACATACTGTAAAAAGAACAGGAGTACTTGTGGCACCTTAGAGACTAACAAATTTATTAGAGCATAAGCTTTCGTGGACTAGTCTCTAAGGTGCCACAAGTACTCCTGTTCTTTTTGCGGATACAGACTAACACGGCTGCTACTCTGAAACTACATACTGTGTTGTTAGAGATGCTGGGTTTTGCTTCAAACTGAAAACAATTGGTTAACCAACCCAGATTGAAACTTTTCAATAATCTACTTTTAAACAATAAGTACTGGAAAAAAAAACACAGAAAACAGCAAAGGGCCTTTAAGCAGAATTCACATGCAGGCCACTGTAAAAGGCAACCTGTGTCACCTCATATTCATGTCCTCTTTGGCTCACTTCTTGGTGAGTGGTGCCAGGAAGTGGTGCGTGATTTTTTGCAGTATGAGAACCCAGATAAGAACACTGTTTAAAAAGAGCTCTTATGAGTTTTTTGTTTTAAATGGGGCCTGAACTTATTTCTCTGCTGCTGAAACAAACCATTTCTGCTGAAATCTATGTTTTCACAACAAATTAAAAAGCCGATTTGCCAAGGAAGTGACCAGGCGGCCAGAAATAGACCCCAGAAATGAATAAAACCGGAAACTGAAAACTGGAAGTCTTAACTGTTAAATAGCATTGGACACGTATGTGGCACTTGGAGTGGAGAAAATAGCATATTGGCAATCCAAGTACAATTCTATTTACAGCAAACCCGAAGTGAGGTGTGTTCCAGGCAGATGTAATTTCTCAAGGAGCAGAGGCAAGAAGGAATCTTGACAAACAAGTATTTATGCATTTAAAATATGTTGTGCATAGCTAGCTAGACACACGCCGCGCATGTGATAAGCAGGCTGCTTGGGGAAGGAAGGAATAAACTATTCCTCAAGAAGGAAACTCATCTGGACTCCGTCCTTTGCAATAAACCTGTACCTGATCTAGATGCTCAGAAAACAGGTGGTAAACACGCAGCACAGTTCTCCAACTGGGGCTTGGGACCCCTGAGGGGGTTGCAAGGTGATTACATGGGGGGGTCGCGAGCTGTCAGCCTCCACCCCAAACCCTGCTTGCCTCCAGCATTTATCGTGGTGTTAAATATATTAAAAAGTGTTTTTAATTTATAAGGGGGGTCGCACTCAGAGGCTTGCTATGTGAAAGGGGTCACCAGTACAAAAGTTTGAGAACCACTGGTCTAAATGAAACTGCCCGCTCACAACCCTTGCTGGAGAAGATTCTTGGATGTTTTATTTACCAGCTTTACTTCAGAGGGGCTTGCTCTGCATAGATAAAAACAAAACAATTCCCCCCACCTCTCCTCATCCCCCACCCCCCACACCAATAAACCTACAGGTCTTACTTGGGCCAAATTCAGACTGTAGTCTGGCAAAATTTCAAGTGTATTCTGAGGCCTGCAGGATCACAATCATACAGGGCAATTGGATGGCTTTATGGAGAAAGAACAGGAGTACTTGTGGCACCTTAGAGACTAACAAATTTATTAGAGCATAAGCTTTCGTGGACTACTGCCCACTTCTTCGCATGCATATGCTCTAATAAATTTGTTAGTCTCTAAGGTGCCACAAGTACTCCTGTTCTTTTTGCGGATACAGACTAACACGGCTGCTCCTCTGAAACCAGTCTTTATGGAGAAAGTGGGGAGAGGTAGCAGTGGCCAGTTGGTATTTCCTGTCAGCAAGATAGATAGTGGATCTTTGGGGAAGGGGACGTGATAGACAAACTAAGTCCTCTGCTTTTCATTGTGTGTCTTTCCCCGCTCCTTGGGTAGAGGCCTTGTTTCTTTCCCTATGCACGTAACAATGAAGGTAGAGGCAAGTGGGAATGTCGCTCTTTATACACAGCTCTGTCTGTTGTACTAAACCAGAGGGTCCCAGCCCGTAGGTCACTACCCACAAAATGTTCACCAGCAACTGTAGCGGGCAGTTCTGAGTGAGTGACCAGCTCCCAATCCTCCTCTGATGCCCAGAAGCTCCACTCAACCCAATGGCTGGTTGTCAGAGTGACTCCGATAAAGAACCTCAGGAATCTACGCCTCATTTGTAGCACTGGGGGAACAGTATAGAGGGATCCGTGCGCTGCATTAGAACAGGACCAGTTGTGAGTGACTGAATGAGGAATGCAAATGAGCTCAATATTCTTTTGCTTTTTAAAAAAAAAATTAGAGATGGGGCCTGAACTAAAACCCCAGATACAAACAGTCCTGACCTGGGGGCTTTATAAATGCAAATCGGAACTTCCCCACCTGAGAAGGTGTTTTGGTTCATTCCGTGTTTGGATCGGAGACTATAGAGAGAGGTTTAGCCTGGAAACCTAGATCTGGTGCTGGAAGGCTGGATCTGGGAATTTGACTAAGTCAGGCCCACCTCTGCTCGAAACCTAGCACTATGCTGAACCAAACTGCACGGGTCAAGTCAATAAGGAAGACCCCTCCCTGCATGAGAAGCATTTTGGGGCAAGGCTCACAAGCTTCAGTGATGGACGCTATAGAAATTCTCTAGATAGGGCTGGCCTTAGGTTTCATGGAGCCCTTTGAGAAATAAAACGTGTTAGTTCCCTCCAGCTATAACAAGGTCTCACAACTCCTATCTACCTTTCTCTCCCGGCTGCTGCCTCTTTCTGCAACTGCCTCTCAGTCTTTTCCAATCCCCCCACTTCTTTGTGAGGCTCGGCAGCCTCTAAAGACCACCCCACCACTACCCCACACGGATTAGGAAGCAGACAGGGCCAATGAGGGGGGGGGCCAGGAGGACCATTTGGCCTGGGCCTCAAGCTCAACAAAGAGTCTCAGATTTAGACACTTGTTAATTGTTTGGCATTTGGTAAGTGTTGCAACTTGTTTTTATGCGCATCCCTATCGGACCAAAATGTGACTCACTCTTTCAGCTTAGAGCTGCAAATTTAAGCAAATAAAAGAGGTGTTTTGGTAAAAGACACAGATTTTGTCATATTAAAGAGTTAAAAATGTTCATAAATATTAATAAAAATATATCGGTTCTGATGGCACAAGATTAGATCTTGATGAACGTGTCCTCTCAGATCAGCTGATTATATAAACAAACCACTACTAGTGGCTGGTGCTGGATCAAGTGCGTGTTGAGAGGTAGAGAATTGTTACATTTTAGTGCCTTATTTTGGTCCCTTGTTTTGTTTTTATGTGTCGTCATTTTTTATTTTTATTATGGCTAGGGGATCTCAAAAGCTGGAAGTGTCCTGGGCCTCTCTGGACCTCTGAGAGGGCCTGGAAGCAGATGATCAAACTTCCAAGGCCACGAACTTAACTCCCCCAGCCCTGGGGCTGAGACAGAGAAAGATGCCTCTCCCTCCCAGCTCCAGGGCTATGGTGGGGAGAGAGGAGGATTCCCCCAGTCCCACAGCTGCTGTGACGGGACGCCTCCAGCCCTGGCCCCAGACCCGGCCCCACCCCAGAGCCCACACCCCAAACCCCTCATCCCCGACCCCACCCTGGAGCCCACACTCCAAACCCCTCATCCCTGGCCCCACCCCAGAGCCCGCATCCCCAGCCGGAGCCCTCACCCCCCAGCCCTCTGCCCCAGCCCTGAGCCCCCTCCCAGACTCCGAACCTCTGGGCCCCACCCCCGCCACATATCACCTCCATATTGGTGCACATAGCAAAATCCATTCCGCACAGGCATGGGAAAAATTAGAGGAAATATTGGTCACAACCCACTTTGGGGTCCCAACCCACCCTTTGAGAGCCGCTGTACTAGGGCTTGTGATCTTTCTTGCTTCATTAGGATTGTGCAAAGAGGGCCTGAAAGAGGTGTGGTTTCCTCTGCTTGTTCTTGTAACTTGGAAAGAACTGGCTATCCCGGCTATGGCAGAAGGATCTGTGGATGACTCACAGGCTGCTCCTTGTTAGTTCTCTCACCTTAACTGAAGGCGGGAAGAAGATGAATGGTTATCAAAGGCTTCCTTTCTCCCCTTACTACAGCTAAATATGAGTCAGACAAACAAAAGACAAAGTTTCAAACAGGCTGACTAAAAATTCCTTCCTCTCTAAATTGCTCCACTTTCACTCCTGGAATACTCACAGGGTATGTCTACGCTGCGTCCACCGAGCTGTGGAAGTGTCTTCACTTAAATTTGAATCCTGCTGGCATAAGTGCCTCTCTGTGCTGACTTAATAACACCGTCTCCCTGAGCGGCGCAGAGTCATGGTCGACACTGCGTTACTTATATCGACCGTTACTGGATTTTAGGAGCCATCCCACAATGCCCCACATGGACAATGTAACTGAGACAAGTGTTCCTGGCAAGAATATAAATTAATGGAGATATCCTATCTCCTAGAACTGGAAGGGATGTTGAAGGTCATTGAGTCCAGCCCCCTGCCTTCACTAGCAGGACCAAGTACTGATTTTGCCCCAGATCCCCAAGTGGCCCCCTCAATGATTGAACTCACAACCCTGGGTTTAGCAGGCCAATGCTCAAACCACTGAGCTATCCCTCCCCCCTAGCTGACATGAGGATCCAAGTGTGCACACAGACCAGCGATTTAATAACTGCAGGGTCTGCCCCAGCTCTGCCCCAGGCCCTGCCCCCACTCCACCCCTTCCCTGAAGGCCATACCCCCGCCCCCCTCTTCCCACCCTGTTCCACCCTCGAGCGCACGCCGCATCCTCGCTCCCTCCTCCAGCCTCCTACATGCCACAAAACAGCTGATTGCAGTAGGTGGGAGGTGCGGGGGAGGGAGGAGGAGGTGCTGATTGGCAAGGCCCACTGGCGGGCAGGAGGCACTGATGGGAGAGGGAGGTGCTGATAGGGGGGCTGCTGGTGGGTGCTCAGCACCCATCATTTTTCCCCATGGGTGCTCCTACCCCAGAGCACCCATGGAGTCGGCACCTAGGCCACAACGTCCAGACTGCAATTTTTAGCATGCTAACTAGCGCATCTGTCTACCCGGGCTGGGAATCACACCTCCCAGCTGGAGTGTATGCAGACCCACAGAGCCTCCCAGGTGAGACAGAACCTGGATTTCTAATTTAAAAAAAGAGCAGACCGAACCTTTTAAAAAAACCCCACAAAATCTTTCATGCCATGTTCATACAGTGCAAAGGAAAAGGGGGAGGAGAGGTACAAACTTTGTGCTCACCCATCTGTCTGTATCATCTCTTGTTTTTTGTCTTAGGGGACCATACCAGCATAGCAATGTCAGTGTAGGTATGCCAGCATAACCTGATAGCATAGGTACAGCCTACACCAGGGGTCGACAACCTTTCAGAAGTGGCGTGCCGAGTCTTCATTTAGTCACTCTAATTTAAGGTTTCGCGTGCCAGTCATACATTTTAACGTTTTTAGAAGGTCTCTTTCTATAAGTCTATAACGTATAACTAAACTATTGTTGTATGTAAAGTAAATAAGGTTTTTAAAATGTTTAAGAAGCTTCATTTAAAATTAAATTAAAATGCAGAGCCCCCCGGACCGGTGGCCAGGACCCGGCAGTGTGAGTGCCACTGAAAATCAGCTCGCGTGCCGCCTTCGGCACGAGTGCCAGAGGTTGCCTACCCCTTGCCTATACTGACAGAAGGGTTCTTCCATCTCTGGCCACGTCTACACTACAAACATTGGTTGATTCAAGTTATGGCAGCGTACAGCTGCCAAAGATTATATCACTCGTGCACATGTATTCTTAGCTGCTTGCACTGGCATGGCGCTTACTTACCTGGAGTGCTTGCATCAGTGCAAAGTGAGGTGTACCACGAGTGTGACGTGCCACCAACTGGTGCAATGCCTTTTGGGAAATGTTCACAATATGTTGTGAGGTAGAAATGAGACACACCGGGATCTCTAGGAGTCAGGGGGTCAAGTTCCCATTGTTGAATTTTCTCCATCCCATAATGCCATCCATATCCCATAATTTTCACGCAGGGCAAACCCACTAGGCACTTTTCGCGGTCTGCCATCTCAGACTGAAGCCTGGAGCTCACAGAGTTCTGCACTGTTTTCATGAACATTGTTAATACAGCAGGCACGATCTTCTGCTATTTGCAGACCCAAAGGAAGTACCACAACAATGGAGGACATGTTGATTTCTTCATGGAGAGGGACATTGTGAAAAACAATTCACAGTTATTGGTGGCATTCATGCAGCAGCTGCAGACGGTGATGAGAGACTTGTGGGCTGAAGAAACCAGCGCTGACTGGGAAGATCACATCACAATGCAGGTTTTGGACGATGAGCAGTGGATATATAACTTTTGGATGCAAAAGGTGACATTCCTGGATCTGTGTGCTGAGTTCAGCCCTTCAGTGGAGGGATACCAAGATGAGTAGTGGCTAGTGGCAATTGCTCTCTGCAAGCTGGCAACGCTAAATTGCTACCGGTCAATGGGAATCATTCTGAAGTTGGAAAATCCACAGTGGGGGCCATGCAAGTACGTAGGGCCATTAATTGTCTCCTGCTATGCCGAATTGTGACTGTTGGCAACGTGCAGGACTTAGTGGCTGGATTTTCAGCAATGGAGTTCCCGAATGCAGTGGGGTGACACCAGCACACCTTGCTACAGAGTATATCAACAGAAAGGGCTGCTTTTCTAGGGTTACGCAAGCATTGGTGGATGACTGGGAACACTTCACTGACATGAGCATGGGCTGGTTAGGGAAAGCGCATTATGCTCATGTCTTTAAGAACACAGGACTGTTCCAAAAGCTGCAAGCAGAGACATTGTGTCCTGACTGGTAGATTACCACTGGTGACATTGAAATGCCAATAGTGATCCTGGGACTCCTAGCTCATGAAGCCACACACTGGCCACCTCGACAGCACCAAAGACAGATTCAACAACCAACCCAGCAGGTGCAGAATGACAGTTGAATGTGCTTTTGGTAGATTGAAGGGTCGCTGGCGATGGTTACTCACAAGACTGGATTGCAGTCAGAAAAATATCCCAATGGTTATAGCTGCTTGCTTTGTAATATCTGTGAGGCAAAGAGGGAAAAGTTGCTGCCAGAGTGGAGGTGGAGCGGCTGTCTGCTACGTTTGAGCAGCCAGGCACGGGAGCCATTACAAGAGTTCATCATGGAGCCATGCAGTTGCGGCAGTCTTTGACAGAGCTCTTTAACGGTCAGTCACATTAATGCGCTATGTTTGACTGCGCACCGGCCCTGAAGGTGTTTGGGTTGTTAAGATATGTGTAGTGTTCAGTATACATTCATAAATATTACACTGTGAGTTGCACTGAACCTATGGATTCTGCAATGCTGTCTGTACCTGTACACATATGCCTGAGTGTTTTCTTGAACCCATGAGTTCTGTGGTGCTGGACACTTACAAGTACTTGGTGCTTTGAGTAACTGTTCTGCAATATGTGTTGAAAACTAATAAAGATGAATTTATTTAAAAAAAAGAAATGTATTGAGTGGCAAAAACAATGCAAAGAAACAGTGTGCAAATAAAAAAGACAATACAATACAAACTTCTAACATAAGTTAACAGAGCTTTAAAATTAGAAAGGCAGCAAACATTTCTGTCCATTTCAGTGCACAAATGCAGCCCATTGTGGCTGCACGTACACGGACCGTAGCAATCATGGGTCAGTGTATGTGAAGCTGCGGTTGTCCTCACTGTCCCCCAACATGGAGTGGTAGGGAAGGGACGTGGAATGTTGGCTACTACAGTGGAGTTCTCCAGAGACAGCATAGGGAAGCAAGGCCATTGATTGTTGGACCTATAGATCAACCAGAGTCTGCTGCATTTCTGTTTGCTGCCTGAAAAGCCCCATTATGTCCTGGTGCATCTCTCACTCCCTCTCTTTGTCCTACTGGGATTCCTGAGTTTTTCTCCATTTTCTCCTGTCCTCTTCTGTCCCTCTCCATGTCTGCCATGCAGGGGCAGCTCTAGGCACCAGCAAAGCAAGCACATGGTTGGGGCAGCCCATTTGCAGGGGCGGCAGGGATCCAGCATGGGAGCTGAGAACCAACAGGGGGCCCTGGGAGCTGTAGTTCCTTGGTTAGCTCCCTGCTTATAGAGCCAGCCCTGGAGCAGGGAAAGAACTACATTTCCCAGCATTCCCTTGGCCACAACCAACAGGAAAATGTGGAGGGAGTGAGGAATCTGAGACCTCATGCTGCTGTGAATGGAGAGCTGCGCTGGGAAGGGCAGGGATACCATATTTTAACATTCAAAAAATAGGACACTCCACAGGGAGGGAGGGTAGCCCCACCCTGCCACCATCCACTCCCTCCGACTGCCCCCCACAGAAACCCCAACCCATCCAACCCCCCTGCTCCCTGTCCCCTGATCACCCCTTCCCGGGACCCCTGCCCCAACTGCCCCCCAGGATCCCACCCCCTATCTAAGCCCCACTGGTCCTTGTCCCCAACTGCCCCCTCCTGAGACCCCCACCAACTTCCCTCCTAGGACCCCACCCCCTACCTGTCCCCTGACAAACCCCTGGGACTCCCATGCCTATCCAACTGCTGTCTGTCCCCTGACTGCCCCCCCAACCCCTGACCCATCTAATCCCCCCTTCTCCCTGCCCCTGACTGCCCCCCCAAACCTCCGCCCCATCCAACCCCCCCTGCTCCCTGTCCCTTGACTGCCCCCCCCGGAATTCCCTACCCCTTCTCCAACCCCACAGCCCCCTTACCGTGCCACTCAGACCAGCGTGTCTGGCTCTGCGCAGTGCCAGACACACTGCTGCATACATGCTGCCGTGCTCCCCTGTGGAGCCACAGCCCCCCCCCCCCCCCCCCCCCCCCCCCCCCCCCCCCCCCCCNCCAGCCCCCTTACCGTGCCACTCAGACCAGCGTGTCTGGCTTCGCGCAGCGCCAGACACGCTGCTACATACATGCTGCCGTGCTCCCCCGCAGAGCCACAGCCCCCCCCCCCCCCCCAGCACCTGCCTTCCAGATTTGAACACCTCAACATTCAGGAGTGCTCAAGCTCAGTTTGGGGAGCTGTTACTTCATTTCTCCCAAATCAAATATACTGATCCACTGTAACCTGCTATAGAAAAAGTAGGATAAAATTGAGCAAGAAATGCTTCCCAGTGGTTATTAGGACTGGAATTGCTATTTTCAACAGCCATTGCCTTTTTTCTGTTGGTTTGTTTAAAAGGAAGACAGTGATATTGCATTGGCAAATTCCCCATAGAAAGAAAGAGTGGAACAAAATAATAATAAAGGCACCTCAACTTTTCTTCATTTATTTAGGACAGTCTTATAATATGCACCCAGATATCCTCCAATCACACAAGCTGAAAATTGTTTCACTTTACTGCAGTTCTGTAACCATATGGGAACCGATCCTGTCTGTGTTCTGTGCACATCTAAAATTCCTGCTGAATGACCTGCCCTGGGAGTGAGTTACCAGTGACCCGGGGCTGCGGTGGAAGGAGGGTGCAGGTTGGGGGGGGGGGGGAGAGCCCAGGGCTGGGGCGGCATGGGGGTGCGGCGAGGAGCCCAGGACTGGGACAGGGGGCAGCCAAAATTTTTTTTTCTTGGGGCGGCAAAAAACCTAGAGCCGGTCCTGCTGCCATGTTGGCCTTTTGTTCATGGTCTGAGGCAACACTGACTTGCAAGATCTCAGTGAACGTATCCTCCCTAGTTCTCTTCTTTCTCCTCCTTATCAGGGCCAGGCGTTCTGCGGCTGTGAAGGGGCCCTCAAGGCCACAACGGCAGCAGCTACAGATAAAACAGGCAGACGTATCATTGGATTTGCAGTCACAATGATAAGGGAAAGATACGTCCCTTCCCCTATTCCCGAAAATGTTTTAGTAAGACATGCTTATTGACACTTCAGCTTTGGAGTGCCTCTGCACAGCATCACTGTGTCCCAGCCAGGGTGAGTGGTGTGGCCCACCAGGGGCGAGTGAGGGGCGGAAAGAGGAAGACATTAAGATTCTCGGCTGCATGAAACAATAAGATTTCAGCCCCTATTTCCAGGGGTATGAGTATAGGGCTATGGCACAGGATACTGGCACAATTCTCGGCTGGTGGGGGTTACTGTAGTGGATATCTCACTCATGAGGGTAACAAAGGCACAGAGAACACAGCTGCTGCTGGCATCCTGAAGCCGCAAAGGCCCGTATGCCACTAGCCTGTTGACTGCAATGGTGCCAGCCGAAGTCATCGTGGAGTGGCATGGGAAAGTGTCCTTCTGCAGAAGAAGAAATAAGGCAGCCATCCCTAGAAACCTTCAGGAGAGGACTGCAGAGTCTCGCCATGAAAGTTTCATTGAGATCTTTCAGGATATAAGAGACATCCCTATGTACATAATATTACTCCGGGGGGAATTCTGCACCACTGCGCATGCACAGAATTTATGTTCCCAGCAGATTTCTTTGCTTCCCCACAGAAAAATGACTTTCTGACGGGGAAGCAAAGGCAAGCCACAAGAGCGGTCATGCGACCCTCCACAGCAGTATGTTTCAGGGGGCCCAGGGCAGCCGGCAGAGTGGTAAATCACTGTGGGGCAGGAGGTGGGACTGAGAAAGACTCCTGTGCATCCAGATTCTCCCCCCCCCGCCCCTGGATCCTGCCTGGCTGAGCCTGCTGCCCACACCTGATGCACCTTGTACACAGGGGCAGGGCCCTGGGGTGTTTCTGGGGCAGGCCCAGTCCTTGCACTGTGTCAGGGTTGGGTGCAGCCTCACCGCTGAGTCCGGGTCCCGAGGGGAGCTGCACAGTGATCTCCCCCCTCTGTGCAGCCAGTGGCCTGTGCTCCCCAATGCCATGCTGGAGCCTCCACATTGATTTGACAAATAAAATGCACAGGATTTTGCAGAATTTTAAAATATTGTGCTCAGAATTTTTATTTTTTTGGCACAGAATGCCCTCAGGAGTAACAGAAACAAACTGCTCTGCATGTCCCCCAGCCCCCCAGCCTGACCCTCAGGAGAATGAACAGCAGATGTCAACTCTACCACTGTTTGTTGTACCAATACTACTTCTCATACGAGTAAAACAACTGACAGTCGATACCTGTGGCTTGTTAACTTGGGGCTAAGCTGGGCACCATGTTTACATTTGAACATTATAAGGAAAAATGCACACATACTCTCACCTGAGGTCTCTTCCCCTTCTTCAGGCTCGTCTGTACTCGCTGGCTACACTGTGGTGGAGTCTTAAAATCATAGAATCATAGGACTGGAAGGGACCTCAAGAGGTCATCTAGTCCAGTCCCCTGCACACATGGCAGGACTATATAATAACTAAACCATTCCCGACAGGTGTTTCTCCAACCTGTTCTTAAAAACCTCCAATGACAGAGATTCCACAACCTCCCTAGGCAATTTATTCCAGTGCTTAACTACTCTGACAGGAAATTTTTCATAAGGTCCAACCTAAACCGTCCATGCTGCAATTTAAGTCCGTTGCTTCTTGTCCTATCCTCAGAGATTAAGGAGAACAATATTTCTCCCTCCTCCTTGTAACAATACTGGAAAACTGTTATCATGTCCCCTCTCAGTCTTCTCTTCTCCAGACTAAACAAACTCAATTTTTTTCAACCTTTCCTCATTGGTCATGTTTTCTAAATCTTTAATCATTTGTGTTACTCTCCTCTGGACTTTCTCCAATTTGTCCACATCTTTCGTCAAATGTGGCACCCAGAACTGGACACAATACTCCAGCTGAGGCCTTATCAGTGCAGTATGAGCGGAAGAATTCCTTCTCGTGTCTTGCTTACAACAATCCTGCTAATACATTCCAGGATGATGTTTGCTTTTTTTGCAACAATGTCACACTGTTGACTCATATTTAGCTTGCGATGCACTATGACTCCCAGATCCTTTTCCGCAGTACTCCTTCCTAGGCAGTCATTTCCCCTTTTGTATGTGTGCAACTGATTGTTCCTTTCTAACTAGAGTACTTTGCATTTGTCCTTATTGAATTTCATCCTCTTTACGTCAGACCATTTCGACAGTTTGTCCAGATCATTCTGAATTTTAATTCTATCCTTCAAAGCACTTGCAACCCCTCCCAGCTCGGTACGGTCCACAAACTTTATAAGTGTACTCTCTGTGCCATTATCTAAATGAGTTATTGAACAGATCCTGGCTTGTGACATAGCTGGACCCCGCCACCCCGCCGCATCTCCCCCGACCCCTTCTCGTCCTCGCCTCACTGTTTACAACAAAGGTCTGTGTCTCGGGCTCCTCGAAGGTATCTGTGGTGGTTTGTGGGGTGCTAGTGGAGTCTCCACCAAGTATGGGATGCAGCTCATTGCAAAAGCGCCAGGTCTACGGCTCAACACCAGATCGATTGTTGGCCTCCCTGACCTTGTGGCTGCCTTCCAGAGTGCCTTCACTTTCACACGGCACTGGTGCTGATCCCTGTCCTACCCCATTGCCTGCATCCCCTATGCAAACTTTTCATGGATGTACACGTTTCTGTGGCTGGCCCGTGGCTGTCCTCTCCTCATAGGCCCAGGAGATCCAAAACCTCCTGTCGACTCCAGGCAGGAGTAGCATGTAGTGCGTGAAACCAGCATGGGCAGCTGCATGGCAGAAGGAAGAGCTGCTGGTTGTGCTTGCCAACGTGGGCAATCTGGAAAAAGCATTTCAGGAATACGTAGGGTGTATTAAGGGGGAGGATGTGGCTTCCAGTCTCCGTGATCCCCGGGCAGTGGAGTTCACAATTGAGATCCGAGCAGTCACTGTCGCGGGGCGTGCGGCATTGTAGGACAGCCACCAGAGGACTGCTAGGGTTGACACAAGTCACACAGTGTCTACACTAGCACTGCGTCGACCCCAGTAGGTCAACCAGGGCTCAACACTGTTCAGAGAGGTGGTTTTACTGAGTCACCGGAACTGGGTGCTTACATCAGCCAGAGACAAATTTGAGCATAGACACATGCACAAACGGGTCGATCTAACTCTGTAATGCAGACCAGGCCAGTCTAGGAACAACAGCTCCCTGAACGATAGTATCTCCATCAATGGAAGCATTCTTACATTGACCTAGCTGCTTGTGAGGGGTTGGATCACAGAACTCCTCTTGGGAGCTGCCACCTGATGTGCCAAGACTACTTCTACCCCTGCCTTCCCTGCCAGCTCGGGACCCCAGCACCCTGTCCTGCTGAGCCAGACACTCCAGTCCGCTCCAACACAGACCCAAGATCTGAATTGCTTGCCCCAAAGCTGCAGGTTTACCTGAAAGCAGCTAGCAGAAGTGTTCCTGTCTTTAACACTCAGATGCCCAACTCCCAATGGGGTCTAAACCCAAATAAATCTGTTTTACTCTGTATAAAGCTTATACAGGGTAAACTCATAAATTGTTCGCCCTCTATAACACTGATAGAGAGATATGCACAGTTGTTTGCTCCCGCAGGTATTAATACATACTCTGAGTTAATTACTAAGTAAAAAGTGATTTTATTAAATACAGGAAGTAGGATTTAAGTGAGTCCACGTAGTAACAGACAGAACAAAGTAAGTCACCAAGCAAAATAAAATAAAATGTGCAAATCTATGTCTAATCAAACTGAATACAGATAAGTTCCTCACCAGTTCCAGAATGCTCCCTTTTACAGGCTAATCTCCTTTTAGCCTGGGTCCAGCAATCACTCACACCCCCTGTAGTTACTGTCGTTTGTTCCAGTTCCCTTCAAGTATCCTGTGGGGGTTGAGAGTCTCCTTCCTTAGCCAGCTGAAGACCAAATGCAGGGGTCTCCCACGGGTTTAAATAGACTCTCTCTTGTGGATGGAGACCCCCCTCCTCCCTCCTATGCAAAGTCCAGCTCCAAGATGGAGTTCTGGAGTTACCTGGGCAAGTCACATGTCCCTGCATGACTCAGTCTTTACAGGCCGAAGCCATTGTCCACATGGTATCTTGCATGTCTCCAGGAAGACTTCTTACATGAATTGGAGCATTCCTAGATGCATTGTTCTCCAAGTCTTTCCTGATCGGGTACTTAACCTGGCGAATTCCTTCCTAAAGAAGCTGACCAAATGCCTCCCAAAGCTTACTTAGAAACCAGGCAAGCATACAGCCCATATTCTTAACCTCAAGTAGAAAATGATATATATGTACAAATAGGATGAATAGATATAGTAGACCATAACTTTACGGAGATATGTTACATGGCACAGGCAGCACAAAACATATTCCAGTTATGTCATATTCCCATAAAGCCTTATGGGAGGTACCGTCACACTGCTTTTAAACTAAGGGGTGGGTCAGTGTAGCTATGCCATTGAGGGAGGGAGATTTTTCACACTAATTAACTAACATAGCTCTGTTGACCTAAATTTTAGGTCCAAGGACCAAGCCTGATATTAGTGAGTGTTTTGGGACAGGGACTATATTTTTCTTCTGTGTTTGCACACCAGCTAGAGCAATGGGATGCCGGTCCATGACTGTATACTACCACAATACTATTGCCATCCCATTATTTATCCTTGCTTATCACCTTTAAACAAAGTCAATTTCAGATTTCAAGATATCCCCCTTTTCCTCTCCAGTTCAAAACATTTTAACATAACCTTATTTTTTTTCCAGGATGGCTGAAAGTGTCTGATTCTGTCATTCAGTTTTTCTGACTAAACAAAAGAGGAACTTGGTCTAAAAATGACGACTTCTTTATTTTAGGTTTCCTCGCTGTACTTAACACGAAAACCTAAGATGAGTCATTGTTTCAGGGAAGTCAAAAATATTGTACTGCCAGTAATAAGGACCTCATCAAAGTTAGGTGATAGCCGCTTCTATTATTTCAAGTCGCACAAATGCACCTACAAGAGGGCACGAACAAACATTTAGAAAAGCGACAGTCGCTCTAATTAGGGTGCCATCTCCACATAAAATTCTATTTAGCTCATAGAAAACAATAAGCTAGAGGAATTGCTAATGCCCTTCTCACCGAGAGAGACTGGAACAGAGCACTGAGAACAGAAGCTGGCATTAGAAATCCAGAATTGATTCTAGTACGACCTGTGTTTTTAGCACACTCCCTGCTGTAATGCCTGAGCACTTTACAGCTTGCGAAAGAAACACATAGACTCGCAATTTTGTTCTCAAGTTCGAATGGTCTCAAGTTGCAGTGCGGGAGGTTTAAGTTGGATATTAGGAAAAACTTTTTCACTAGGAGGGTGGTGAAGCACTGGAATGGGTTACTTAGAGAGGTGGTGGAATCTCCTTCCTTAGAGGTTTTTAAGGTCAGGCTTGACAAAGCCCTGGCTGGGATGATTTAATTGGGGATTGGTCCTGCTTTGAGCAGGGGGTTGGACTAGATGACTTCCTGAGGTCCCTTCCAACCCTGATATTCTATGATTCTATGATTCTACATTTTATAATAAAAGCAGGGAAGTTCATGGCCCTTTTGATGTGTCCCAGTGGCAGGGTCCACAGACATGGACTGTACTTTATATGCCCTTGAGGGGACAGGTTGGAACACTGGCCTGGAGAAGGCTTTTCTAAATCATCTGACCCTGGCATGAGAACAGTGGAACTTGGAAAACTATTTTTACCCCCAAGCCATCTAGGATCTGGAAAGATTTCTAAAATTTCTAAAATTAATTTCTAAAATTAATCTTACTTGGTGGATTTAGGGCCATGAATGCCAATGGGTAGATTTCTGGTAAGGCAATGGGGTCTAGAAAGGCTCTGATAAGCCTGAGCTATGTTGTTCAGTGGAGAAAGCGATGTCCTAGAAGTCAGAACTCCACCGTCATACTTCCAACTCTGCTATGGACTCACCATGTGACCCGAGGCAAGTCACTTAGCCCCCGTGTGCCTGAGTTTTGCCCTCTGTAATGATATGGGGCGAATATAACACTTACCTATCTCTCAGAGGCCATGCAGTTTAATTAATTGTAAGCTGCTTTGAGATCCTTAGATGAAAGAATTATTTGTACTCTCTTGCGTCTTTGGCTCTGCCATTGACCTGTGTGTGATCTCAGGCAAGTAATTTCACCTGTCGGTGCCCCCGTTTCCTCTCCCACTCTTTGTCTGTCTTGTCTATTCTTGTTAGCTCTTTGGGGGCAGGGACTCTCTTACTATGACTGTGTATAGCATCTATAGGGTCCTACTCTCAGCTGGGGCCTCTACACACTGCTGTAACTCAAATCAATGAGGATGGTGTTTACTACATGTTTGTATGGTGCCCAGTGCAAAGAGGTCATGAGTTGAAGATTCCAGGCAATAATAATGTGGTGAATGATGATGAAGCCCATTACAGGTACCACAAGCCCTATATCAGTACTGTCTAGAATAGGCTATCTATTGCAACATCTATAAGGGGCTCTGTTACCTCAGTCTTCAAATGTACTCCCCAGATAGATAGATAGCATTTCAGTAAATAATAATGAACCTTACCCCAACTATAGTCATTCACTGGAGCAAACACAAGATAGGCGTCCACAGGTACCATGAGCGGCTCAGTAAAGCAAGACCTCCCTGCCCAGTGTATTTTGCCAGGCCCATTCCAGGCACAGAGGAGCAATGAAATCTGCTAATTAAATGTAAAGGGGTGGAGAAAGTGGGGGTCAGAGCCAAACCATCCTCCCTGATTGAACTAACCTCATTATCTCTAGACTGATTCTTGCCTGCATATTTATACCTGCCTCTGGATGAAGTGAGTATTCACCCACGAAAGCTTATGCTCTAAAACGTTTGTTAGTCTATAAGGTGCCACAGGACTCTGTTGCTTTTTACAGATCCAGACTAACACGGCTCCCCCTCTGATACTAGGTCCTACTTCACTCCACTCTCTTTTTATAAGATAAGCAGCTACAAAAATAACCACTCAACTCCAACATGGACTGATACAAGCCGGCTCTTGGTGGTAGAGGGAAATACATGTATTATTAATCTACTGTTTTTCATTTTCACTCAGCAGTCTTACTAGGATAGAATTTGGTTTGATAGAGGTGAATGACGTTATTTATCTGTATTTCTTCATTTAAATATACTTCCCTGGAAGAAGGGCAGCTGAAAGCGGGGGTGAGGGATTGATGATAATTTTCTTTTGAACAGGGAAAAAATAATTGTGGGCCATTGTATGCTTGATTTCAGCCTACTTCAAGTCTTAGATTTGGCCCAGATCTTCAAAGGTAATAACTTCCATTGATTTCAAGAGAGGTAGGCATCTATAGACCTTTGAGGATCCGGGCCTTTGATCCTAACTTTTAATAGCAGTATATGTAGGGCTGGCAGAATTTGATTTTTGTTTTTTTATAATTCAGTCCAATAATATCAATGTTTATTTTTAAGTATTTTTTTTTCAATTTTGATCTATTTAAATGTTCACACTTGCAGGAAGTTGTGAGGGGTCGAACAATTATTTAATTACAGTAGACGCCAAGATTCAAAAAAGTTAAAGCTTTATAAACTGTTCAAACACAAGGTGTCAACATCACATGGCAAAATATACACAGTAAATATGCTTAAATCAATAAATCACACCTGGTTTTGGTATCCATTCACTAGACCATTTGTAACAAGCCTAATTCAAAAGTCTAGTAAATTCTCAAACAGCAGTTTTCTTACTTTGCCAATTTGTAATGTCAATGATTATCAGTGGAAATATATTTTGTTTGGTTTGTGGGTGTGCACTGAAATCCATGTTTACTGACATTTATAAAAATCTAATCTTTCCAAGCCTAAATATATGCATGTTTTCAACAGGGACATGTAAAATTAAGTGATTCCCTATGATACCTTGACCAAATGTACGGCATTGATTTCAAAATACACCTTTTTAATAGTCATGTTTCCTGCCTTTCCCCTTTAAACTCTCCTATTCTCTTTAAATGTTAATCCTGACCCGAAGACTTTCATTTAGATGGAGACTCTAGACTTCGGATTAATGTTATTCATTTACTGTGCTCACCCACGCCACGGGCTGGGTGGGTTTACAGAGCTGGATGCACCATTCCTTCTAACGAGGCAGGCTTTTCCTGAAACGTGCCAGCTCTCTCTCTTCCCTCCCAATCCCCTCCAGGCTGCCTGGGAAGGCGAAGTGCGGATTCGAGTGTGTATTCAAAGCCGGCGACAACGAAAACCCCGTTCACACGGTAACACCTCTTTCTGAGGATCAACTTTTGTGGCGCATGATTTTTTAAGCTCAGCCAACGGGTTGGCTCCCTGCTCCTGCGTGGGGGGGGAGAGGAGGGGAAACCCCAATCCCTCCACTCCTCAGCATAGATGATGGCCACGGGGATAAACTAAAGGCTTCGTGGCACTAAGGCGAATCAACTCCCCCCCTTGCTGGTTTGCAAGCGCAGCTGCTGGGCGGATTGCGCGGTGACCTTGCGGGAAGTATAACGCGTTAGCTTTCCGGTTCAGTTTTCACTTTCTCTCTCTCCTTTTTTTTTTTTTTCCCCTTCCTTCTCCTGCCTCCTTTTCCTCCCCAGCTCCGTTTTACTTCCTGGGGCTGGCGGATGGTGTGGGCAACCTCCCCGCGTCGGACATGTTTCCCTTTGCTTAGCGATGTAGCTTCGCCTGCCCAGGGCAGGTGATGGAAGAGGAGACCGGGCATCCGGATCAGAGAGGGGGGGAAAAAACCAACCACCTCCCAGTCATCCCTGGCCCTGGCGCCCCGCTTCCCTGGCAGCGTGTGGCAATCCTAGCGCCAGCCTGAAAGCCAGGGAAAGCCCGGGCACCCCCTTTGCCCCGCAATTGAATGAGTGGTTTCCCCAGTCCTCCCCCCATCATCCCTGGATCTGAGCCCCGGGACGGGAAAAGACCCCCCTGGTTTGTCACTGCCCGGGAAGGCGCAGGTCCAAGCCCCCCCAAAGGCAGCGGAGGCCGGGCACTGCGCTGCAGCGATGCGGAGCGGCGCGGAAGGGCTGCCCGGTGGGCGGCTGCCCAAGTGAGGGTCCGGGAGCGGGTGGGTGGCAGCGAGAAGACGCCCCCGGCCATGGGAGAGCCGCGGGACCGTGGCACCGCACCGGCTGGCACAGGTGAGCTGTTCGGGAGGGCGAGGGGGTTCTGGGCAGGGTCTTGTCTTCCCTTTAGGCCGATCTAGGCAACAGGACAGGCTACTCCCTGCACAAGGGGGTCAGCGTGGGGGTCATTTGGGTGGGAGGGGGGGTCAAAGTGGGGGAGGGGTCAGGGGGGTCTTTTTTTTTTTTTTTAATAATATCAAACCATCCACCCAGCTTGGCTGGACTGTTTCACCCTCTGGAGTGCCCAAGGGAGGCAGTCACGTGGGCATGTGGATTTGTTCCCTTCAGAGATAATTATCCTGGTTTGGGGGAGGTTTTTTTTTGCAGATTGCAGGCAGCCTTAGCCATCGGCACAGTCCAGTCTCCTTGCAGGGGTGGTTTTATCCTTAAATCTGCATTGGTATATTAAGAGCCTGTACCATGTGATGCCTAACTCAGAACTATTGCGTGTAAAGGGATTGAAGAGGAAAGAGACTTTTTATTTTTTTTAAGTAAAGCAAGGGCTGTGTGCTCGATGCTGTATTAACCATGCCAAGGAGCCTATCCCCAAGAGGTTATCCTTTAAACAGGCAAACAACGTGGTCACTGAATAAAGAAAGAGAATGGCACTGAGCTACCCGTTGATAATGCAATGCAAGGAAAGGGCAAATATAAACAAACCAAAAAATCTGTGCAAAGGTCACAAACCAGTGTGACCTCTTGAAAAATACACAAGTGAAAAAGAAATTGTGTAGCTTCAATTTTCCATGGAGGAATTGCTCCTTTACTTGAATTATTATAATGTATAGCATTTCCAAACAGACATTTCTCATCTGGAGACGAACAGCAAAATCTTCGTACCGCCCTGCTGTCTCAGGAAGGTTTTTTGTGTGAAGACAGTTACCTGGTTGTGATAAGTGAGTGGGTTTTGGGGAGAGAGCTCGGAGGTCAGCTTATTTGTGTATTGGACACTTATTATTTAGGTCCCGAGTCTGCAATGTGCATTGGCTGACCCCCCCCTGCTCCTGCCCTGATTCTCTGCCCCCGGAGAGGCCTGTTGTGTGGATCATGTTGCAGGATGAAGGCCTGAGTTATTTATTAATTTTGCACAATGGCTTCAGATTCTTTTATTATTGCCAGTGCCACTTCCGAGGCAGTAAGACTCAGCCAGCATTTCATAAGAGGTGCTTATAAATTGACAGTAAACCAGAAAAAATTGTAGAGTCCAATTTACACACAACTCAAGTCTGAAAAATCCATTCTTTGTTTATCATTTGTCACTTCAGTGTTCTGCTTAGGGATGGATTATTTGTTCAGTGTTATAAAGGTACGGGACAGCCAAAGGAGAGTGTTGCGGCCCTATAGGTGTGTAATTTGTTATACAGGGGTCAAGTGAGTTTGTACTCGGGTGGCTAGTCCTTGCCACCGTGGCCACACTGCCTATTTTAGTGTGCTAGCTAAAGCACCTACCCAGTTAGGGAAATGCACCGCCCAGCTCCTGGGTAGACATACCTTTTAGAGTCCATATTCTCTCAACCTGATCCTGCAATGTTATATAATGTTTGGTCTGTTTTCCTCTTCAGTTAGGCATGAGATTCCCATTACTCTTAGGATGTCTCTCAATACTCAGGCACATCTAATATATTCAATTGAAAAAAAATTAAAGAGGAAACCGAGTTCCTTACACATCCAAATGACATGGTTTTCTGCAGTAGGCACAACAGATATGGATTACTTCAGCTACCACCGGAATACCACATCTGGGTTGAAACACAACAGCTGTTTGGTCAGCGAACAGCAGGTTTGGAGGGAAGGTGAAGAACATTTATCAAATATACACTGTATGTGATAGGTGGAATAAATTACCTGCATTGCAACTGGACGCTGCCGTTAGGAAGGGTTTTCTGCTACTTCACAGCTTGGGTTTTCTGCCTACTTGAAGCTGTAAGTATGACTCAATGATAGCAAAGTAATTTCCTCTGAGGACTTTTAAGCACATGATTATATCTTCACTGTTGAGTCAAGCAGGAGGAGAACCTGGGCTGTGTGGGAGAAACACTTGGGCCTAGTCTATGCTTAAAAATTAGATCCAGCCAGCTGCGTCGTCGCTCAGCCTTGTGAAAAATTTCACACCCTGAGCTCCATAGTTAGGTCAGCCTGATCCATGGTGCCCACAGTGGAACAGCTTCAAGAGGAGAGAGTGGGGGAGCCCCCACATCAGAATATCCCATAGCTCGGTGATTAGAGGCAGTAGCCTGAGAAGTGGGAGATTTCAGTGCGAATCCTTTCCTCTGTCCGCCCTTCAGGGGAATTGAAACTAGGGGCTGGTCTACACTGGGGTGAGGGCGGGGGGGATCGATCTTAGATACGCAACTTCAGCTACGAGAATAGCGTAGCTGAAGTCGACGTATCTTAGATTGACTTACCTCGCGTCCTCACGGCGCGGGATCGATGGCCACGGCTCCCCCATCGACTCCACTTCCGCCTCTCGCCCTGGTGGAGTTCCGGAGTCGACGGGGAGCGCGTTCGGGGATCGATTTATCACGTCTACACGAGACGCGCTAAATCGATCCCCGATAGATCGATTACTACCCGCCGATCCGGCAGGTAGTGAAGACATACCCTATGTCTCTCACATCCCCGGGGAGTGCTCTAACCACTGAGGTAAAAGCTATAAGGTGGCCACCTCCACTACAACCTCCCTCTGCCAGATTGTAAATGGGACCCGTTCTAGTAGGTGGCCCTTAAGCACGCCCGCTGGATTGGGCCCCTCTCGCCTCCTGGTTCGTGAATCACTAGGGCTTAGGAGGGAGATAGGTGTCCCGATGCCTAGAAGGAGGCAGGAATGCACATGCCCAGAAGCAGAAACTGAGACACTGAGGCAACTGCTATCCTGAAAATGTAGGGACCGAGTGTGTTTAGGCGCCTACGGGGTTCACCAGGAATTTTGTGCGTTGCAGTGAGGCCTAAAACTGGGACTTAGGTGCCTAAACCCCAGACTGAGACACCTAAGGACCTTTGTGAGCCTCACCCAACATGTTCAGATGTGGGTGGCTAAATCAAAGGACTGATTTTTAAGGGTGCTAAGCACACTAGCTCCTATTTAAATTGACAGGGCCACATGGGTACTTGGCACGCCTGAATATCAGCCCGCATGTCAATGCCTAACTTTAGGCACCCAAGTTTGAAATATCTGGTGTAAAGACTTGCTTAACGTCACAAAGGATGTCAGTTTCTGAGCCAGGACTAGAATCCAGGACTTTAGACTCCCTATCCTCTGCTCTTACCACAAGAAAATGCTGTTTCATGTTTAATTCAGGTATAAATATTGCATTTTCCCCCTAGTATCAATTCCCCTCTTACATTAATAGGAAGTATAGGCCCAAAATCCAAGTTTGGGTTTTGTTGTGGTTTTTTTGAATGCAAAATCTATCCAAAATATTTCTTTAAAATATCCTTCTATTGGGCTTAACCTTCCCCTGGCTTCCCTGGATACCCAAATTCTTCATCATTGTGCTTCTGCAGGTGAATCAGAAAGTGAAACTGATTAGACACAAAAATGAAAGGGAATACAATAGAACCTCAGATTTATGAAAACCGGAGTTATGAACTGTCTGGTTAACCACACATCTCATTTGGAACCAGAAGTATGCAATCAGGCTGCAGCACAGACCAAAAAAAAAAAAAAAAGCAAATACTCTTAAGTATAAAACTACTAAAAAAAAAGGGAAAGTTAAAAAAAATATTTGACAAGGTAAGGAACCTGTTTCTGTGCTTATTTCATTTAAATTAAGATGGTTAAAAGCAGCATTTTTCTTCTGCATAATAAAGTTTCAGAGCTGTATTAAGTCAATGTTCAGTTGTAAACTTTTGAAAGAACAACCATAATGTTTTGTTCAGTGTTACAAACATTTCAGAGTTATGAACAACCTCCATTCCCTAGGAGTTCGTAACTCTGAGGTTCTACTGTACTCTAACTTGTTTAACACTGTACCCACATGATTTGGAGGATAGAAAACTGGAGGCTGCTAAAAGTGGTGACTGGATTTTGGTGAGCCATAATCTTAGAAATGTAGGGCTAGTCCATCTGCCCGCACTGAGACAGGACCAGGTATACCTAGACCATCCCTGACAGATGTTTATCTAACCTCTTCTTAAAAACCTCCAATATCAGGTAACTTGTTCCAGTGCTTAACTATCCTTATATTTAGAAAGTTTTTCCTAATCTCTAACTTAAATCTACATTGGTGTGATTCAGAAAAATCAGGAGGGCTATATGAAACAGTTTTGTTTTGTTGGAGGAAGATCATAGAGGAGGGGTAGGCAACCTATGGCATGCATGCCAAAGGCGGCATGCAAGCTGATTTTCAGTGGCACTCACACTGCCCGGGTCCTGGCCGCCAGTCCGGGGGGGGCTTTTCATTTTAATTTAATTTTAAATGAAGCTTCTTATACATTTTAAAAACCTTATTTACTTTACATACAACAACAGTTTAATTAGATTTTATAGACTTATAGAAAGAGACCTTCTAAAAACATTAAAATGTATGACTGGCACGCGAAACCTTAAATTAGAGTGAATAAATGAAGACTCGGCACACCATTTCTGAAAGGTTGCCGACCCATGTCATAGAAGAACCAGAAGGGAGAAAGCTAAGTCATGCCCTAAGACATCCAATACAGAGAGCAAGGAACAGGGAAACATTTAAAGTGAATCAGGTGAACCAGAGCAAAAGAGAAACCTGAGGCGTGAAAAAGAGTTAGAAATAAGAAATGTGGCATGTTATTTGAGGATCAGAAGATTGTGAGCATACTCTTCTAGATGTGTAGGCTGCAAGGAAAAGTATCACTAATTTCCTAAGTGCTAAAAGGTCTTTAAGTCCTGGTGAAAGTGTGGTAGATTTGGGAATACTCAATCGGATAAGTATTTGCAGTTAAGTGAATCCACAACAGGATAGCAACCAATTACTGGACCATCAAAGGAGATTATCTCCCTATTCCAGCTACAAAAGAATAAGTGAAGCCACCCAGGGAGGTATTTGAGAATAAGGAACTAAAATTTTCCAGGAGTGTTTACTGATTTTGGGTTCCTGACTTGAGACACCTTTCTGCCTGAGCTTCCCAAGTGGTAAAGACCTGCAGCTCCCCTCGATTTGGGTAGTATGGGTGCTCATACATCTGGGTAAAAATAGCCCAAGGAATATCAAAGCTTGGCAATCTAGACAGAAGCCATACTCTAGCTTCCTAGGGTTATAAAGAAACTGCCCCTATGGACAGGTTAGTCTGTAATTGTCTGTTACAGGAATTTGCTAGTGCTATCGGTTGTTGTCAGATGGGATACTGGTCTACTGGTCTGACTCGTTAAGGCTTTTTTCCATCTTAGAATAGGAGATACCTTCATGCCACAATCACGCCAATGTGATAATTACATATTCTTTTAAAATGCGCCTCACCATGGGCCTGACTCAGGGCACAGTGAGGTAAATGGAAAGACTCCTGTTGCTCAGTGCTTTGCGCATTGGCCTGCTAAACCCAGGGTTGTGAGTTCAATCCTTAAGGGGGCCATTTGGGGATCTGGGGCAAAAATCTGTCTGGGGATTGGTCCTGCTTTGAGCAGGGGGTTGGACTAGAAGACCTCCTGAGTTCCCTTCCCACCCTGATATTCTATGATTCTTTAATGGAGGTTGGAATAGGCCTAGGAAAATGTGAAATATAAAAAGACTGTTGGAATCCTCTTCCTTTCCTTCAAAACATCCAGGTGGCTGCAACTACCCTGGCTTCTTCCGGAAATTATAAACGCTGATCTCACAGGCAAGGGCGATTACTCAGGCACGCCCTTGCTCCGGGATCGGAACATGCAGCCTTGCAAGTACTCCCATCCCCAGGGTTCACCTCAAGCGGCATGACTGTCTCCTAGGCATACCCTCAATCTCTTATGTCATGTTTATCCCCCTGGCCCTACAGCTGTGATCACTAGACACACTAGGCACTTTAAACCCTACTCAGTGCTACCTGTGTCTGAAATACAATACTAGCACTGTTGCCAGTGTCTCATAGTGGAGAGCTCAGGGAGAGAAGGGGGGGAGGGGTAATGGCCAAGGGAGAGAGAATAGGTCAGGTAACAAGGGAGGAGATGACAAAGGGGAGCTGTAGAGAAAAGAAGAGAGACAGTGGTATTGTCCAATTTGTAGGAAGGAACAACGTTGGAATAGGAACTTTGCTCTCAAAAATCTGTCTCACTCTTGTAAGGGTGGGACTCTGTACCACTCAAGCAAATTTCTTGAAATGAATCCTGCCTGCCTTGGAAAAGAGGGCCTGCGTATGACAAGGCAAGTGCCCCAACTATTGGAGATGCTTGGAGCTTTATCCATCTTGCTTTCTGAAACATTCTGGTGCCACTGAGCTGCATATACAGACTCATCAAAGAAAATTCTATTTTTTTCCGCTATACTGTGATTTGCTGAGTCCCTGGCAAGAATCTAACCATGCAGAACTGTACTTAGAAGTAGTAGACAGTCAATATCGATATGAATCTAGGCTGAAATCATTTGCCTTCCCTGTAATTATAGTGTTTTGTTCTACAGGTAGAGATTCTGACATACAGCAAAGGAATTAATTTCTAAGCATCTGTTCTTTGCAGTGCAGTCAGTGTTTGTTCCAAAACACTGCACTATATGCTTTATAAAAGTAATAACATGTCACCTGATCCATGAAATGATTGGTAGACTACGTCCTGGGTTAGCCTCTGGTGGCCAATTTCCAAGTACCCATAATAACAATTAACCATGTAACAGTCTGTTAATTCTACGTGTATTACTACTCTTGGAGCAGTGACCTAAATGAATTCTACATGATCTTACTAATTAGGAATACTTTGTCGTAGTCAGATGATAAAAAGTAGCATCTTTCATATTAACATATCTCAATGCCTTACAGACTTAATATATTTATAAATGGAAGCGCCAGCCCTGCAAACTTTGATGCCTAAGAGTAACTTTACACATGTGAATAACCCCACAGATACCCATAGGAGTAGGTGGGTGAGTAAAGTTACTCACCTGCATAGGTGTTTCCAGGATTGGCCCTTAAATAGCGAAGTATGATTACAGAATGTGGACCATACAGAATATAGCTAGAGACTCAAAGTTAAAAAGATGTAATCAAGTATGTAAGACTACTTACTCATTTTATGCTGCAGAATTCAAGGAACTCTCAGTACAACTTGTATAATAACTGGATGCCTGGGATTACTAAAACAATTAGCGTTACAAATCTAATTTCCTTTTCACCATTTATGCGGTTACTTTTCTTTCTCTTATTATACTCAGCTAAGATCGTGGCAAATAGACAGTTTCACTTTTGTTTCTATTCTTCTCTGTTTCACTTTCAGCTTCTCTGTACAGTGCAGACACTACAGGAGAATGCTTAAAGCTGAAACGGCTGTTTACATTAACATGAAAAAAGCTTTCAATTTTTTAAGCTTTGCAACCTTTTTTCAATGCAGAGTCTAAATTCGGGCCTAAAGATGGTTGAAAGTGCCCCTTTAGCCTTAAAGAGAACCTGAGAATTTTACTGAATTTCCAGATTTGTTGCATTTTCTGTAATTGTTTCCTCTGATACATATCTACATACTCACTTTTTAAATTTTCCCCAGTTTTTACTGAATAGCTTATGCTTTAGGTAACATAACTCCTTGTTTCTAGTCAACTATAAATGTTCTGTTTCTGTCACATTTCAGAAAGCTTCCCAGGCTCTTGTGAGGTTGCCTTGTTGAACCTGATCCTGAAAGATGCCAACCACTTAAAATTCTCATTGATTTCAGTCCATCAGGCCCTTAAAATGCATTCGCCTGCTCGTACAGGTTTATGACCCTATATTATCTTTCTTTAGGCTCAGTGTGTCGTTCACCTGCTGCTTAGTTTATATATAAGGACCACCAGCTAGGTACGGTCTAAGGTTCTCAATGCTGCAAGTACTGACACATACAAGTAACTTTACTAATGCAGTCAGTCTGGTCAAACGCTGATGCTACGCTCAGTAGTAAGCACCGTGCCTGGTAATATTTGCAGGATTGAGACTTATGAGAAGGACACGCAAGGCCCAGTGGCAAACTTGTAGCTTAGGGTTTTTAATAATGAAAAATATCACTCAAAATTCCTTAAAACGATTATTAAAGCAATAGTGATTCAAGAATAAATCCACCAACAGGCTAGTCGTGATTGCAGCATATCATTTAAACAGTCATGTGTTTAAGGACAAGGTCTGCCATCAGTTTCACTCTGGTTTATGTGGTTCCTTAGGCCACATGAGGCATTTACCTGGGCGTTGCCACCTCCCCCTCAATACATAAAAGCCTCTCACCTGAGTTTAGTGGTGCTTTCAGCCGGGGCTAGCTGGCTCAGCCAGGGGGTGGGTTAGAGCCTGAATTCTGCTTTTACTTAGGCAGGTAACCTGCCCACTTTGCAGTATAGACACAAGCTAAACCACTTGAGTTCACAGTCCTCCAGTGCCATCCCATAATTCCCCCCGTGTACCCAGAAGGACGGACACGTTCTCCCACAATTCAGTGGGAGCTCAGCTTACTGCTGCACAAAGAACCGTGGGATGTGCCCCCAGAAGTCTGGGGGAGCGCAGCACCAATGCGGACGCAGTCACTCGGGTAGGGCGTTGCGGGGCGGCTGCTCGCACCAGGGCTAAGCTAACCTGGGTGCTGATCACCTGAGCTAATTCTGCAGCTGAAACAAGCCAGTGGAGTCTGAACTCAGTGTCTTCACTGTTCACTTAAGTTCTGCTGTCTGCCAAATTGTGTCTTCCAAGCCACAAATAGCCCACATTGGATGTAGCATTTGGTCACAAAAACTAAAAGGCTTGAATTAGCTGCATGCTGCTGCCTTTCCTCTAGGCAGACAGTGGAGCTAGTTTTGGACACCAGGGAAAACGTACTGCTGAAGGAATATGTTAATAATTCTGCAAACCTGGGTGATGAGAGAGACAGGCTGAGGTGTCAATGCACCATTCCTCTGGCTCTTTTTTTTACTTAAAAGACAGGTCGTGTTGCAGAGGAATGGTGGGAGGCTCCCCATAAATGTGCGGGGTTTTATTTGGAAGTACAGCAAGAAAGAGGGGATTGAATCTTCAAGCCATAAAGGGGCCCATGATGTTTTTTAGCAGATTAACTCAATTATGTTTCTGAAGTTAGCCAGGAAAAGTCATTCATGGCAGATGCTGTTATCAGTCGTGTAATGAGGTGAGACCAGACCTGGGTGAAGCCTGCAGTTCATCCTCTTACCATCAGCTCCTTTTCCGGCCAAAGACACAACAGTACACGAGGCCCAATTGCTCTCTGGTGAACCTTAGGAGAAGATCTGTTTCTCAGAGAAAAGCCAAACGCCAGGCTGTAGCCACTTGCAGGGCCCAATCCAGCCCCCTTTGAAGTAAGTAGGAAGACGGGCACTGACTTCAGTGGGAGTTGGTGCAGAGGGACTTGTTGGACACGCCCAGTAGTCTCCTGATGTCATTGCTCGAAGTCTGAGGCCTGGTCCACACACTGCTTTTGTATAAGTATAACTGTCAGTTAGGGGGGTGAATCTTTTTGGCTGGTACAGTTAAAGCAATTCAATCGCCCAGGGTGGCTGCAGTTATATATAAGTGTGTCTCACACTACGAGCTCTGGTCTATGCTTAATATTTAGGTCGACATAGATATGTGGTCAGGAGTGTGAAAAGTTCCCACTTCTGAGGGCTGTAACTGTGCCAACCTAAGTCCCACCCCCCCCAAGTAGATGCAGCTAGGGCAACAGAAGAATGCTACCATCACTGGGGGAGAAGGTGTTCCTATAGCAACGGAAAACCTGTTCCAATGGTGTAGGCTGCGCCTACATCATGGGGTGATGCTGGCATGGCCCCCGATCCCTTCCCTGTGAAAACTGCCTCCACCTCCTGAAAACTGCCCCACTGACCCCAAATCCCACCCCCTGTAAAAATTGCCCCCTTTCTCCCAAAACTGCCCCCCAGATCACCCTCCCCCCACAAGTGGCCCCACTCCAGCCAGTCTCCGTCGCTAGGGGCATGCACCGCTGGCCCCTCTCCCAGCACTTAGCGTCGCCGGTGTCACCTGCTCACTCGGGATTGCTGCCCACAGACAGGCCAGGCTACTCAGAGAGAGGTAAGCATCCTCGGCTGGGCCTGAGTGGGAGAGGAACCAGCCTCCGGGGAGTCAGCCAGGCCTGCAGTTGAGGGGAAGGGGAAACCCCCTGCCCCACTGCCTTATCGCCTCCAGTCTCACCCTTCTCCTTCCTTCAGTGCCCTCACAACCAGCCTCCCTCAACGCCCTCTGCCCCCTCAGCCCTACCCCCAAATCCCAGGCTCCACCCACACACTCAGTCCTGAGCCCCTTGACCCTACTCCCAACCCTCCTCGCCCCCATCTTCTCCAAACTCAGCCCCTCGTGCCCCCAACCCTACCTCATCCATCCTATCTTCCCTCACCCCACCTTTAAACCCTACCCCAAACCCCCTAGTCCCCATGCCTCCACACCAAAACCACTTAGCACCCCATGTGCCCTGCTCCCAGTCCCAGCCTCCCCCACCCACAACCATAGCTCTCCATCTCCCCTCCACACTCTGTCCCCAGCCTCCCCCACCCTAGGACTCCATCTCTCCCCCCCCACCCCAACTACCTCCCACAGCCTTCTTCTTTTGCCCACCCAGCCCCACATACCTATCTTCCCAACCCCCCTTTCAGACCTCGTTCCCTCAATTTATTTCCCCCGCCCCCACCTTGTCCGATGAACCCCTACATCCAGTCCCCAGCCCTAAACAGACATCTTTCCAATTCATGGGCATTGGAAGCCATCTTCCCAGTCTTCTTTCACACACAGTCCCAACCCCGCCTCTGCCCTGTTTTACAGATGGGAAACTGAGGCCCGGGTTGACTTTTGCTTGGCCTATGTCTCTCCGGAAGGTTGTAGCAGAGTTGGGGACCACCCTATCAGAAGGAAGGGGGAGGAGAGCACGGATATGCTCTGCGGCTAGAACTTTTATGGCTTTGTGGCATTTCTGTGCTTTGTTTAGTTTGAGAGAGCTGGACCTACGCAGGTGCTCAGAGGATAGAGCTAAACCTCCCCCACTTGCCCCCTTGTCCACAGACACACCAGAGAGAAAGTCCAGTAGGGAGTAGAGTGCAGGGCAGCCCAGAGGATTCAGAGGACCTGGGGGCTTCGGCGGCGGGTCCCGGGGCGGAAGAACCCCCCGCCTTGGGTCTTCAGGGCACTTCAGCGCTGGGTCCTGGAGTGGAAGGACCCCCTGCCGCCGAAGACCCGGAGTGGAAGGAGCTCTGGGGGGGGGCGGGTCCCACGAGAGTTTCCAGGGCCCCCGGAGCGAGTGAAGAACCCCGCTCCAGGGGCCTCGAAAAACTCTCGTGGGGGCCCCTGCAGGGCCTGGGGCAAATTGCCCCACTTGCCCCCCCCTCTGGGCGGCCCTGGTAGAGTGCACACACACTCCTACCCCACGGATCCAACATGGGAAAGCAGAGTCCCATGGGAGTTTGGGGTTGAGCATTGGGGGGAGGGATAGCTCAGTGGTTTGAGCATTGGCTTGCTTAAACTCAGGGTTGTGAGTTCAATCCTTGAGGGGGTGATTTGGGGATTTAGTTGGGGATTGGTCCTGCTTTGAGCAGGGGGTTAAACTAGATAACCTCCTGAGGTCCCTTCCAACCCTGTTATTCTATTCTATGATTTAGCTTCCTGCAAGTGGCTACCGCTGGTTCTGAAACCAGGTGTAAATCCAAAGTGTTTAAATGAGAATTAGAGAAAAAGCGAGAAATATAATTACAAAATGTGGCATTCAAAAGAGATTGTTTTACAGGCAGACAGAGAAATGCCATCGAGTTGAGTGTAAGGTCTAGCTTCCCTCAGCGAGTAATACCTGAGTATCTGACATTTTAATAGTGCTTTCTATTCCAAAGGATCCCGAGGCATTAGACAAACACAGGTCCCAATACTGTAATTGGATCTATGCAAGCAGACTCTTAGATCCGTGTGGAGTCTCACTGAAGCCCCAACACCCCAATCTTACAAACGCATAGGTGAGTAGAATCATAGGACTGGAAGGGACCTCGAGAGGTCATCTAGTCCAGTCCCCTGCACTCATGGCTGGACTATCCCTGACAGGTGTTTATCTAACCTGCTCTTAAAAATCTCCAATGATGGAGATTCCACCACCTTCCTAGGCAATTTATTCCAGTGCTTAATCACTCTGACAGTTAGGAAGCTTTCCCTAATATCCAACCTAAATTGCCCTTGCTGCAATTTAAGCCCATTGCTTCTTGTCCTATCCTCAGAAGTTAAGGGGAACAATCTGTCTCCTTCCTCCTTGTAACAACTTTTTATGGACTTGAAAACTGTTATCATGTCCCCCCTCAGTCTTCTCTTCTCCAGACCAGAACCCCAATTTTTTCAATCTTCCCTCATAGGTCATGTTCTCTAGACCTTGAATCATTTTTGTTGCTCTCCTCTGGACTTTCTCCAATTTGTCCGCATCTTTCCTCAAATGCAGTGCCCAGAACTGGACACAATTCTCAGTTGAGGCTTAATCAGCGCGGAGTAGAGAAGAAGAATTACTTCTCATGTCTTGCTTACAACACTCCTGCTAATACATCCCAGAATGGTGTTTGCTTTTTTTGCAACAGTGTTACACTGTTGACTCATATTTAGCTTGTGATTCACTATGACCCCCAGTTCCCTTTCCGCAGTATTCCTTCCTAGGCAGTCATTTCCCATTTTGTATGTGTGTAACTGATTGTTCCTTCCTAAGTGGAGTTATTTGCATTTGTCCTTATTGAATTTCATCCTATTTACTTCAGACCATTTCTTTAGTTTGTCCAGATTATTTTGAATTTTAATTCTAACCTTCAAAGTACTTGCAACTCCTCCCAGCATGGTATAATTTGCAAACTTTATAACTGTACTTTCTATGCCATTAGCTAAATCATTGATGAAGATATTGAACAGAACTGGACCCAGAACTGATCCCTGCAGGACTCCACTCGATATGCCCTTCCAGCATGACTGTGAACTACTGATAACTATTCTCTGGGAACGGTTTTCCAACCAGTTATGCACCCATCTTATAGTAGCTCCATCTAGGCTGTATTTCCCTAGTTTGTTTATGAGAAAGTCATGTGAGACAGTATCAAAAGCCTTATTAAACTCAAGATATACCACATCTACCAGTTCCCCCCATCCACAAGCCTTGTTATTCTGTCAAAGAAAGCTATTAGGTTGGTTTGACATGATTTGCTCTTGAGAAATCCATGCTGACTGTTACTTATCACATTATTATCTTCTAGGTTTCTTCAAATCGATAGCTTAATTATTTGCTCCATTATCTTTCCAGGTACTGAAGTTAAGCTGACTGGTCTGTAATTCCCCAGGTTGCCTTTATTCCCCATTTTATAGATTGTCACTATATTTGCCCTTTTCCAATCTCACCCATCTTCCATGACTTTTCAAAGATAATCGCTAATGGCTCAGACATCTCCTCAGTCAGCTCCTTGAGTATTTTAGGATGTATTTCATCAGGCCCTGGTGACTTGAAAACATCTAACTTGTCTAAGTAATTTTTAACTTGTTCTTTCCATATTTTAGCCTCTGATCCTATCTTATTTTCACTGGCATTCATTAAACTAGATGTTCAATTGCTACTAAATTTGTTGGTGAAAATTGAAACAAAAAATGTCATTTAGCACTTCTGCCATTTCCACATTTTCTGTTATTGTTTCCCCCCTCTCATTGAGTAATGGGCCTACCCTGTCCTTGGTCTTCCTCTTGCTTCTAATGTATTTGTAGAATGTTTTCTTGTTACTCTTTGTGTCTCTAGCCAGTTTAAACTTGTTTTGTGCCTCGGCGCCTTTAAAATCACAGGGACGACCTGTGTGAGTAAAATGATTTACGAGCTTACTTCCTTCACCAATGAAATTCAGCCATCAGGAGGTGGAATGTAAAATTTGGGACAGGAAGGGAAGAAAGCTAGTGTATTTCAATTGAAACCACTGAGGAATTTTATATAGGTAGAATAAAATTACCTCATCTGATTTACAGAAATAAGTCTGACCTCCCATGTTATCTTTTTAATATCTTCAAGATGTGAGAGGAAAAACTATAGACAAAGCAAACTAAAGAGGGGGCAGGAAAAAACAAACTAATATATTCCTCTTTATCATCATCATTAGGTTCAATAAGAGAAAATACATTTAATATCTTTCAGATGTTTTTCTTTAAGCCGTTTATATTTTTCATCTTTGTGTGTTTAGGAAAAATAGTTCTGCTTCTTACTTTTTTACTTCTACTTTTTAAATAATAATCCCAACAGAGTGATTAGTACAATACAGGATAGATAAAGGGCAAATGGGAGCAGGGAAAAAAGAGGTAACTTTCCGACAGGAAGGTTAAAAGAGAAAAAGGCACTTCCGAATAATTAATTTCCATAATTATACACCTGATGTCCATTTTTGTCTGTCCTCTAAATGCATTTATTACAACAATTATTTAACTCTGGTTTTCTACTGATATAATTGCCTTTCTTCATACCTTTCATTTGACCCACATAAAACTAGAGTTTATCTCCCTTTTATTGTTGTATATGCTGCAGAAATGCAAAATCAAATAACTCAGAGGCTATAGACAACATTGCCCATGCTAAATAAATTAAAAGCTTGCCAGTTTGGAAGTGTTGGGCTATTATTTTCCTTATGTTAGATCTTTTTGGATCTGAGTAATTGACAGGGATAATGGGATTTGAGGACTAGGGAGGTTTTTTACTGCAAAGAAGCAAAAAAGAAAAACCGTCAAACTCACTTGAAAAAAAACGAGATCATAAAAGTGAAAAATGTGGTGTGACAGAGACTAATTATCTCTTACTTAGTCATAGCTATGATGAAGATAATACTTTTCACGTGAGATCTAACCCCTTGTCTTTACAGATCTCCTGGTATCTTTCTTAAAGCAGCACTGTACACTGAAAAATTACTCTCAAAATGGCATTGTGAGCTTTCAGTGACTTCGAACTCATGTTCTATTTTCAGTTCACAAGTCAAAAACATCTTTTCTAATTTGTCTGTACTGCAAACTAAATCTGTGAACTGAAGCCCCTGGCTTGTGCACCCTCACCGGTAATAAAGATTTGTAAAGTCTTAGGACCTTAATTCAGGATTTCCTGTATGTTAAGTGTTTGTGTTTTCTCTGAATGGATTTTAGCAACTATAGCTCTATAATAATACACTGTTTTTTCCTAGTCAAATATATTTACGTATAGTTTGTAAAGTTTGGGATCTGTTATGGCATGAATCACCAGTTGCTACTGTTACACCTGGGTTTGCAAGGGCCTTTTCTTAGCAGGTGAGCAGTATACAGTCTGAAGAAACTGTATTAATGTTAGTTTTGTGACTGGCTGTTTACCACAGTTCTTTTGGGGGAGCTGTGGTAAACAATGAGTTTTTCTGCTTTAATCATTCTCTCTAACTAGAATTAATTCTTACTGCTGAAGAGTGGCTTCCTGGGAATGGGCAGTGGTGTTTGGCCTGAGATTTCTTAAAGAGGGATTGGGATTGCCTGCATGTGGTTAGTGACCTTTGTTCAATGACTGGTGTATATAGTGAAAATAAACAAGTTACACAGAGAAAATACCCTGACTCCACATCATTGATTTCTCTTCCAAGACAAAGCCGACCCCCAAGGTCCAAACATACACTGCTGCTCAGCAGAGGGACAACAGATCTAAGATATTATTTGTAATATTATGATCAAATCTGGCATTATTAGGAATCACAAACATAATTTGCTGTAAGGTCTCATTTGTCCCTATTATTTAAATGTTATTCTCTTTGGTTTTGCATTTATATAATTTGCAAAAAAAAAAAAAAAACAGGGCTGTGAAAAGGAATTTGAAGGTGTGCCTGGTTGGAATAAAACAAGTCTTCCTCAGCTTCATGTCTCTTTAGAGAGGATTGAGAGAAGGGGTCCTGTGAGAAAAGTGTGAGGACTGAACTCAGTAGTCATTAGAGATGATTAATGTAGCTAGAGGAGATCAGTGAACTCATGTTCTTCCTGTTTGATAATAGTTTAAACTGCAGCTATAAAGTATTGTAGATTGCATGAATTTGAGGGTAGTTGCTACCAAGAGACTTCCCAATTCAAATAGAAACTAGAGAGAGATTGATATACAAGTCCAAAGTAGAACTGAGTTGCATGCACCAGGGAAATGAGTTGAGACTTCACTTCCCCATGTACTCAATTTTATTTTTCATTTTTAATTGTAATTTAATGTCAGGGTTTGTTGAATTATCAATAAGTTTAGCAATGTTTGTTATTGTTTTGCTCAGCTGCTACCAAAATCAGAAGAGACTCTTGTGGTGATCTGTATCAGAGGGATAGCCGTGTTAGTCTGAGTCTGTAAAAAGCACCAGAGGGTCCTGTGGCACCTTTAAGACTAACAGAAGTATTGGGAGCATAAGCTTTCGTGGGTAAGAACCTCACTTCTTCAGATGCAACCTCACTTCTTGCATCTGAAGAAGTAAGCTTATGCTCCCAATACTTCTGTTAGTCTTAAAGGTGCCACAGGACCCCCGGTTGCTTTTTGTGGTGATCTGTGTACACATATTGTCTTCATGAATATTCTCACTTCTTTATTGTTTTACTTACAGCTTTTCACCAAATGCCAGTGGATTCAAGTTCCCTTTACCAGACAGCAGTTTCAGTGCTGCATAACTCATATCTGGATTCCACATCTCGGAATGGCTTTCAGTACAGTCGAGTGACTTTGGTGAATAATGATGTCTTTTTAAAGGAGGTAAGTTTCGTGGGCGAGGGGTTTAGTTAAAGGTTTTGCAAAGGAGGGAATTCCTTCCAGGTCTTCCAGGGTTCTGTTATGTTCCATTGTTTTTTTGCTTGCCATTTGTGGCAGATGTTGGATTCTTTCGTTTCCAGCGTTCAGTTAATTTATACATCCCATTGTGACCTTTGCCCAATTTACAATTCCTAAATGAGTCGAGCAGTTTCTTTCTTTTCTCTTCTTGACCCTTCTGCTCCCCACCCCGCTCCTTCCTTTGACTGTGGAATAAAGGCTGCCAAACCTGCAGCTGCAGGGCCTCCTCTACAAGTCATGGGGGGCCCTCAGGACTGGTTGAAATGCTAATGCGATGCTTGCTGCTTATAGGGCTTTTCGTATGGAGCGTGAGCTGCTTCCCGCTGACTTGAGCCCCAGGTTAAATCAGGATGTCTCTCCTGGCCCTGGCTTTCCAGTACCTTCTTCATTTGTATTGTGCTTGAGGCTGTATTCTTTGAAGACTGCAGATGACTCTTTTCTCTGAGCCCCCAGGAACCAGGGCTTCTGTTGTCATTCACTAAAAATAGAGCTGAAATCTTAGTCAGCACGTCACAGGGCCGGGTTCCCTCACCCTGGATTCCTCTCTGCAAGCAGTGCTATGTACCCCAGTGGCAAGTTCAACACCAAGTGCTTTATTTACGGTAGACAAGCCCTTGTCCCTCCAACAACATAAAACTTTTACATTCCCTCTAAGCAGGGGGGTGGGGGATGGAGGGGAAGGAAGAGACCTCACCTTCCTGAGATCCTGGGTTTCACTGGCTCTTCCTTCCTGTCAACCCCTCCCTGCTCTTTCCTCTTCCTGTCTCTCTTTTAACTGTCCTCAGCTGAGGAGCTGAATCGCCTTGTTAACTGGTTAAACATCCTGTCCTTAGCCAGTTATCTCCTCAACTGGACGCGCATGGGGATGATTGCCAAATCAGGCTTAGGCCGCTCTGACGCTGTCACACTGCATTAGAGTGGCACAGCTATGCTGTAGAGTGCAGACGTTTCCTATATCGATGGAAGGGGTTTTCAATTGATGTAGGTAGTCCAAGGCTCTGAGAGGCCTGCTCTACACCTAAATCTTAGGTCAACCTGGCCATATGGCTCAGGGTTGTGAAAAAATATCTGTTTGCTAGAAATGGGACTGAGTGACAGGGGATGGATCACTTGATGGACCTGTTCTTTTCATTCCCTCTGGGGCACCTGGCACTGGCCACTGTCTGAAGACAGGATACTGGGCTAGCTGGACCTTTGGTCTGACCCAGTAGGGCCGTTCTTATGGCCTTATGCCCTCTGTGACATAGTTAGATCGACCTAGCCCCCACCGTAGGCGCAGCTAGGTTGCCGGCAGAATTCTTTTGTCAACCTAACAACAGTTTCTCTTTTAGATGAATATTATTATTTATATTATTGTAACCTGGGAATCCCAGTGATGGACTCCTAAACTAGAAATCAGTTCATTTGCTATTTAACAATAATTTAGCAAACATCCACGTTTGTTTTAAAATCAGATCAAACAGTCTTCAATGCTGCAGTCACACTTGGGCGTAAGTACAAAAACGAAAGCGTGCTATTCAGCCTACTGCTTTTCTAACTTGCAATCTCATCTTAAATCTTTTCTCTCCTCCCACAATTTTTAAGGAGATCTAATAAATCAATTCCATGAGAAAAGAAAAGCAATGTGAAAAAATTAGCTCCCTGCCTGATCACTTAGGCTCTGGTACCATTTTCTGTAGCATGGGGCTCAATTAAAAGCATCCTGTGTTGGAGTTATACAAATACTAAATCACCGTAAAAAAGGAAGAGCCTGAAATAGGGCTTTGGAGCGGAGCCTGGAGCGCAGAGCAGCTCCGGAGCAGTGGAGCTGCAGGTTTTTGCCTGGAGCTGGAGCGGAGCCGGAGCACAGCTCCAAAGCCCTGGCACTGAAATAAATTTGTTTTAAAAGAATAATATATGAAGATCAAATCTATATAATCAAACTATAAACACCCATAATTGCATTTGGCCAGTAGAAAGAATCATAGAATATCAGGGTTGCCAGGGACCTCAGGAGGTCATTTAGTCCAACCCCCTGCTCAAAGCAGGACCAATCCCCAGACAGATTTTTGCCCCAGAGCCCTAAATGGCCCCCTCAAGGATTGAACTCATAATCCTGGGTTTAGCAGGCCAATGCTCAAATCACTGAGCTATCCTTCCCCCGATGCAATGCTGAGCAAGTCCCTTTGTACACCTGGACCAGGGTTCTCACAAGCCTTGACAAACACACTCCTGTGCTTTCTACTGGGGAGTCAAGCCATGCTTTCAAATGAAGTGTTAGCTCAGATGCCAGTGAAGAAATCCTTCCAAATGTGAACAGATGCAGCGCCGTTTTCCTTGTTCTCTAATGGTAGGAGAGTCGTGTCGACTGGGCACCAGCATTTAACTATCCTGTCACCTAAACCTTCTCCGAGAATAAACAGATGAGACAGTGGTAAAAATAACTGTTCCTTGCCTCCTGCTACTGATACCACCAATGGTAATGCACCGTTAGGAGATTTTGAGAAAATCGCTAGAGTAGGCACAGCCACGCTTGTCTAGGGTGACCAGATGCCAAAGATGAAATATCGGGACGCCGGGTGGCGGAGCAAAAAAAAAAAAAGCCGCTGGCTGGGCCCCCCGGCTTTGCAATCAGAGATGCAGCGCTCGGCTGCTCCTCTGCCCTGAAAGCCAGCCTCCCTCCCGGCACAGGCTTGTCCCTCCTCCGCACGGAAAGCTGGTGCAGGAGGCAAAGTCCCGGGGGTTGGGGCCGGAAAGGCCGCAGGAGCAGGGGGCAGCGAGAACGCACCCGGGGCCGGGAGTGTGTGTGGGACTGCCGAGCCGAGCTGCTTCCTTCTTCCCCCGCCGCCTCCGCTCCACTCACGGGCGGGAGGTTTCAGGTTACAGCGCCCGCACCCCGGATCCCCCACAGCCGCCGCGCCAAGAGAAAGGCGCGGACTCGGAGCAACTGCCCGACCCTCTTCTCTCCATCCCTCCTCCGCTGGCCTCCAGGCGCTGTTGCTGCATCGCACCACCTTCTTAATCTTCATGGCGGCCGCGCCACACATGCTGGAGTCCGGCCTCCCTCCAGTGCTTGCGCCGCCGCCATACAGCTGATCGGCGCGCAAGCCGCATGCGTGGGGAAGAGGCGGGGCCAGGGCTGGGATTTGGGGAGCTATCCGATGGGGGAAGAAAGGGGCGGAGTCGGGGTGGGGGGCGCGTGAGCCGGAGCGGAGGGCAAAAATTGCTTCTTTGTCCAGTGTCCCGACCAAACATCGGTCGGGACGCGGGACAAACAAGTAAATATCGGGACAGTCCCAATAAAATCGGGACGTCTGGTCACCCTACACTTGTCTGTTAAAACCACTCTCTCATAGTTTCACCCTTTAAAAGTGCTGTCAGTCTGGAACATCAGGGGGACTTCAACAATCCCCTGGATTTCCCTTCAAACCCTGCGCATACTTTGAGTGCTAAGAAGTGGGGTAGATCAGCTGGCCTGCTGCATGATTCGTCTGTGATTACATGTCCAGATAGCGAGTCGTGAAAGAAATTTTAATACTGGATACACAACCTTCACACCATTTCTGTAAAGGGGCAAGACTGAAGAATTCTTTGTTTTGGTTTCTTAGACCTGGGAAATGTTTTAGTTTAAGCAAGTCAGTTTGAATTCTGTCCATTTTAAATATGTTTTATGGCCTAGAGAGGGAGTGTGTTTAGAGCAGGGGACTGGAAGCCAAGATTCCTAGGCTGTACAGTATTCCAACTGCCCCATGCCTCAGTTTCCCCTTCTGTGAAACGGATATAGCATATGCCTACATCACATGGAAGTTGCGAGGGTAAAAAATGTACTGCTGCAATTCTTTTAATAATAAAAAAGGCCTCAAGCAATTAACAGACTATGATGAAGAGATGAACAAATAATACAAATACACTGCTGCTGGGTCTTGCCCACATGCTCAGGGGCTAACTGATCATCGTATTTGGGGTCGGGAAGGAATTTTCTCCTGGGTCAGATTGGCAGAAACCCAGAGGGCTGTTTACCTTCCTCTGCAGCATGGGGCTCGAGTCACTTGCAGGTTTAAAATAATGTAAATGGTGGATTCTCTGTAACTTGAAGTCTTTAAATCATGATTTGATGACTTCAATAACTCAGCCAGAGGTTATGGGTCTATTACAGGGATGGGTGGGCAAAGTTCTGTGGCCTTCCGTGTACAGGGGCAGGTGGTCAGACTAGATGATCATGATGGTCCCTTCTGGCCTTAAAGTCTTTGAGTCTATAAATACTTGTGTTGAAAGGCTTTTTAGACATTCCATGATCTGTTTCCCCTGCACCAGCAGTTGTGCATCTTACTAGCATCTAAACAATGCAGGTAGATGTTTCCTTGCATTGCTTTGGGTGTTAGTGATGTCACTGATATTTGTAGGGAAATCACAGACCCTGAACTTGGGTCTTGCTACATAAATAAAGGAGGAACTAATTATTAACTACCATATTTTGATTTATAAAATATAATTGTTAATACATATTAAGTATGTATACTTTCAAGACTGTAAAACCTTAAATGCTTTTTTTTTTAATTAAAGAAAAAAGCATTTTAGTTACCTTTAGTTAACGTTTGTAAAGCACTTTAAGATCTTTAAATGAAATGTGCTATATAAATGCATAATATTCCCTGTGTCACAATATTAATATGAGTTTAGTACTTGGAATATATAAAAGAAGCAGCCTTTTTGTGTCTTCTACAGTACAAAACTTTTAGCCAAGAAAAGGAAGCGAGTGGCTATACCAAGGAGGAACTTGACGAGACCTATGCATTTCTTCTGTTCGATAGTGAAAGAGAGGTAACGTGGAAAAGTTGTTCAGCATAACATATTGAGATGCTGCATCTTTGAGTACTTTCATTTTCAAAGAGGCTCCTCCCCAAGGAAGTCCATCAGAATTATTCTTAAATGGTTTAGTTTCTCTTTGTAATCTGCACTGCCTCTTCATTGTGATCATTGCTGTATAAATAACCCAGAGGAGAATTTATCTGATAAAAAGGATTTGACAGTGACTCCTGATTTTTTTTTTTTAAATCTGTTCTTGTTATTGTTTGAGTGCTGACAGACTGTGCAAACAGAGGGAAAGGCATTTTCCCTCCCCCAGTGAATTTACAGTCTAGTTTAGACATGAGCAAAACAGCTCAGATACATTTAGAATGAAAAAGAACCTCAGTGACAGAAAACAGGAGTTTACAAGCATCCTTTTGAAGAAACTCTGTAGGTTGTGGAAGTAAAGTGCTAGAAGATTAAGGAAGTGCAAGACGTCAGCCATCTGTCTGCCAAGACTTTTCTGAGGGGGTGGAATTTTCCAAAAACTTCCAAAGCATTGTGTGTTGCATGAATATAAAATGTTCATTAAATGTCATAGCCAGACCTGATAAGTGGCTCTCAGCATTTAGGGCCCTCTTTCCCCTGACTTCAATGAACATTGGATCTGTCCGTAATTATATTCAGATCATAAGTGTCTCGTGGATGTGAAAATAATTAACTTTTTTGCAATACTTAAATACATTTATTAACTGAAAGTATGTTTGCTAAGTGTTGTAATAGTGACATGATAGCTAAACATCTTATCTTTAAAATAAATAAATGAGGCTATAACTTATTTTGAAGGCAAAAGCAGTGTGTCAGAGTGGACTTCGTATAAACACCAGATCCCTTACCACGCTAGGTGATCCAGCGAAAGGTAAGATTTAAGTATAGAGGGGGAAAATATCTGACTTGTTATAATGAACTGCAAGCAGTTTCTTGAAAAGAAACATACAAACGAACTTTTATGACATTTTGTTCACTATAAAGTAAAATAGTACAAGCAAATCTAGATTATTAGGGCCACTGATATTTGAAACTTGTTTTACACACCCAACTGCATAGCTGATCAAATGCATAATTCAGAGGCTTACATCAATTTTACATTTTCAAGTTCAAACAAACAAACAAAAACACTCTGAAAAAAGCAACATAGACTAACAGACGTATTGGAGCATAAGCTTTCGTGGGTGAATATCCACTTGGTCAGTCGCATGTGGTGGAAATTTCCAGAGGCAGGTATAAATATGCAGGCCAGAATCAGTCTGGAGATCTGATACTTGACACCCTGAGAAGTTGACTTAAAATTTGAAACTAAGACGACATATTTGTTAGCATTATATCTTTTGTTTTAAACTACTTTTATTATTAGTATCAGGGAGGTGAAATAGATTTTTGGTTCCACCGAAAGTGATATTATTGTAACTACACCTCCTTGCTCAGGAATCGTACATTCTGGAATCAGTGGAATCAAACGGGCGTAAAACTGAAGTAGTGTGGCAGTGAATCACACACACATTTCTGAGAATTTAGACATGCATTTTTGTTTTTTTGCGGGAAGGGGGCTACATGAAAGCAATGCTAAAATAGAAAGTGTCTGAAATATTTTAATTTCTTAGTGTTTTTTCTCCTGCTTGACCTAATATTTTTGAACATAGCTCCTTCTATTGAAAGTAATTCAAGATATGTTGTGGTTTCATTTTTTTCTGATGTTTTGTACACTAGCAGCTGTTGCCTATATGAATTGAAACACATAATCTCACTCCCTTCCCTTGCCACCCTTTTGTATATGGAAATCAAGGGATAAATGCAGCCAATGAACTGGAAGATATCGTTGTTGACTGTTGCTGGTAGCTATCTGTGTTTTTGGTTGTAAGCACTGTTGGATTTTCCCCACAGAGAAAGGGGGTAGGAGGTGCTGACTTTCACATAAAGCTCCCTTGTATCATGAAATACTTTAGAGTTATTTCATCTGGAAGTTGAGGGGCATGTAGAGGTTACAGAGAAGGCGTAGGAAGGTGTGGTTGTAATCAGGTCTGAACCACAGACTGTCCCACTTTAGTTAACCCAGGTGAAAGCTGAATACAAACAAGCCCTCAGAAAACACCACATATTACATCTGGTCTGAGCTTTCCTACTTATGTAAATTCCAAATTGATAACCCCAACATGTATTAACCCTCTCAACGCTAGGCCAACATACGCAGCTCTTTCTGACCTTTCATCAGGTTTCACCATAGAGCGTCCTGATCCTGCAAACGCATACTCTAAGTACTCCTATTAAGTCAATAGGACTACTCACAGGAGTAGGCCCTAAATTTGGTAGTGCATGAGGTGCATTGTAACCAGTCATATCTAAAATAAATCCATAGCCCTTAGTTTTAACTTTGAAATGTATTTAAACACTTCTGACTTGGAAAACCTTATAACATACACATCTTCTGTGAGGCTTGAGGGTCTTGGGAGGGGTGCGAAGTAATCGTGCGGTCTTAATGGTATGCTTGGGTATCATACAAACAATATAATGCAGAGCCCACAATCTACAATAGCAAACACTGAGCCGTCAGAGTTTCAGGCCTTTAAGGGACACTTTCAGGTAGCTTAGGCTCAAAATTAAGGTTTTACTCAAAAAACAAATCATACAGTATAATACTAAAATGTTTTTCATCGGGATTTTCTTATTTTGTCATTATTTATAATCCAGAATTCCAAAAAGAATATTAAATATATTTTTATTTTATTTTTTAAAGGGGCTTATGTTTCCAAGTACTCAGACTGCCTTCATCCAAGGCCCTGGTATCATGGAAAATCTGGCTGTATTGTAATTTTTAAACTAATTAAGGTAAAACTCAAATCTTTTTTTTTTCCCCATAGACTAGTTAATGAAAGTTCCCATACAGCAGCAGGCAAGACAAAAATGTTAATATTGGTGTGTTGTCTTAATATTGATATGATATAAAATCAATACTATATTGATATCTTTTTTTGGAATCCAGGGTATTTAGTACATATTGATTAGGGGCACGGTGCACCATGAAAGTATAGTCAAAGGCGTACTTTCTCGAAAGGCGAGGTCAAAAAGTGCCTTGATATTACTCCAGAAGCGTGGATATCACCGAGGGTTTCATCTGAGAAAGGCTTTCAGTATTTGTTCCACGATGCATTATTTACTACTAGGGTTGCCAACTTTCTGTTGGAACAAAAGTGAACGCCCTAGCCCCGCCCTTCCCGGAGGCTCTGCCCCGCCCCTTCCCTGAGGACCCGCCCCCCCCCAGTCACTACATTCCCCCTCCCTCGGTGGCTCACTCTCCCCCACCCTCACTCACTTTCACTGGGCTGGGGCAGGAGGTTGGGGTGCGGGAGGGGATGAGGGCTCTGGGCTGGGGGTGCGGGCTCGGGGGTTGGCCCAGGGACGAGGTGTTTGGGGTACAAGAGGGGGTTCCGGGTTTGGGAAGGAGCTCAGGGCTGGGGGTGCGGGCTTTGGGGTGGAGCCGGGGATGAGGGGTTTGGGGTGCAGGGGGGGCTCAGGGCTGAGGCAGGGAGTTGGGGCTCGGGGTTGGGGTGCAGGCTTACCTTGGGCGGCTCCCTCTCAGCGGCGCAGCGGGACTAAGGCAGGCTGCCTGCCTGTCCTGGGGCACCGCGCTGTGCCCCGGAAGCGGCCAGCAGGTCCGGCTCCTAGGCAGGGGGTGGGGGGCAGGAGGCTCCGTGGCACGTGTTGTTCTCGCCCACAAGCATGGGGCGGGGGCAGCACACGGAGCCCCAGAGCCCCCCTGCCTAGGAGTTAGACCTAGGAGTTAGACCTGCTGGCTGCTTCTGGGGTGCAGCGTAGTGCCCCAGGACAGGTAGGGACTAGCCTCTTGCCTCCCCTCTCTGTGGTTCTCCAGGTGGTGCTTGGCTCTGCAGCACCGCCGACTGGACTTTTAATGGCCCGGTCAGCGGTGCCGACCGGAGCCACCAGGGTCCCTTTTCGACCGGGTGTTCTGGTCGAAAACCAGTCACCTAGTCACCCTATTTATTACGCTGTTAGACTTAAATGACAAACTCAGCTTTTGGGTGCAAAGATGGGGCTTCCATGGAAGCTGATTGGAGCGGCACACATACTCCTATCCAAAGGCAGAATTACATCACTTCCAAATGTTAAGCATCTGGCGTGACACTGATCCCTCCGGCAGCCGTGTCACCATAGGCACCAACTTTTCCCGGCGCCAGTGGGTGCTCGCGCCCCTCGCCCCGTGCCTTGCCCCAACTCCACCCCTGCCCCGCCCCCATTCCAACCTCTTCCCCCAAAGTCCCTGCCCTAACTCTGCCCCCTCCCTGCCCCTATTGGACTTCTCCCCAAATCCCTGCCTCGGCCCTGCCTCTTCCCCCGAGCGTACCGTGTTTCCCCCTCCCTCCCAGCGCTTGCCGTGCGAAACAGCTGTTTCGTGGTGCAAGCGCTGGGAGCTAGGGGGAAAACGTGGGCACGAGGCACGCTCAGGAGAAGAGGCTGAGGCAGAGGTGAGCTGGGCGGGGGGGCGGGGAGCACCCAGCAATTTTTGCCCATGGGAGCTCCAGCCCCAGAGCACCCACGGAGTCGGCGCCTATGCGTGTCACGCAAGCTTGCAGCCCTGTTACAGTGTCACATATCTGGCTGTGCCTGCGGCACAGCACTTTGAAGTTTGTCCTCCTGGCCACTGGGCACTGCTGTGATGCTGGATTTCAGGCATCCTCTCTTGCCTCCCCTCTCTGTGGTTCTCCAGGTGGTGCTTGGCCAGCATTCTCTGAGCCCTCCTGGCAGCAGGGAGGTGGTGGTGGCAGCGGTGGGGCATTGGTGGCAGAGCAGTGGTGGGGGGGGGTATGGAAATAGGAGAGCAGAGTGGGAAAGGCAGCTCCAAGTTCCTTGCCACTCCCAAGGCTCCCAGCAATCCACCCACGCTTTGAGCCAGACTCTCTAACCCCAGCCCCCCTCCACCCCACACAGCCCCAGACTGCCTCCAGTCCCCTGTTTCTGGTTCTTCGCCCCTGCATGCACCGCAACGAGTGTGCGGTGGAGGACATAGGCTCACTGTCTCCCCACCATTTGCTTGCCTTGCTCAGCAGGACCCCGATGTGGAGATCGATTTGTTGGTCTCCCTCTTTCAGGGAGTTGTGGAGGATGTGCATGCAACACCTTTTATAGAGAGCTTTGAGATTCTGGGAAGGATGGCAAAGTTATCTTCAAATTCGCGGGTGGTTTGCTTCTGTTTAAAGCATTTTTACCAGCGTTATTTTTTGGCAAATGTGTTTGTCACAGGGAAAGGTCAAGTTCATGCCAGAGAATTACACGGCGAATTACACCAATCCGACTCCTGGCTATGACTGCCACATCTCTGTGAATATAAACAATATTTCCTTGGAGACTAGTCATTTTCGGGCCTTCGAATTGAGTCAGGTACAGTGGCTGGCAACGAAGAAACGGCTTGAAGAAATATTTCTGAACTTAATGTGAGATGGGGGTGGGATGAAGGACGGCATTAAGGCAATGCTGAATGAAGTCATTCTCTTTCATCTGTTTTTCCTTTTTTTTCTTTCCAGTATTACGTATATGAATTTTCCAGTGACAGTGTTGTTGAACGCCCGAGACAGATCTGTCCCTATGTAATAATAGCCTTTCAGTACACGGAACCTAAAATAATGTCAACATTAAATCATAAAAGAATGTAAGCGACTTTACATTATTGTACAACATTCAGTCATGTGCCACTTTTCCTTGACCATTTTTAAGTATTCTTCTTTTCTCCCTCCCTCCCCTTTTTTCTCTAGAATTGAGCTTGAAAATAAAGGTAAGAGAACCTCTTGTTGGTTTGAAAAGTTGTATTTAACTGTAGCTTTATTTGCATTGTTTTCATTTTCACATGACAATTCTTTTTCTAATTTCATTTTTAGTATATTACTGCCCATGGAGAGGGCAGCTTTCTATCCAGGGGCACCTATTGTGTGATATAGCCCTCAGGTCCCCATATAGTGCTGTGATTCCAGCACAACTGTAAGTATAAGTATATTTTCCCTTTTTTTAATGCTTGGGGAGCTGCAGAGTGAAATGGAAAAAACCCCACAATTTGAGGCTTTATTGACACTGATGCTGGGAATCACAGATGTATCCTTTGGCACCTTAGCTAGAAAGGCAGTTTCCAGCAGATGTAAAAGCTAAAGGCTCAGTCATAAACTCAGTTTTCCCCCCTGCTTAGGGGGGTAAGGAGCCCCTCTTACTCCCTTACATCGGCTTAGGATGACCAGACGTCCTGATATTATCGGGACTATCCCAATATTAGGGGCTTTGTCCTTTATAGGCAACTATAAACCCCCACCCCAAAACACTGTCCTGATTTTTCACACTTGCTATCGGGTCACCCTACATGGGCTCCCCTTAGAACATAAGAACGGCCGTACTGGGTCAGACCAAAGGTCCATCTAGTATCCAGTATCCTGTCTGCCGACAGTGGCCAATGCCAGGTGCCCCAGAGGGAGTGAACCTAACAGGGAATGATCAAGAGTCTCTTTGTCCCTTATCACCTGAACTTTCGCAGGGGGCGTGTTAGGGGAGAGCAGCCACTACTGTTTCTGAGCTGCCGCTCCTCCGACTTCCCTCCCATGCACTAGGGTGACCAGACGTCCCGATTTTATCGGGACTGTCCCGATATTTGCTTCTTTGTCCCGTCTTTTGCCCCAAAGAAATTTTGCCCTCCCGGAGGGACTCTCACCCCTCCCCCCGGCTCCGCCCCCTCCTTCCCCCATTGGCTCCCTCCCCAAGTCCCTGCCCTGGCCCCGCCTCTTCCCCAACCACGCAGCATTCCTCCTCCCTCCCAAGCTTGCAACATGGCGGCACAAGCCTGGAGGGAGGGGGTGGCGGCAGTGCCCGGATCCTGGAGCTGGTGAGTCAGCTCCGGCACCCGGGTACCGGGCGGGCAAAGGGGGGCTGGCAAGGGAAGAAGACGGGGTGGCTCAGCTCTGGAGGGCTGGAGGCTGCTCCAGCCCTGCAGCCCGCAGGGCAGCGCGGTGGGTCCGGGCAGGGGCAGCGTGGAGCGAGCAGGGGCCAGGTGGGCGGCGCGGGGGCCAAATCCCCACTGCTGCCGGGGAGCCCTGCGCCTCTCCCTCCCGCTCGCGGCTGCAGCTCCTTCCCGGCGGGACACGCCCCCCGGCCCGCCTCGGGCACATGCGGCGCGCATCCAGCGGCTCCCTCCCAGCGGGAGGGAGACTAGGAGCGGGGGACGCGTGCCGCATGTGGCCGGGGCTGCGGGAGGTGCGTCCCGCCGGGAAGGAGCCGCAGCCGCGAGCAGGAGGGAGAGGCGCGGGGCTCCCTGGCAGCAGCGGGGATTTGGCCCGCGCTGCCCACCCAGCCCCTGCCCACTCCGCGCTGCCCCCGCCCAGACCCACTGCGCGCCGCATATGCCCGTGGTGGGCCGGGGGGCGGGAGGCTCCGCGGGGAGGGCAGCGCGTGCGGCCGGGGCCTGCTAATGCCCCCGGCCCCTTTTAAACTCCCTTTTTTTTTTTCCTCTGTCCCCCCCCCCCCTTTTTTTTTTTTTGCTTCCTCCCGTCCCGATATTTTATACTGCTGATCTGGTCATCCTAAGGGTCGGCTGCCCCTGGGCTACTTCCACACTCCCCCTCGTAGGGTACCTGGG
>NC_048298.1:5724453-5760598 GCF_013100865.1 Trachemys scripta elegans | reverse complement strand
TTGGTCCCCCCCCCCTTTTTTTTTTGCTTCCCCCCCCGTCCCGATATTTTATACTGCTGATCTGGTCACCCTACCATGCACAGAGGTAGCAGTGGCTGCTCTTGCCCCCCTCTACCCTCCCTCCCTCTTCCTTCCTCTCCCTTCCCCAGGCTCTGCTGTCCCCCCAGCCCCCCACTGCCAGATGAGCTGGCACAGCGAGGAAAATGAGCTGCATCAGGGAAAGGGCATATTTTGCTTGTGCTACATGAGGTGTCTAGTTTTGAGTATTGAGCCCAATACATTATTCCTGGTTTTTCCTTTTCTTTTTCCTATGGCAAATAGACTTTGTTGTTATACTAATAAAGTCAAACTGCTGAATTGTAGCTTGGGGAAATGGTGAATAAGATATTAAAGGAAGTGTTTAAAATATTTAATCAGAATTAGATAACGGTGAAGAATTTAACAAGTTAGAGGGTTTGTAGTCTGTTTGGTGCTAGGGATTAGCTAGTCACTCATTTTCTTCTGATCATACTTTCCTCCCAGGTTTGCTGTGTTTTTTATGAATTTCGTGGGGAGTGTGTGTTGGCCTCTAAGCTAAAAATATATTTTTAAAATGTTTTAAAGTGGGAGAGAACAGAATAAATTGTCTTCTGCTTTACGTAGGTTCTTATCTAGTATCCAGACAGGAAGGATACTGGCTATAACTCTTCAGGTCAAAAGCTGCTTTTTCCAACATATGCCCTATGACTTGCAGTAACATGCCACTGTTTCAGGTCCCTTTGGGTCAGTAGAGACCACTTGATGCTGGTCCAGGCCAAAGTCTGGTACAGAACACACAATGCCACCTTTCTGTTCCTGCAGTAGGCATCCATGTGGCTTTGTATACTAACCGTTTATACCTCACGAGGGACATGCTTTTATTTTTGAGACATCTGATTGGACACTTCGCTATTAGGTGACATCACCTGTATCCAGGATTGTTAATTCTTTCTGATGTCTGCTTTGGTCTTTGGAGACTATTACTCATTTGGCATCATTGTCAAGCTAGTCAAAGAAGCCATAAATTGGTATTATTTTTAAAAAGTAATTTTTGGGAAGACTATTCTGTTTTGTCAACTGAAACTAATTAATTCCGTTAGGTCCACTTCAGTATTTTTTCTCTGGGAGCCAGTAATCAATAGGAGAGAGACAAGTGGGTGATGTAATATCTTTTTATTAGACCAGCTTCTGTTGGTGAAAGAGAGAGAAGTTGGTCCAATAAAAGACACTATCTCATCCACCTTGTCTCTCTCAGATCCTGGGACCAATACAGCTACAACACTGCAAACAATAAGCCATATGTCAGAGCTCGGTTCAGTGGAATGAGCAGTTGTCCACTTTTCAGTTTTACAATGGTATAGTAACCTCAAATGAGGAATCTAAGTTAGAACTATACATATATTTCATCTTGACCACTTTTGCTCTTCTTTTGATAGGCCAGCCAAACTGGAAATGAAATATATCATAGGCGTGTCTGATTTGAAAAAAAAGCTACCGGAAGCTGCATTTGGAAAAAGTAATTACACAAAAAACGAAGGTACGTGTACAATCACTCACAGTATGAATGAGTAATTATTTCATAGTTTTTCATATGTGGCTTGTTTTCTTTTAAAGCAGCCCTTTTTATAGGGTGACAGAGGGTAGCACAAGATACTTCTGCAGTTGCTTATCCAAACTCGGAGCCTGAATCTGCCCAGTGTTGAGTATCCTCATCGATCGTTGATCTCAGGGTACTTTACATGCTGCCTGATCAAACCCATAGTCACTCGCTTCTGAGCCAGCAAGGGGCATTCAGCAGCCAAAGTGTAGGCCTCATGGCACAATCGAGCAACCTTCGGTAAGCGCAAAGAACAGAGTCCGCAGGGAGCAGCATCCGGCTGTCTGCTAAGGGAGTGCTACCGTGACTTTGGCTGTCCGTGAGAGGGAGAAATTAAATGGGAAGATCTGCAGGGCTCTGGGAGAGGCTCGGAAGATACCATTTTAAGTCAAGTGTGTGGAAGCCTCATATCAGAGCAAATTTAGGAAGGGGCTAGAAAAGATATTGACTAGACTAGTAATTTATACTGCCCTTGTCACTGTCGTATAAAGTATACGCATAGGGATTTCTTCTTTTCTCTCTCCCTCTGCCCTAGTCAATGGGGTGGGTGGAGGGAGAACAAATGTGAAGAAGAAATGTGTTCCTGTTTTCAAGTTTGGGTCTGTTCGTTTATATTTCTTTTGGTATGGAATTTTGACCATTAGGATATGGTTTATGGAATCTTACGACCAGTTTTTACCATGCCGAATGACAGATTTAAACATTAATTTGTAATGGGGAATTCTGCTATTGACCTCAGTAGCTGTTAGATAGTGTCCACTAGACCGCATATGGAATCCAGGATATAAAATAGGTGTTGTTGATAGCATTCACGAGCATTTTATGACAACTTGTTGTATATCATATTGCATCCTACATACCTCTGGACACCTCCGCAAAGCGCTGCAAAATCAATGAAAATACATTAAGTTGCTTTTGTCTGCTGCAGTGTTTCAACCATGAACTTCCTCTTAAACTGGTGATAGCAGTAGATTGCTCCTGTGATGTGAATTCATGCAACTGTTTAGAAAATCTCTGCAGTATTTACTCTTTTAAAACCCAGGATTTTCATTCTCTGAATACTAATCATGCTGGTCCATGTGTAGTACTACTTTTTTATTTCTGTTTTCTGTGTCAGAGGTTCATTTAAGTCAGTTATTTAAATATAAAGTGCTCTTTGTTTCCTTCCCAGTCTGTTATCAAGATATTTACTTCAGTTTGTATGAAGTGGAAATTTCAAATAAAGACCAACATAAAATGGATCCATTATTAGAAAACCTAAAGGAAAAGGAGTTGGTAAGAATTATTTTAAGTGATTGTAGTCCAGGGAAAAATGGTCATATTTAATTTTTATGTTCAGATTCTTAGTTTTTAAAAGTGGTTTTCAGGCCTCTTCCTAAATAATGCAAATTGGCATCTGAGTTACTTAACTTTGAAAAGTGGCATGTTGTATATTTTTAGGTGAGGGACTGCAATTTATGGAGTGTTGACAGAAGATTACAGGGTACAAGTTGTGACCTGATTGCTAGCATGAATTAAACACAGCACTGAATACAATGCATTTTTCAAGGCCTTTGAGTCTTCCTTTATGTCTTGCCGAGATGGTTTTTTTTTTTTTTTTTTTACTATTGCACACTAAATCATATAGTTAAAGGGCTCTTAGTGCATTATATGTATTAAGCTGGTGGAGACTGATTGCTGCAGGGCAAGCAGAATGCCCACTTACTGAGCAAAGGATACCAGGTGCCCCACTCTCAGAGTTCTCCTGTATGGCTGATAGGGAGCCCCAATCTAACCAGATATTTGGCAGCTGCCCTCTAAAAGCTTCATAGGCTTCCTGAGTTGTGAAATTGTGGAGGCTATGCTCTAATCTGAAAAAGAATTTCTCCTCTGCAATTTCTCCTCCTGATGCAAAGCTAGGGGGCCAAATGCTCACCTGATGTAAACTGGCAAGGTTCTGTTGACTTCAGGTACGGTATGCTGATGTATACCAGCTGAGGCCTGGCCCAAGGTCTGCAGCCTTCTGCAGCTTCTCATTGTTCAGAAAGGCTGAAGAGGTTGATAGCTGGATTTCGATCTTGTGTGACATGGTTAGAATCAGTGCTTAATTTGTGCTGGGGTTTGCCAGGGCTGAGCCCTGGCACCTCTAGGCTTGGCAGTTCATAGCCCTGGCACCTCTGGACTTGCCGCGTCAGTTTTGAATGTAAAAAAATTGCTTGAGCCCCGGCACCTCTTTCATTCTAAATTAAGCACTGAATCATAGAATCATAGAATATCAGAGTTGGAAGGGACCTCAGGAGGTCATCTAGTCCAACCCCCTGCTCAAAGCAGGACCAACTCCCAGCTAAATCATCCCAGCCAGGGCTTTGTCAAGCCGGGCCTTAAAGACCTCCAAGGAAGGAGACTCCACCACCTCCCTAGGTAACGCATTCCAGTGTTTCACCACCCTCCTAGTGAAATAGTTTTTCCTGATATCCAACCTGGACCTCCCCCACTGCAACTTGAGACCATTGCTCCTTGTTCTGTCGTCTGCCACCACTGAGAACAGCCGAGCTCCATCCTCTTTGGAACCCCCCTTCAGGTAGTTGAAGGCTGCTATCAAATCCCCCCTCATTCTTCTCTTCTGGAGACTAAACAATCCCAGTTCCCTCAGCCTCTCCTCATAAGTCATGTGCTCCAGACCCCTAATCATTTTTGTTGCCTTCCGCTGGACTCTTTCCAATTTTTCCACATCCTTCTTGTAGTGTGGGGACCAAAACTGGACACAGTATTCCAGATGAGGTCTCATCAATGTCGAATAAATGGGAACGATCACGTTCCTCGATCTGCTGGCAGTGCCCCTACTTATACAGCCCAAAATGCCATTAGCCTTCTTGGCAACAAGAGCACACTGTTGACTCATATCCAGCTTCTCATCCACTGTGACCCCTAGGTCCTTTTCTGCAGAACTGCTACCTAGCCATTCGGTCCCTAGTCTGTAGTAGTGCATGGGATTCTTCCGTCCTAAGTGCAGGACTCTGCACTTGTCCTTGTTGAACCTCATCAGGTTTTTTTCGGCCCAATCCTCTAATTTGTCTAGGTCCCTCTGTATCCGATCCCTACCCTCTAGTGTATCTACCATGCCTCCTAGTTTAGTGTCATCTGCAAACTTGTTGAGAGTGCAGTCCACACCATCCTCCAGATCATTAATAAAGATATTAAACAAAACCGGCCCCAGGACCGACCCTTAGGGCACTCCGCTTGAAACCGGCTGCCAACTAGACATGGAGCCATTGATCACTACCCGTTGAGCCCGACGATCTAGCCAGCTTTCTGTCCACCTTACAGTCCATTCATCCAGCCCATACTTCTTTAACTTGGCGGCAAGAATACTGTGGGAGACCGTATCAAAAGCTTTGCTAAAGTCAAGGAATAACACATCCACTGCTTTCCCCTCATCCACAGAGCCAGTTATCTCATCATAGAAGGCAATTAGGTTAGTCAGGCACGACTTCCCCTTGGTGAATCCATGCTGACTGTTCCTGATCACTTTCCTCTCTTCTAAATGTTTCATAATTGATTCCTTGAGGTCCTGCTCCATGATTTTTCCAGGGACTGAGGTGAGGCTGACTGGCCTGTAGTTCCCCGGATCCTCCTTCTTCCCTTTTTTAAAGATGGGCACTACATTAGCCTTTTTCCAGTCATCTGGGACCTCCCCCGATCGCCATGAGTTTTCAAAAATAATGGCTAATGGCTCTGCAATCTCACCCGCCAACTCCTTTAGCACCCTCGGATGCAGCGCATCCGGCCCCATGGACTTGTGCACGTCCAGTTTTTCTAAATAGTCCCGAACCACTTCTTTCTCCACAGAGGGCTGGTCACCTTCTCCCCATGCTGTACTGCCCAGTGCAGCAATCTGGGAGCTGACCTTGTTTGTGAAGACAGAGGCAAAAAAATCATTGAGTACATTAGCTTTTTCCACATCTTCGGTCACTAGGTTGCCTCCCTTATTCAGTAAGGGGCCCACATTTTCCTTGATTTTCTTCTTGTTGCTAACATACCTGAAGAAACCCTTCTTGTTACTCTTAACATCTCTTGCTAACTGCAACTCCAAGTGTGATTTGGCCTTCCTGATTCCTAATGCAGCACTTAGCGTACCTCCTCTTGGACAGCTCCCAGGCAAACTCCCGCTGTTAGCCTCTGCTGTTCGCCGCACTGGGTAGAATGGAATCTCAGAGGAGCCTATGAAGTCAAGGTTTCACAGTGTCGGTGAATGGGGATTGGGTAGAATGGAATCTCAGAGGAGCCTATGAAGTTAAGGTTTCACAGTGTCGGTGAATGGGGATTGGGTAGAATGGAATCTCAGAGGAGCCTATGAAGTCAAGGTTTCACAGTGTCGGTGAATGGGGATTTGGAATTGAGTGCAAATAAGAACATTTCATAATTGTATTTAAAGTATCAAAAAATAGTCAAATTGGGCTGAAAAACCTCTTCTGTGTTTCAAGGAGGAGGCAGCAAGCATTGCCCCGCTCTGCTTTGTGGCTTTTTATTATATGATTGTTATTTACCATTTATTTATGTTAGTTAATTGCTGGTGATTTTACTTCACTGGCACCTAATTGAAAGTGAAACTAAAATGACCAGCATTATAGTTTCACTTTCAACTGTGTGTGTGTACAGTACTCTTCTTGCAGTCTAAAAATGAAAGTGCCATTGGGGTAATTTGTGCTGCTTGAAATCAAACTGCACCTATTTTGTTCAATATAAATTTCTGAACTGTATTTTAAACTCTGATGTCTAATTAGAGTTTGGCTTTCCTCATCCTTCCTGCTTGCAGCCTTTAGACTGATAAGAAATGTCATTGTTTTATTTATTTGGACCTGCATTGTAATAACTTTGTGATTAACTTGGCTTTTATTCTTTTCCTGTACTGGTTCAAAACAACTATAAAATGTTTTAACATTAATTTGTTTAAACATTAAATAGTGAAATTATTTAATGTTTCTAAATTACTGTATTTTCATTGTGAATGTGGTTTTTTGACAGTTCCCATTTTATATTGCTGATATTAATAAGTCAAACGTATGTAATCTTTTATTTTCACTTTAGTTTGGTGATGTGGGTGGAACGGTTTATTGTATGCTAGTAGGATACTGGAGTTTTATTTCGCTCCTACTCTTGGCTTTATTTGGACACGTTTTTTTAGTTGTGATATATTTACAACTATTTCTTGTTAAGGTGCTTAGAGGCTTGTGGACCTGAGAGCCTCAAACTATGATGTCTTTTTAATTATTACATGCCTTTTGGATAAATAATATGTTATTAAGAAATAAGGGGGAGTGGATGAATTTGGGGGATTGCTAATAGACTATATGGAAGATTTCATCTATGGGTCACTCGCTCAAATTTGCACAGGCTGGTACTGACTGAAACGTTTTTACCATCTGACTGTGGTTCATTGACCTCATCTATAAGAAATGAGTTGATCGTGCTGGTCTATTTCTTAGAGCAGTAGTTCTCAAAGCCGGTCTGCCACTTGTTCAGGGAAAGCCCCTGGTGGGCAGGGCCGGTTTGTTTACCTGCCGATCCGCAGGTTCGGCCGATCGTGGCTCCCACTGGCCGCGGTTCGCGGCTCCAGGCCAGTGGGGGCTGCGGAAAGCGGCGCGGGCTGAGGGATGCGCTGGCCGCCCTTCCCTCTGAACTGTTGCCTCATCTCTAGAGGTGGTGCTGCTAAGATTTTGTTGAGACACATTGGTGGGGAAACCTGCAGTGCTGGTGACTATGCAGTATGTCTTTAGCGAGTAATGAATTTGCTTTAAAGGAAAAGAAAACACTCACTATAGTTTCATATGTACTTATTCTAGGCAATCATCAAATATTTACAAGATCAAGGGTTTCTTATTTTACTTTCATCCTCTGCGTTAACAGGGGACAAAGGTAAGAATTTATTAAGGTCTAAATAAATACTTCCCATTGTACGCCTTTTTTTAAATTGTAGAACACTCTCTTTTTTATAAATAAACTGCATTTTCTTTTTTTACAGATTTTGACCTAGACGAGCCCATCAGTCTCCAAGCGTTGTTTTTATTCACTTCATCTAGATCAGTATGTTTGACAGGTAGGGTGTTCTGTTTGCATCTATTATCCGTGTGAAAATATTGAACCAGTATAAAACATAGCATTTATATTTTGATTATATGATTCCCTTTAGGTCTCTTTGTCAGCAGATTCTAGAACTCTAATACTGATGGAATTATAAACAGTGGTTTACCTATTATAAATCTCTGAATGATATTCTCAGTAAGAACCAGAAGTTATCTAGGAGCTTTGTTGAGTAAAGCATTACTTACGTTTACTGCTGTTTGTGGTCTCTAAGATTTGCCTTTGAGGGATAGCTCAGTGGTTTGAGCATTGGTCTGCTTAAACCCAGGGTTGTGAGTTTAATCCTTGAAGGGGCCACTTAGGAATCTGGGGCAAAATCAGTACTTGGTTCTGCTAGTGCAGGCAGGGGGCTGGACTCAATGACCTTTTGGGGTCCCTTCCAGTTCTAGGAGATAGGATATCTCCATATATTATATTATGTAAAAAAATCAAATGAATGGAAAATGAAGGTTGCAAATTAAAACACACACAAATCTTGAAATATAATACAATTTCAACTTCTTCGATGTTATATTCACATAACATTTTATATCTGTATATTCATTTTATACCATGCCTTTTAGAAGGTGATGGCATTAATGTGTAAAGTTTATTTATTTAATCATGTGAAAAAATGGTTATTCACTTTTTACTGCCCCACCTGCTTTCTTTTCACTAATTCACCTCATTAGGGAATACTTCTAATATTGCAAACCTCTGAACAGTACAAGGCAAGCAGCAAATGGGGGGGCACATGACCGCACATCCCTCACACACACACACACCCATATCCTCTCTGGTGGCTCATAAGATACTGGACTATAGATCTGTGTAATCCCAATGAACAGTAAAACAATTTAAAGTCACATGTTTAAAAATGTATTATAACTTTTCTCTTCCTCGGAGACCTGTAGCGTTCATTGCATAGTAACGAACGGTATGTCTACACAGCAAAAAAAGACTCTGGCTCTCAGGACTCATCCTGTGGGGTTAAAAATAGCCAGGTAGATGCTTGGGCTACATCCCAGGCTGCAAGACCCTCCCCTGTCACCGGGTTTCAGAGCCCGGACTCCAGCCCAGGGCCAAACGTGTAAACTACTATTTTTACTGTTGCAGCGCGAGCCCAAGTCAGGTGACCCAGGCTCTCAGACTCGCTGCCGTAGGCTTTTTTCTTGCTGTGACGATGTACCGTAACGCGACTAACTGGACTGTACAGTTGGAAGGATACAAAAAAATCGTAGCGCTAAAAACGTTGCAATTCTAAAATAGTTTCTGAAACGACTTTTTCTTTTAAACATAGGGAATGTAATACATGGTGCTGGTAGAAAAGTTGTATTTGCTTCTCCTTTTAAATGACCTGTATAACTTTTGGCTTTGTTTTTGGTGATTCATTCTAAACTCAAGCCAGTAAAACATTAGATCAACACACACTATCAGGTTTTTTATTCTGTTCTTGTTTTAGTGATTATTTGAATTGTGCTGACAATGTGCTTCAGTGCCATATAGCACACAAATAAAAATAAACCAGGCCTTAAAGAGCTCATAATTTAGAAAGTAGACAGGACCCAATTGGAAATCCAGACGTGGGGGGGAGTTTAGCTTGTATTTATAATTTGAACTAAGCTATAAACTCTCTTTCTTCAGGCAACTGTGGCAGAAATAGGCGTTTAAAAGTACACCTCTACCCCGATATAACACGACCCGATATAACATGAATTCGGATATAACGCGGTAAAGCAGTGCTCCGGGGGGAGGGGGGACGGGGCTACACAGTCTGGCGGATCAAAGCTAGTTCGATACAACGCAGTTTCACCTATAACGCAGTAAGATTTTTGGCTCCCGAGGACAGCGTTATATCGGGGTAGAGGTGTAATTTGGATGAAAAGACGATCGTAGCTTGGCACACTGCTTTGGGAACGGCATTCCATGCATAGGGTGGGAGGAGACATACGGAGATGGATGTGAGAGAAGGAAATCACAGAAAATGGCAGAACAACAAGGGGGAAATGTGATCGCAGACAAGATCCAAGAGGTAGCCTGGGGCAGAATTATGCATAGCTTTGAAGATGAATGTGAGAATTTTAAACTTGATGTGTCTCCAAAGGGAAGCTACTGGAGGGATTCAGAATGGGGAGTGAGATGGTCAGTCTGTCAAGGAAGATCATTTTGATGGCCATATTTTGGAGAGACGGGAATGGGGATGATGTGGGTGTCACTGAGGCCAGAGGGGAGGATTTTGCTGTAGTCAAGGCAGGAAATGATTGGAGCCCAGCGCTGCCCAGATGAACGGGGCAGAAAGAACAGAGATTTGATGTGTGGTGGAGAATGAAGTGGCAGGGTTTGAGCACAGCGTGGATGTGGGAAGGAGTTTGCCATTACTTCCTGGTTCCAAGCCAGGAAAAGAGGGAAGAGGAGAGGATAATGTATAGTAATTAGATCAGGGGTAGACAACCTATGGCCCGTGTGCGGAAGGCGGCGCACGAGCTGATTTTCAGTGGCACTCACACTTCCGGGTCCTGGTCACCGGTCCGGGGACTCTGCATTTTAATTTAATTTTAAATGAAGCTTCTTAAACATTTTAAAAACCTTATTTACTTTACATACAACAATAGTTTAGTTATATATTATAGACTTATAGAAAGATACCTTCTAAAAATGCTAAAATGTATTACTGGCACACGAAACCTTAAATTAGAGTGAATAAATGAAGACTCGGCACACCACTTCTGAAAGGTTGCCGACCCCTGAATTAGAGTATAATTATATTACAGTTCTTAAATTATTTTGATGGTGTATTTTCAATTAGATTGCACTGTAGGATTTTAACATTTAGTAGCTTCCAGTTGTTGGTTTCAACAGGGCTCCTTTTTAGGTTGCTGTTTAATTTCAGCTTATCTGAATGAGCTGTTGTAGACCTGTGTTAACCCAGTTCAAATCTTGCTTTCCTGCCAGAACTGGACTTTCTCCTTCCCAGTGTTAAAAATAATGTTGTTATAAACTCTCTCCTAGCTCTAAGGGGAAGAGTGGAGTGCCTTTTGGTTGGCTCTGTACTGGGGTTTTGTGAGACTATAAAGATAGCAAGATGGAAAAGGGGAAAAGCAGGAAGGGCAAAGGGAGAGGAGGAGAGAGGTGGGCACTGAATTTACTCAGTTGCTGTTTCTCACTTTAGAATTCTAAGAATTAATAGTCATGCCAACTATACACATACAATGATGGGGGATAAATTGGTTATTACCACTCAAGAAAGAGATCTTGGGTAGTTCTCTGAAAACATCCACTCCATGTACAGCGGCTGTTAAAACAGCGAACAGAATATTGGGAATCATTAAGAAAGGGGTAGATAATAAGACAGAAAATATCATATTGCCTCAATATAAACCCGTGATATGCCCGCATCTTGAATACTGCTTGCAGAGGTGATCGCTCCTTCTCAAAAAAGATATATTGGAATTGGAAAAGGTGCAGAGAAGGGCAACAAAAATGATTTAGGGGTATGGAATGGTTTCCATATGAGGAGAGATTAATAAGACTGGGACTTTTCAGCTTGGAAAAGAGATGACTAAGCGGGGGGATATGATTGAGGTCTATAAAATCATGACTGGTGTGGAGAAAGTAAATAAGAAAGTGTTATTTACTCCTTCTCATAACACAAGAACTAGGAGTCACCCAATGAAATTAATAGGCAGCAGGTTTAAAACAAACAGAAGGATGTATTTCTTCACACAAGGCACAGTCAACCTGTGGAATTCTTTGCCAGAGGATGTTATGAAGGCCAAGACTACAACAGGGTTAAAAAAAGAACTAGATAAGTTCATGGAGGACAGGTCCATCAATGGCTATTAGCCAGGATGGGCAGGGATGGTGTCCCTAGCCTCTGTTTGCCAGAAGCTGGGAATGGGCAACAGGGGATAGATCACTTGATCCCCTGTTCTGTTCACTCCCTCTGGGGCACCTGGCATTGGCCACTGGCAGAAGACAGGATACTGGGTTAGATGGACCTTTGGTCTGACGCAGTACGGCCATTCTTATGCCCTTGAAGATCTGAGGGTTAAAGGCTTTGAAAATTAGCAGTGCCTATTGTGAGCTTACCTGAGGGTTTGTCTACACCGCATTTGGCGGCAAGCCTCCCATCCCTGGTCAACAGACTTGGGCTTGCAGGGCTGGTGCTAATCTCTAAAAATAGCTGAGTAAAGAGCGCTTTGAAGTTTCGGCTCAAGTTGGAGCGTGGGCTCTGAAGCCCACCCAATGTGAAGAATGTAGGGTAAGTGTAACACGATTGGGATCGCTCAACCCAGCGAGCAACTGTGCTACTGCATTCTTGAACAAGCAACAGGCAGCAGAGCGGCACTGCTGGGAGCCTTGCTAAGAGTGACAGATGTCAATCAAGACGTGTGCTTACAAGGGCTTGTGTTGCAGTTGTGAGATTGCAGCAGGCTAAATGATGAAGCAGTTTGCACAAACTGTGCATCTGGAAAAACCCGGCCAGCCATGTCTGACATTAGTTATTCATGGAAAGGGTGTGGTTGAAAAACATCTGACTCTATGCTCAAATTAATTCCCTCGAACAGCAGGGACACTTAACAAATGGAGATCCGTACCTTCAGCAAGACATCTGTTTCCCTAACGTTGAAGACAATGGGTGGTAAAATTCTGGCCCCATTGAAGTCAATGGTAAAACTCCCATTGTCTTTAATGGGGCCAGGATTTCACCCAGTGTGTCCAGCTGAGAGTAGCATTCTGGCGTTATTATTATTTATTTGTATTACTATAGCACGTCCTGTTTATACCCTCTTTTCCCTATTCTGCACAACATGCGATATGTCTTTTGTTTAATAGAACTGTAGTTTCTAAGCCAATTACTTTCTCCAGTGGTCTGCATAATAAAGATGCAAATACTCTTGAAGGCAGCATCTAAACAGGGAGATAAACAACACAGCCAACCCCCGTTAACTGAATTTTCAGATATCTCAAATTTTAAATTGGTCTGGAACCAGAAATTCATTTATTCACACCTCTGTTTATCCCAACATTTCAGATTTCCTTGGAAACATTCAGATAACTGAATCTGATCTGTGTACGATATGTAATGTTACACTCTTTTCTCTAAAGCCTCTGGAATAACTTGCACAACGGGGCAAGCTAATGAAAGAGTATTAGCTTAGAATTTCTTTTTTGACTCTGAGGGGTCTAGTCTATGTTTGTTATCCACGTGGAACTCTCCTTACCTTTAGCAGGAGTTAAAAGCATCCATCAAAGTGAGGAGAATGTTTTGGGGATAACTTTTTGTGTGTTTTTCAGACCTTTAACGTTACTTTAGCATTGATACGTTTGTGTGTCTGCGTGATTATATTGTTATATTATTGAAGTACTTTTTTTTCTTTACAGTAAAAAATCAAGAATTGAACTGTGAAAACGAACTGAGCGAGATCTCTTTAAAAGTAACCTCTATTTTGCCTGGCCTTCGCTATGCCATACAGGAAGCTACAACATGTCCACCTGAGGCGGGAATCCATTCCAGCATTTTGGTTAAGCGGTACTTCCAGAAATTTGCAAAACTCGATAAAAATTCACTTGCAGCTTCTGGCAAAAATGACAATTTGCCCCTTTCTTGTGATCCAAATAAGTCTGAAAGTGTTTCTCCTTCTGAAAAATGCCAAAAACAGTCATTTTCCCAACTGCAGTCTTACATTTCTGACCCCAGCAGCTATTCTTTGGAAATGTCCGTGGCCTTAGACTGTTTGGCGGGCAAGCCTCAGTCCCTGTGCGGCATTTCTGACAGAACCTGTGAGGCTGACTTTTCTTTCGTTTTGCCACCGGACTCGGTGCTTCCTGACATAGCAGCAGAGATAAGAGTTGAAACTGAAAAACCTAAGAATACTCCAGAATTGAACCAGTTCCAGGAAGATACCAAGATAGAAATAAACCCAGCAGGTAATCTGAAGATGCAGCAGAATAAGAGGAAATCCAGCAGAGCCATTGTGACTAGCACAAAGAAGAAATGGGCCCCTTTGAAAATTCTTTCTGTGGTGGACAGCAACAGAAAAGGGACCAAAAAGAAAAAGATGAATGTTTCTTTTCCTTTCCCCAAAAAACAAGGACTCACAACAAATTCTAATGAACCCACACTTAAATTAGCAAATTTGCAGTTTCCACATAAAAGGAAAAGAGGTAAGCACCATATAAACCAACTAGCTCAAAAAAACCTATCATATATAATCCATGTCTGAAGTTTAAAACTCTATCACAATTGTCTTACCTTGTTTGTGTGCGATATACTTAAGGAACAACACTCGATTCCTGCCTTGGGTGAGAATGTTAACAATAATAATAAACAGGTTTCAATATCTCAAGCAGGTAGATCAGTTGCTGAGTCATCACTTGTTGCTAGTTGATTGAAAAACTTCCTTTCGTGGTTTTCCTTCTGGCTTCCTTACAGGGGACTCTCATTCTCACTATGACCCTGATGACACTAGGTGAAAACACATGGTGATAAACTTGCAGCCAAAACACCTTGGGCATACAAAGCCATTGTCATACATGTCCACACACAACAGTCGTTCCAGACGTTTTACAAGTGTTGTTTGTATCAGTAGCTGCAACACCTGGAGCTGGTCTTTAGTTCGGGTTGGGCTGAATTTGTGCAGTCTACAATGGTTTCTCCCCCATGTGGATTGGAAACAATGGGCTGGTCCACACTAACCCCCCACTTTGAACTAAGATACGCAACTTCAGCTACGTGAACAACGTAGCTGAAGTCGAAGTATCTTAGTTCAAACTTACCGCTGGTCCAGACGCGGCAGGCAGGCTCCCCCGTCAACTCCGCATACTCCTCTCGCGGAGCAGGAGTACCGGCGTCGACGGCGAGCACTTCCGGGATCGATTTATCGCGTCTAGACAAGACGCGATAAATCGATCCCAGAAGATCGATTGCTTACCGCCGGACCCGGAGGTAAGTATAGACGTACCCAAAGAGTATGGCTGCACCCAGGGCCGGCTCCAGCATTTCTGCCGCCCCAAGCAAAAAAAAAAACCACGATCGGCGGCGGCAGTTCAGCGGCAAGTCCTTCGCTCCTAGAGGGAGTGAGGGACCTGCCGCCCCCGAATTGCCGCAGGTGCCACCCCTCTCCCTCGGCCGCCCCAAGCACCTGCTTGTTAAGCTGGTGCCTGGAGCCGGCCCTGGCTGCACCTGTTCATCTGACATGCCAAACTCCTTCCTGCACGGCGCTGCCTTCCATTTGGCAGTTACCCAAAAGCCTCTGCTCCTGGCAACAGTTCTGAGCAATAAGAGACAAGTGCTCAGAAGCCAGTTGGGATGCTAAACAGGTACATCTAGGTGTGCCAAGCTGGAGGAGTACAGTAACTTATCATACGGGACCTGATCAAGTGTTGATTGTTGGACAGTGAAAGTGTTGAGAAATAGTGCACTAATAAGATTGTGAATTGAAGCTTAAATTTTAATAAGCATTTGCTGGTTACTTTCAATCATATACTGTACTCCTCTTTATATAATCAAATATTTTAAACCAATTGTCATCAGGAGTGTGTCGTCACCAGTGCTTACTTGTCAGCAGTATCTTTTACTATTGAAACTAGTGTTTCTTTTAAAAAAAAATGTTTTTAACTAACCCCCTTTAAAAAGACCTTTCTTTATCCAAGGTGCTGAGGTACTATCTGCAGAATTTGTACACAGAACACAATCTGAGCCTATAACTAAAGGAACGTCTTCGCCTGAAGATATTAGTTTGGATACCAAGAAACCAAGGAAACCGAAGCAACCAGATGAAAAAAATGTTCAGACTTCTGAGAAAGTCGCAAAGCAACCAAAAAGTAAGACAATAAAAACCGTACCTAGAGGGAGCTGTAAGCCTAAAGCCATAAAGCAATTGGAACCTGGTAAGAATGTTGTTCTTTGTGTAACTTTTCGTCTAAAATATTAGGGCTATCATGAATATCTGATTTGATTTGTAAATAGTTCCGGCCTCTTTGAGACACTTCATAATCACTCAGATAGTAAGCTTGGAAAATGTGCAGTTCTCTGATCATTCAAACTGCCCTTTTCACATCTCAGAATCGTTCATGCTTTTAAACTGCTTTAAGACAAATTGTGTAATGTGTTTTATAAGCCCAATTTATATTTGGCACCTGACCAGATTTTTAGCTTATTACAAAATCCATCCAGTGCTTTTCAAAATAGTGAAATTGCCACAACCCAAAAGAATAAACTAGAGAGAGTTTAAAAAGCAGCGTGGAAAGCCTGTTGATACAGCATGTGCAAATGTTGGCTTGCAAAGACTCTCTGTCTACAACTGAAAACTAGTATTAAAGTGCCAAAATAAATGATGGAACGGGAAAGCCCTTACATTTTTTAAACTCAGCATGTTTTACAACATCCTTCTCTGGATCTCTCTGTCTCCAGTCTTGCTTTCTCTCTGGCCCCTTTGCCAAGTGGAGAGGAGGTTTTGGAGAGTAATCTCATTCCCTGGACTCAAATTATGAATCGTTATTCTTTTACTCCAGACCATAAAAAATAAGCCGTGCTGTCTGTGCTGTAAGCAATATACTTCATTCAGCGTTTGTTAGATTAGCATTCTTCTCCCGCCTGTGGACTGGCTGTGGCGGAGATGAGGTGGCATCTCAAGGCTGAGCCCCGAGCCTCTCCAGTGTCTTGTTTATGTCCTCAGAGGGGACATCCTGTTGTCTTGGTTCGGTTACACAATACGTAGGTATGTAATATTTTAGGGAAAGAAGCTGGCAGCAGAGTCCCAGCGTGTGCCAAAAAAAGGGGAAAATGTTTAGAAAGAAGAAACACAACTTAAATGCCTTGCTACAGAGCCAGCGCTTAGGCCCCCAGGACACTATACAGAGCTTATCTTTCCATGGCTTTGCATGAAGGATGGGAAGGGATATTTTTTGTACTGTTTTTTATTATGCGTCTACTTTATGTAATGTTATATAATTTTTGTATTGTTTTTCTATGCACACGCCCAGAGACGTGGTGGTGGGTGCATTTTAAACATTGGGAAAATAAATAAATAAATATTCCTGACGCTCAGGAGTTTTGTGTCACTGGCTGACTTCCAGAGGGCACCCTAATTGTGCCTGGGTCTGTATAAAATGCTGTCTTTGAGATGCATGTATCTATTATGCACTTGGAAGAACTGATTATGCACTACTTGGAAGCATGCATCAATGGGGTTTGTTTCCTCTTTTTAAAGACTTTACAAACTATGTGGAGAATTAAAAGCAAACCACTGTTAATGCAACATGAAAATTGCAAATTAAAATGAAAAAAGAGAGGAAGTGTAAAAGTAAGGTTCACAGAGCCGTTACATTCTATATATGTAGTATTTTTCCTTACTGGCTGGATTGTTTAAATGTATACTTGAATATACACCCCTAACCTCAATATAACACTGTCCTCGGGAGCCAAAAAATCTTACCACGTTATAGGTGAAACCGCGTTATATCGAACTTGCTTTGATCCTCCGGAGTGCGCAGCCCCGCCCCCCCGGAGCACTGCTTTACCGCGTTATATCCGAATTCGTGTTCTATCGGGTTGCGTTATATCGGGGTAGAGGTGTATACGGTATGTGCATGTGCTCAAGTTAAGGTTCTGTTACATTGTAAACTCACAGCCTCTCTCTGTATGTACAGCTCCTTGCACAACAGAGCCCCAATCCTACAATGCTACTGTAACAAGAATAATAGCAAAATTAACTTTTGTATTTCTTGAACTTTATTTTAAATTTGAAAACTTGCCATTCAATAAATATCTTTTTACTTGCAAACGGGGTATATTTGATGTGGAAATAATTGAGAAGTAATAAATCCCATGATGCCATTTTGGACAGTCACTTTTAAGAGCAGAACTCTACTTTAAGTATTTCTCATGATAGAAATCTGTGGTTCAGTATATATTATCTGATTTTATTTTTCTTATGCAGTAAGGAAAGAGACTTTGTCACTGTCATCAAATGAAATTCCATCAGAAAGTCAAGGGACAGTCAGTGGTGCAAATGAGACTTACACACAAAGTGTTTCTGCTCAAGATGTCAACCTGACTCTGAAAGGAAGTAACTGTGAATCACATGGGTTGAATTTGTTGGCTGATCTAGCTCTGAGCTCTTGCATTCCTCCACTTGATCATAAAGAGAGTAGAGTTGCCTCTCCTTCTGACCTGTCAAAAGAGCGACGCTCTCTTCGGAAAAGGAAGCCTTCGCGAATTGCTTCAGATCATGAATACCACAGGGTGGATAAACATCTAAAGGGAGGATCCTCTTCTAGCAAAACAGAGAATCAGAAACTTCCTTCTCCTGCAAAATCTGATTTAAGAAAAGACTCAGCTGCTATCCCAAGAGAGAAAAGCCCTGTAATTTCCAGCAAGAAGAACGGCACAAGCCCTAACTCTGCAAAAGCCCGGCCGTTGCTTTCCAAGGAGGTGCTAGATACTTTAGATGTGAACAAGCATTCTTCTATTGTCTCTGAGCACTCTTACGCCTCACAGACGTCAGAACATTCTAAAAAACACACCCTCCCAAAAGGAGCGCAGGGTCCTGCTGCCTTCAGAAATGGAGCTAAAAGTGCTAACTCGGGTCCTCTAGTTGGGAAAGTTCTGCCTTTCCGGCATCAGCAGAACAATACTCATACGCAGAAGCCATTTGACGACTTGGTAGTAAAACGCAGAAGAGGTGTCCTTTCTTCCAGGTTGAAGGAAGACTTCTCCAAGTCTCACACAGTGAAGAGCTGTGATGGAGCTGTTACGGTGACATGTCAATGGGAAGCTGACTACCTCTTCAATTTAGATAGCAAATACACCAACAATTCTTTAGAGAAAACTGTAATTCGTGCTCTGCATGGGTAAGTGGCTCAGTGGTGGGTAAATTTCTTGCCCTAACTTCTCTACAGTACTTCTGGAGCACTGTTGAAAAGAGGTTTCTTTGGCCTGCTCTACACTACAGAGGTAGGTTGACAAAAGGCAGCTTATGTTGACCTAACTATGTCGGTATCTACGCTACAGCCTTGCTCCTGACAATGTAAGGGCCCTACTACACCAACATAATAACTAGGGAAGTCAATTAATCGCCGTTAACTCACGTGATTAACTCAAAAAAATGAATCGCGATTTAAAAAATTAATCGCAGTTTTAATCGCACTGTTAAATAATAGAATACCAATTGAAATGTATTACCTATTTTTGGATGTTTTTCTACATTTTCAAATATATTGATTTAAATTAGAACACAGAATACGAAGTGTACAGTGCTCACTTTATATTGTTATTTTTATTACAAATATTTGCACTGTAAAAATGATAAACAAAAGAAATAGTATTTTTCAATTCACCTCATACACGTACCATAATGCAATCTCTTTATCGTGAAAGTGCAACTTACAAATGTAGATTTTTTTTTGCTACATAACTGCACTCAAAAACAAAACAATGTAAAACTTTAGAGCCTACAAGTCCACTCAGTCCTACTTCTTGTTCAGCCAATTGCTAAGACAAACAAGTTTGTTTACATTTACGGGATATAATGCTGCCTGCTTCTTATTTACAATGTTACCTGAAAGTGAGAACAGGTATTCGCATGGCACTTTTGTAGCTGCCATTGCAAGGTATTTAGGTGCTAGATATGCTAAACATTCGTATGCCCCTTCATGCTTTGGCCACCATTCCAGGGGACATGCTTCCATGCTGATGACACTCGTTACAAAAAAAAAGTGTTTAATTAAATTTTAACAGTACTCCTTGGGGGAGAATACTGTGTCTCCTGCTCTGTTTTACCCACTTTCTGCCATGTATTTCAGTCTCGGATGATGACCAAGCACATGTTGTTCATTTTAAGAACACTTTCGCTGCAGATTTCACAAAATGCAAGAAGGTACCAATGTGAGATTTCTAAAGAGAGCTACAGCACTCAACCCAAGGTTTAAGAATCTGAAGTACCGTCCAAAATCTGAGAGGGACGAGGTGTGGAGCATGCTTTCAGAAGTCTTAAAAGAGCAACATTCCGATACGGAAACTACAGAACCCGAAGCATCAAAAGAGAAAATCAACCTTCTGCTGGTGGCGTCTGACTCAGATTATGAAAGTGAACATGCATCGGTCTGCTCTGCTTTGGATTGTTATTGAGCAGAACCTGTCGTCAGCATGAACACATGTCCCCTGGAAAGGTGGTTGAAGATGAGGGGACATATGAATCTTTAGTGCATCTGGCATGTAAATAACTTGCAATGCCGGCTACATCAGTGCCATGCGAACTCCTGTTCTCACTTACAGGTGACATTGTAAACAAAAAGCGGGCAGCATTATCTCCTGCAAATGTAAACAAACTTGTTTGTCTGAGCGATTGGCTGAATAAGAAGTAGGACTGAGTGGACTTGTAGGCGCTAAAGTTTTACATTGTTTTATTTTTGAATGCAGGTTTTTTTTTTTACATAATTCTACATTTGGAAGTTCAACTTTCATGATAAAGAGATTGCACTACAGTACTTGTATGAGGTGAATTGAAAAATACTATTTCTTTTGTTTTTTACAGCACAAATATTTGTAATAAAAATAAATATAAAGTGAGCACTGTACATTTTATATTCTGCGTTATAATGGAAATCAATATATTTGAAAATATAGAAAACGTCCAAAATATTTAAATAAATGGTATTCTATTGTTCTTCAACAGTGCGATTAATCACAATTATTTTTTTTAATCGCTTGACAGCCCTAATAATAACTCCACCTCTACGAGAGGCGTAGGGCTTGTGTCGGTGTAGTTAGGGTGAGGCAGTGACTGTGTAGACATTGCGTTCCTTACAATGGCTGCTGGCTAGCTTGTACATTTCATGGCTCTCCTGGGGCTTTGAAATTGACAAGAATACCAGCTCCCCCGGGGGAGGTCTCAGCTCCAAGCCAGGCTGCTACCCAGGCTCCCACAGGGAGCACGGCAGCCGACCAGACTCTGGTCAAATTCCTCCCGGCTGGTGTCCACAGCCAATGAATTGAAAATCCGAAACTATAGCCACTGATTTATGGCTACAAATTCCACCCTTTTCCAGACAAGGAAAAACAAAAACAAACAACCACCTAATTTATAATTTAGACCTCTGCTAAGAACTCCCTGCATTTGAGACTTCTGAATCCATTGAGCTGATGTGAATGAATTTTGCACAACCAGCTAGAGAAATTACGTTTATTTGTTTTCCCCTCCAGGCCTTGGGACCCTGATATACCCGATGATGTGGAAGAAATGAAGCTTATACTTCACATGTGGGTGGCTCTGTTTTATAGCAAACCAAACAAATTCCTAAGCAGTACGAGAAAGGTGGTAGAACACAGTAACCCTGAAAAATATGTATCAATAAACAGTAGCCTGGATGCTTTTGAATTAAGTGATGACTGTGAAGGAGCTTTTGATCTAGAAAAGTGCCCTGCAGACTCTCAGTCTGAGGCCAATCAGACTTCCAGCACTACTCTGCATCCTTTTGAATTAAGCGATGACTGTGAAGGAGCTTTCGGCTTGGAAACATGTCCTGCAGATTCTCAGTCTGAGGTCAATCAGGTTTCCAGCAGTATCCCCAGCACAGTATCGTATTCCTCTGAGCAACTGCTTTCTTGTGACGAACCGTCATCCACGAGTTGCATCAAGAGCTTTTCAAACAACGACTGCCGTGATCCGAGCAGCCCGCCTTTGAAGGATGGGCCACAAGAGGTGATTATCGATGGATGCGTAGATCTTGTCCAGGCGTTCAGTAAGGTAAGATGATGGATTTCAGTTGGTACCGTAATGTAAGAAATACAACACAAGAAAGACATAGGGAGTTTTTGTAACAAACACCTGCCTCTAAGGCCCATACTAAGTAATGTAAAAAGGGGGCACAAGAGGGCCTTGTTTCCCACACTAGTGACCCTTGCTCCTTCTGCTGGGTTCATAGACCACCAGTGTGCGTGGGAGCTGGAAGTAGCTGTATCCATCCCTGTGAGGGGAATGTTGTCACAACAGTGAATCTGTTGATGGAGAGGAAGGTAACAGAGTGCGGAGGAATGTGAGGAGTCCTGAAGGCTCTGAGCATGCCCTGCAGGTGGGAGCTAATCATATGGTAGATTCCACTGATTAGCAACCCTTCTGTTGCCAGCAAAAAGTTGTCATAATCCAGCAATTGCTAATAAGTGGCAGGTAGGTTTGTACAGCAGCAGTCAGGGAAGGAAACACAGGGATGAGCGTTCCCTGACTGTAGCCCTGCAAACCTGCCTACAGACAGGGCAGCAGCGGGGAGGGGAGCTGCAGGCCAGATGCTGGGGCTTTCTACGGGGAGCAGGGGGCCTGCATCCTACCTCTCCCTGCATTCTCCACCATCCCAGCGCTTCATGCAGTCCCCCCAGCAGGGTGCAGCCTGGAGAGTGCAAGGAGAGGTACTCTGGTATCCAGGCTGCACCCTCCGCCCTGCCCTGCCCACTGCCTCCCCTCCCAGCCTGCAGCCCTGCCCACAGCCCCTTTCCTCCGGCGTGGTCCCTGCGTGCCAGCAGGTTTGCCAGGTTGCAGTCCACAAGGAAGTGCTGTGACAGGCTGAGCACCAGCTGCAGGCAGGTTTGCGGGGGCGGGGTTGGGGGGGCAACCAGAGCAGGCACCCAGCACTTCCTTCCCTGTCTGCAGCTGCACAAGCCTGCCTGCAGTGCGGCCATTCTTAAAGTGAAAAAAAAATGTTGCTCGTAAGCGGCCTGCCGGTGCCAACATCTGAACTCCATTACCATTGATGTTCATGGGCTGGGGTCCTGGGCGTAGTTCCCAGCAATATGTTGCCGTGAAGCAGACGTTGCTAATACCAGGATTCTATTAAGAGGAATCCACTGGACTTAGAGCACTCCTGACAGGCAGTCAAGTCCCCCGTTCAGGCGTCAGTTTCTCCTAGAGCCTCTCCTGACATCACCAGGGCCGGCTTTAGGACGTGCGGGGCCCGATTTGAATAGTTTTGACGGGGCCCCGGCAGGGATGACTTTAAAAAAAAAAAAAAAAACACCACGTAAAAAAACACGTGGGGCTTGTACCCACTGGGCGGCGCTCCTAGTCTTCAGCGGTGGGTCCTTCACTCGCTCCGGGTCTTTGGCGCCTGACGGATCTGCCACCGAAGTGCCGCCAAAGACCCGGAGCGCCTCCGGGTGAGTAAAAATTAAAAAGGAGCCTCTAGCCAGGGAAGGGATTCTCGGCCACTTCTTCCCCCCGAACCCCCTGGTGGCCCTGCCACTGGGCGCGGGGCCCGATTCGGGGGAATTGGTCTAAAGCCGGCCCTGGATCACAGACACCTAGGCAGAGGCTGGGAGCATGTTCGCCCCGATTTTCATTGCTTAGACCCTAATTAAGCTGTTCGCTGTTGCACATGAAGCACTGTGGACCCTGATGAACTCATGACCTGGCTGACAAATGAGGACGGATTGGCAGAAGGCGGGTGGGTGATGGTTTTGTTCCTTTTTAAGTCTATAGATGCTGATTTCAGGATCATAAACCATCCTTTAAAAAAAAAATAAAAAGCTTTACAGGGCCTCTTTAAGCTGACCGGCGTTTCAGTCATTCGTTCATTCACTGCTGAGACAAAACTGCAAGTGGCTTGAGATTTGCTTACTTGAGAGGCACCCTGTCTCCCCATAGGATACGTCCACGTTGTGCTCGGCCAATGGAGTCCCCATCTGTTTATAAGTACTCTGCCCAGACATTCTCCATTCATGAAGGCCCTTTGTGTTTGGAATTCACTCACCCTCAGTCCAATACAGCTGGACTTTGTTGTCCCCTTGCAAAGGCTGTCTGTTTGCAGGGGTGTTTTGGGCTGGGGGGTAGGGGTGGGGACGGGGACGGTGGTTTAACTGTTGAGGTTGGGATAGCATGTTATGTTTGGGGTGGGGGGGGTCTCTCTAGGGTGTGTGTCATGGAGTATGGCTGCCCTGTAATGCCCCCTACTGGCCGAGCATGGCACTCCCTGCGTCAGGTTCTTTCCCCAGGGTTGGTATCCTCAGCCTTCCAGACACCAGTCTGTGCTGGAGATGTGGCGAAGCCCCCTGGGCAAGTCACTAATAAATATAACCTGTTCCATGGTAGCAAAAGTCCAAACTACAAAGATCCAAACAAACCAAAGGGCTCTTCTGCCCTTCAGGGCGTCTCTTCAGCCCACCCTGTGGGCCCTGTTCCCAACCTGTTTCTGGGCTACCTTTTGATAGTCTTTTCGGCTTTGGGATAGAGTACCCAGCCCCTAGACTGGGTCTCCTGGAGCATCTTGAACAAATTGCGAAACTATAGAATGGGGTCCCCTTTTGCATTTTAAAGGACGTACCAAAGGTTTTTAATACACGTTTAGAATTGTACTATAAATTTAGAAGTACTTTGGGAGGAACCCAAGGGCTTGTCTACATGGTGGGATAATGTGTTCTATGGGGGTGCGATTTCTACAGCTCACGAATGTCTTGCACAGTAATTGGTCCATACAATGTGTAGACCCTGCTGGGTCTACATCATACTACTTTTATCCACCGGCGCTTGTTTACATGGTAGGGTAATAGGCTTTCCAGGGGGGTGATTGCTAAAGCACGCTAACATGTTGCACACTAACTGGTCCATGTAGACCCTGCTGGTGTGCTTTAACATAGTGCTGTTTGAAACAGTACTACATTAAAGCACACCAGCAGGCTCTACACAGACCAATTAATGTACAACACATTCGTGTGCTTTAGAAATCACTCCCCTGGAGAGCCCATTACCCCACCAGGTAATCAAGCCCCATGTGGACAAAAATCAGAGCTTTTACAGCCAAATTCAGCTCTCAGATTAATGTAAACAGTGTCTGTTGATTTCACTATTTCTTGTACTGCAATAGCACCCAGAGGCCATAATTGGGATCAGGAACCTATTATGCTCGGTGTTGTACAAATGTAAGAGGCAGTTCCAGGCTCCAAAGAACTTGCATCTAATTCCAGACAAGACGCAATAAGGGAGAGTAAAGTTGGAAAGAGAGGATGAAGGTGATAGCTAATCTAACCTCACACTTTTATCTCTATGTGCCCCATGAGATGGTTTCAAGGCAGTTTTTTATAAAATAAATATTAAAATACAAATAAACAAAACAAAAAATCAGGAATTCCTACTTGCCATCTCCCTAGCTGTTGTTAGCTGCCAACATCCTATAAGTATGACAGAAGAAGCAGATGTTGAGGGGGAATTGGAAGGATAGGGGACATGAATGGGCTCATTTGTCTATTTTGAAGACAGAGTTTGGCAGTAAAATGTTTGGGATGTGAATTTAAAATCATTTCTCTAGGGTTTTTAAACAAGATTGGCTTATGAAAGTTTGAGGCTTTAAAAAGATAGATCTCTGCAACTAGAGAATGTTTCTCTTCCTACATTTGTCTTTCTCAGTAGTTGAATTTTGAACTTTGTAATTTCAGGTTGATGAAGAGAAGAGCAAAAGAGAGGAATTGCTGGACCCTGTAATTTCCGTCAGTAGCTCTACCTGCAGCCCTTCTGGTAAACCCAGTGATACAAGGATAAGACCTGAAGAATTTTCCACTGATGACCCCGATGAAGCACACCAAGCCCTTGATTTAAGTAAAGTTTCCCAGAGTGACTCTGCGTTTTCACAGACTGAATTTCCAGAGAAGCAGGGAGATGAACAGCCAGCGATTATTAGTGATGATACTGTCATTTCCGAGGAAAGAAAGACACTGGACAACATCACTCTCTCTGCAGAGGATAAAGACCATTGCCAGAGTGGTGGTGATGAATCACAACGTCTCTGTGAAGCAATTCAATTAGAAGGGACTATGAAGAGCACAGAACATGATAGCCCATGTGGAAAAGGGACAGAAACGTATGATCCATTAGAAAACCCGGGAGAGGAGGAGGAGGAGGAAGATTTTGACTATGAAAGTATAAATGTAGAACCAATTGATTTAGCACTTTCTGAAAGTAATGATGCAGATCTGGAACATGAAGATATGGACCAGGATCCAATCAATTTAGTACTTCCTAAGGAAATTTGCATACCTGACGAGAGCAAAGTGAAAAGTCCAGTTGACTTGGAAGAACCCTTTGATAGTGTATTAACTCTGACATTATCACCTGGTGCAAGTCCTGTCCAGGACGTACCTTCTGATGAAATAACACAATCTGCAGATGCACTTCCAGAGAACCATGAAGTCACTGTCCAACCAGCTGAAGAAATTAAGTCATCAGTGCAGAGTGATTCAGTAGAGGACAGCTGCATTTCTCAGGAAGACAGAGGAACTGATTCTGCCGATTGCACTTCTCTGAGTATTAAAGAATCAAATCAAGTACAAAGCAATACAGCAACTCAAGGAGAGCAAAAGAGCCCTTCTACTGACACAACAGAGCTGCCGAACAAATCTTCAGGAGCAAGTGAAAGCTCATGCCTAGTCTTTGAAAATACACATTTGGAAGCTGACTCTGAAGCTGAGAAAAGCTGTGACAAATTTAAGAATACTGGAGTCTGTTCTGTGACGAAAAAGTCACCATGTAATGATGAATTAAACCAGATAACTATGCTTATTACACATGGAGAACATGAGGCCTCTCTTTGCAAATTGGTAGAATCAGCTTGTATCATATCAGCGGATAATGAAAAATCTTTTGCTAAAGAACATTTGGACTTGAAACACATTCATTTGGCAAATCATCAGCATACGCACAGTCTTATTTTGAGTGAGGAAGAGACAAGTCCAACTGACAAGCCCACTCGTACTGACCCAGAATGGATGACTGGCTCTCCTTTCCAGCAGCACAGCAGTCCTATTAGCAGAGAGACTGAACTGCACAAAAGTATATTAGAGCCAAGTGACCATGATCCAGTGCTCTGCAAAAATATGAATTCTGACCACACTGATCAAAGAGATGCGACGGAAATGTGCTCCATCTCTGAGAGTCAAACACCCTTGTCTGCTGGGGATGACTCCTCAAGTTCTTGTTACGCCGAACGACCAAAGAAAGACACATTTCTAGAACACGAAACCTCTGTAGTTAAAAGAGCAGACTTACTGGGGAGTAAGGAAGAGATGTCTCCAACTGACGAGCCCACTTGTACTAACCCAAAATTGTTAACTGCTGTTGCTTTTCAGCCACATAGTATCCCCATCAGCAGAGAGACAGATGTGCACGCTAGTTTATTAAAGCAAAGTGAGAAGAATCCAGTATTTTCCAAAAGTATGAATTCTGACCACACTGATAAAATAGCTGTGATGGAGATAGCTTCTTCTGCTGTGGAAGACTTCTCAGGTTCCTGTTACACAGAACAGGCAAAGAAAGACATGTTTTTAGAACATGAAATCCCTATCGGCAAAGTAGCAGACTTAGTAGAGAATGATAACAAAGAAGAACCCACATCATGTGAGGAATTTGATCTAGGAAGCACTAGTCCTGCAGCGAGCCCTGCATCTATCTTAGAAGAGGAGGAGGAACAGTTCGCAGAAGCCTGTGACCAGAGTTCTGTTTGTGAAATAACAGAACAGCAGAGTGATTGTACGATAGAAGAATCTAATCTGTTTGCTGATTTACATCAGACCGATTCCGATGTCACTAGGGAAGAAATCCCTGGTTCCTCTGTTCAAATGCCTACAACATTATGTGCACACCCAGACTCTAGAGAGACTCTAGAGCTTAGTGATCCTGAGGATATTTTGGAGGAACATCTGGCCCACCAAGGTACAGAATTCCCTAACAGAGAGAGAGGTGTGCATTTGACTTTTGAAAGTTTATCATATGAATCTTTTTCTGGAGACTCTGACCAGGAATACTTTGGAGGTACGGTCCATCCCACAGCTAAATGTAGGGGCTCTTGTGGTACAAGAGCCATTGGTGCGATCCGTGCAACAGCAGTTACAAGGACTAATTACAATTATTCACGTATAAGCTCAGAGAATGAAAACTGGAAGAGGGATGGCTGGGACTCCTTGGAAGCAGACAAAAGATTTTCAGTTGTGGAGTCAGGCTGGCCCATTGGGTTTAGGGAAGACGATAGGTATGTGCCCCCGTTTGTCAATATTAAAGATGATCAGGGCACCCTGAGGGATTATACCAACTTTATTGTTACCAAAAAACACAAAGACAAAACTAGACCTTTACAGTCTTCAAAGAGACATGACCATTCTGTGGAACGATCGGACTTAATAAGCTCATTGATTAGGACCTGGAAGGTTATTGATGATCTTACCCAGAACACTTTAGATATGGAATGTCTGCGTTTCAGTTATAAGCTAAAACAAGTCATAAAGAGCCAGAAATCACAACTTTCTACCTCCAACAGTATGTTTCCAAAAGAGTTTTCTGCCCAGGTAATGCCTGAGACTTTGCCCCTGAGAGAGGCTCCTGAAGCCCCTAGTCTAAATGCACCACCCAGGAGTAGGAGTCCCCTTCTGGTAACTGTTGTGCGTTCAGATACAAGGCAGCGTAGTTCAAGTTGGCACCTGAGAAACGATATATACACAGATTTTGCCGCACCACCTCTCTTTGTGCCATGGCAGGATAAATTTAGCAACGAAAGAAATGCTGCAAAAGTCAAAAGCCAGGGCCGTGACTATGGTATTCCTTTACATCTCAGCAAGTTAAAATATGATGATAAACTAAAAGAATCCCGGGGGGATATTTCGGTCATTTTAAATGAATATGCTGAGTTCAACAGGGTGATGTTGAACAATGTACATGTGGGTAACAAAGGAAGAGGTCAGAGCACTACCTCAGAAGAGACTGCAGGCAAAAGGAAAAAATGCACAAATTTCCCCAAAAGAACAGCCTCCTATGAGAACATGATTAGTGACTTATGCAACACTCTACACTACAGACTGAAAAGTGTTGTTAAAGAGGCTTGCAAAAATGCTTGTATGTTCTACCTGGTTGAAACAGAAGATGATCCTTTCTTTGTGAGAATGAAGGTAATGTGGCAATTTCTAAATCTTCCTAGTTCGTTTAAAATTGTGAGTGACCTTAGTGCTTCTTGTAATGTTGAACTGGTACCAGTGGCTATGACACAGGCAGTCTCTATGCAAGCTTCCTCATACAATTTGGCCAATGCTTCTTAATGCTGACCTGCAGTATCTTCCTGCTGTGTCAGTCCTAGAGGATTTCAGTCCTGATCAGTAACACCTTCTGCTACTTCATCTTGGCTCTCTGGAGCTGTAATTCAAACCAAATTATGCCAAAGTGTGTGGTAGTTTAGTGATGCATACACAGAGGGAACTAGGATCAGCGATCACTGATTCATTTTCACTTGTGATCAAAGAAAAGAGGTGGACTTCAGGCATTAAAGGCTAATCCAGCTCCTCACATGTTTTCTGTTCATAATAGTAAAGAATTGGCAAACCACACAAAACCATGTGCCAGATGAGTACGGTTTGAGTTTGCCAGGCTGTACCGTGGCAGTCGTTTGTGTATGCTTCATCATTTTTTTTTTAAATGTTTATACTGGGAAGAATGTGAGGCAACCTTTGCTCCGCCTTCGTCATGGTTTTGCACAGTTTAGGAATAATCCTGGCTCCTTGATTGTCCCGGAGTCTCAGGTGGCTTCTCTGGCTTGAAATACCTTTTTTTGTTTGCATTTGGCACAACTATGACTGTTTCTGATTTAGGTTTTGCTTACTTGCTCCGGTGACGTGGTGGCCAATTCTTTCCATAGAGAGCACATTGCACCAGTGGTCCATAAACTGCACTGGCGTCTTCTGATTGCTTTTGATCACAGTTCAAGACATTTATGATGGTGCTTTTAAAAAAAAAACCTTACAGTACATGGTTTGATTCCTTTTTAACCTGAGAAACCGGCCTATCTCACTGCACCTGATTGTGACAGCCAAGTTTAACCGAGAGTCTGAGTGTTTTGAACATCTGTGTGCTACCGTAAGGTGGTTTTCAGTGGGGGATCTTTGACACTAGAATTTGTTTCCCCAATTAGACTCTATCTATTCTAGAGTTTTGGCGGGGAAATCTCTCCGTTTCAGCTGCATTGGAAGTGGCAACGTTGCAGAGCTAGTGTAGACAGTCACTGGCATCTTTACCACGGTTGTTATCTATACCAGCTCTGAACTGGTCTAGAAAACAGGTGGTAAAAACAATGGTGTGTGCCAGGGCCTTCTCTGTGCTCCCAGTTGTGCCTTTTCTGACCCCAAAAAAGGGCTTTTTCACAAAAACAAAATTTTCCACAAGAAAATGTCAGTTTTGCAGGGGGGAAAAAAGAGACTTTTTTTCCATTGGGAAAATCAAAATAAGGGCTCCCAGCTGCCTGACAGCAAGGCCTTGGTCAAGTGCCCTTTCTACCCGTGACAAAAGGTTTCCTGGAGGGCTGCCAGACTGTGTCACTTGGAGACTCTCTCCCTCTCCGGCAGGCAGGCTGGAAGGCTCTTGCGAATTTCGTTGACAAGTGTCTTACAAGTGGACAGCCAGGAAGCCAAAAGATTCTGTTTCAGTGCTCCCGAAAGAGAATATTTCCTGAACACCCTTCCCCTGAAAAATTTTGCATTTTTGGCCTTTTGTCCCAGAGAGGGACAAAAGAAAAATTTCAAACATGCAACATTTTACGCAGGAAGGTAGATCTGTTTTCCGGCCGACTCTCGTAGACAGCCACAGAACCATAGCCTGACTTCCAGGATGTGGTGGAAAGCCCATCTGCTTACTCATGCTTTTCTATGTAGGTGATTGACTGGGTGCATTTTTTTTTTTTTACCTCAGCAACTTAATTCTGCAGTGGGGTTTGTCTATAAAGCGAACTTTAAAAAATGTAAAATTAAATCAGCTAGTATGCTGTCTCAATACTGGGTCATCTACTCTCTGCATTGAGGCTGCAGCGTACTTCCCCGAGAGCCCATGTAATATACAGATGGAGATGTTTATCTAACCAAGAGTATATTAGCGTACGAAAATAGATTTTGCTGTGCTGATGAGTTGAGATGATATAGGTGCTGGCCGTTCTGAATCTCTCTTCACTGCAGACTGGTTGGCACAGGGAGAGTCCACTGCAAAACGCTTGCTGTTTTTTCTTATTCTTTCTTTGCCTGTGTGGTGTTTGAGTAAGTGATCAATTTATTTTTAAAGTTTTTTGTTGATATTTACAGTAAGTTGAATGTTCAGATAATTAGATTATTTTAGAAACAAAATCATCAATAACAGAAATACACCTTAGGCCAGTGGTTCTCAAACTTTTGTACTGGTGACCCATTTCCCATTGCAAGCCTCTGAGTGTGACCCCCCCTTATAAATTAAAAACACTTTTTTATATATTTAACAAACACCCTTATAAATGCCGGATGCAAAGTGGGGTTTGGGGTGGAGGCAGACAGCTCGCGACACCCCATCTAATAACCTTGTGACCCCCTGAGGGGTCCTGACCCCTAGTTTGAAAACCCCTGCCTTAGGCATGTTGATAAAATAGCTTACTCTTTCCAGTCCTGACTGGTACTTTCATCAAACAAGCCTGGATTATATAAATTCAAACTTCATATAAATTTGCTTGCAGAACTGGGGAGAAAACCCATCTAATAGTAACTAAACAAAACAAGATTTATTTTTCATGCTGGGCTTTAGCATATCCAGGGTCTGAATATCCAGGTTATTTGCAGATAAATCATCTCTTTCATACACAACTGGAAATCATTTTAAATGGCCTATTTTTGGTAAGGTGTAAAATATGTTGGCCATACAAACATTCTTACTTTATTGCAATGATTTATTTGTGTTTCAGAGCTTATTGAAGAAAAGTGGCCACACTGAAATTGAACCTTTGAATTTCTGTAAAACACAACACCTGGAGACAAACGGACTGATGGTCATTATTAGAAATGAGGACATATCTTTGCATATTCATAAAGTAGGTTCAGAAGTATCTTTCTTGTGCCAAAACTGGAAACGCCCTTTCTAAATACGACAGTCCATTTTTAAACAGGTTTCTAATTGTGCACCTATCCAGAGTTTTATTTTTAATTGTTCGTGTCTGCATACCTATTGGTGATGTCCTAAAGATGTTGCAGTGTAAAGCTAACCTAATACTTATGCAAGGTACATGGCTATGGAGTTGTAAAAAAAAAAAAAAAAAGAACAGAGGGCCCATTTCTTTCACTGCCATTGCTCCACTTTAGATCACAAAATAGCTAGCGACCTCAGAAGTCAGTACAAACCAGGCAAGGCACCAGTCTGGGTTGTCTGGTTTAACCAAGTTTAGCTTTTCCAAGTCTGCACAGTAAACTAGTTTGAGCCAGGGTTAGAATGCAGGAATTCCTGACTCATAGGCCCCGGTTAAGATCCCATCAGCATTCCAGGAGCACCAATCACTGCAGAGTCTAAGTACAGTAACTCCTCACTTAAAGTTGTCCCGGTTAATGTTGCTGATCAATTAGGGAACATGCTTGTTCAAAGTTGTGCAATGCTCCCTTCTAACGTCGTTTGGCAGCCACCTGCTTTTTCCACTGCTTGCAGGAAGAGCAGCCCGGTGGAGCTAGCTGGTGGGTAGTTGGAACCAGGGTGGACCGATAGCCCCCCTAAGTTCCCTGTGCAGCAGCTGCCCAGCAGGCTAGCAGTTGCAGTTGTCCCTCCCCCCACTGCCATGTGCTGCTCCTCCCATCTGCCTTGGAGCTGCTCCCCGAGACTCCTGCTTGCTGTGCGGGGGGAGGAAGCGGGGGGGCTAATGTCAGTGTGTCCCCCTCCCCCCTGCTCCTGCACCCCGCTTACCCCATCTTCCATAGAGCGGGGGGGGGGACACCACAGAGGGAGCTTCCAGGCAGCTGCAGCTGCCCTCAGCTTGCTGATCTAATTAACAAGGCAGTGTACTTCTGACCCCCCTCTTCGTACTTAAAGGGGCAATGCACATCTCTCTCTCACACACACAGGGTGTGTCTCTGTCTCCCCTCCCTCCTTTCCTGCTGCCTTGTACAGTAGAATGTGAGAGCTAACCCTTGAGGGCTCAGCCAATTGCTAGTTCATCATTTAGCAGTAAGGGAAATATCCCACCTTCTGACTCCTCCACCTCAACCGAGCTTCACAATCATCGTCACTGTGTACCAGTATTAAAGAGAGAGAGTGTGTGTGTGTGTGTGTGTGTGTAGATAATATAGTCTTTTGTCTGGTAAAACAAATTTCCTTGAAACCTTACCCCCCCCCTTACATTAATTCTTATGGGGAAATTGGATTTGCTTAACATCGTTTCGCTTAAAGTCGCATTTTTCAGGAACATAACTATAGCATTAAGTGAGGAGTTACTGTTCTGTACACAAGGTATAAGACCCAGGTGAGGCTTTCATTGAAGTCACTTTGCACTGAATAGACAGAGGAATTGCCACTTTCTGAAATTATGTTATCATTATACTAGGGCAGAGTGGCATTTAGAATACTTCTCTGGGGCCTGTGTGGTAATTGCAAACCCTGCATTTCCTCAGTGTTACCTGTTAGCCTATCCCAGTAGTTGCTAATTCTAAGATGTGACCAGAGACTATTTATCAAAGTACCCCCTTCCTGTCCACAGCTCCAGCTTTTCTCTGTCTTTTTTAACTTGCATGTTTTAAGACGTACTAGAGTTCACTGTACCCTGTGACCCAGTTTTGATTACTCGACCCGGTCTCATGTCTATACTGCACACTAAGTCCAGGTCTGTGGACTCACGGTTCTCAAGCCCATGCTTACGCCTCCACACTGCATTGTAAACCTGGGTTTCAAATTGCTGGACCCGGGTCTCATGGCCGCGCTAACGTTCATACTGCACTGCGCAGACTTTGTGACTCAGATCTGCGGCTTGGGCTGCGTCCGCTCTGCAAGCCGATAGAACATGGACCTGAGTCGGGGCAGGACTTGGGCTCTGACACATCCCCTTAGCAGCCTCTTTGGACCCGGGTTCTGAGTGCTCGCTGACCTGAGTCCGGCTGCTTTGCGTCTTGTGTCTGGTCAGGAGGAGGCAGGGCCTGGGCTTCGCATGCAGTGTAGACATACTCGTCGTTCTTGAATTGCTGCCAGTGCGCTGGAGCAGTGTGGTGGGTTCAGCCCTGTGGCTCAGAGTGAGAGAGAAGTACCCGGGGGGAGCGATAGCTCAGTGGTTTGAGCATTGGCCTGCTAAACCAAGGGTTGTGAGTTCAATCCTTGAGGGGGCCACTTAAGGATCTAGGGCAAAATCAGTACTTGGTCCTGCTAGTGAAGGCAGGGGGCTGGACTCAATGACCTTTCAAGGTCCCTTCCAGTTCTAGGAGATAGGATATCTCCATTAATTAAATTAAAGAGAGGCCTAAAAGGCTCCTACAGAGTCCCATTGAGTCATCCACAGCCCGGAGGGGCTATGCTGTGGAGACTTGAGGATGAAGTGTATAAAACAGGAGAAAATGGGCAACATCCTCAAGGGTCCAGCAGGGGGGCACCGTCTCCTGGAAAAAGAAAGAATGAGAGAAGTCCCTGGTTACATGGTGTGAAGTCTCACCAGTTAAAAGGTACATATTGTACATGAAGAATGTTTTTGCCTTTAACAGATCCCATCCTTGCTGAGATTAAAGCACTGCCCAAACGTAACCTTTGTTGGAGTGGACAGCCCAGAGGACGTAACTGATCACACTTATCAGGAACTGTTTCACATGGGGGGGTTTGTGGTGTCTGATGATGAAGTGTTAGAAACTGTAACTTTAGGTGAGTCTTAATTACCCCCACCCCCTTTATACCCATGAAAATCGTTGGTAGTTGTTGCAAGAGGATGATTACAGCACTGTAATAACTGTGACTTAAATAGAGCACAGGCTTACGATGGCTATCTAGGGAAACATGTGGCTCTAAAAGGCTTTGGCATTGTCAGGAGCCTGTCGAGAGATGTTGGTCGGTAGCAGATGCCAATATTCCCAAAGCCAGTCAGGATGGAACATTTTCGCCCAGAAGAGAACTTGCCAGAGGCTTTTTTCTTTCTGGGTATTGAATTTAATGCTTGTGAAAGGCATCAGATTGGCTTCCCTCTGTCCACAAAATGGGCACCATCACCAGTTTTTCTTAACCATGACAATGCGAGATCATCTCTAGGGCTGAGAGGGTAGTTCAGTGTCCGTGGCCGGTCACGGGCATTAAGAAAGGGATAGACAATAAGACAGAAAATATCATATTGCCTCTATATAAATCCATGGTACGCCCACCTCTTGAATACTGCATACAGATGTGGTCGTCTCAAAAAAGATATATTGGAATTGGAAAAGGTTCAGAAAAGGGCAACAAAAATGATTAGGAGTATGGAACGGCTTCCCTATGAGGAGAGATTAATAAGACGGGGACTTTTCAGCTTGAAAAAGAGACAATAAAGGGGAGATATGATAGAGGTCTATAAAATCACGACTGCTTTGGAGAAAGTAGATAAGAAAGTGTTATTTACTCCTTCTCATAACACAAGAACTAGGGGTCACCAAATGAAATTAATAGATAGCAGGTTTAAAACAAACGAAAGGAAGTATTTCTTCACACAATGTACTGTCAACCAGTGGAACTCTTTGCCAGAGGCTGTTGTGAAGGCCAAGATTATAACAGGGTTCAAAAAGAACTAGATAAGTTCAGGGAGGATAAGTCCATCAATGGCTATTTGCCAGGATGGATAGGGATGATGTCCCTAGCTTCTGTTGACCAGAAGCTGGGAATGGCCGACAGGGGATGGATCACTTGAAGATTACCTGTTCTGTTCATTCCCTCTGGGGCACCTGGCATTGGCCATTGTCGGAAGACAGGATACTGGACTAGATGGACCTCTGGTCTTACCCAGTATGGCTGTTCTTATGACAGCTGTGATGTCAGTTCATTCCAATGAGAATGGGAGTGTTTTGTGGTGTGAACATCTGTACACTAGAAACTAGGCAGAGATTCCCACTAATTGATTTTACATAGGCCAAAGGACAGTGTTTAGTTGGTTATGTCTTTTGGCCGATACCAACCTTCTCTGGATCCACTGGCGAGAAGGAGATGAAAGATGCCTCTGTTCTAATAACCCCTTGAACTCTCACTGAAAATAATACAAAACTCTTTTTGACTTTTTGCTCTTTAAGAACACGATAATGTGCCTTCTATATGTAAAAAGCAACAGAGGGTCCTGTGGCACCTTTGAGACTAACAGAAGTATTGGGAGCATAAGCTTTCGTGGGTAAGAACCTCACTTCTTCAGATGCAAGTAATGGAAATCTCTAGAGGCAGGTATATATCAGTGTGGAGATAACGAGGTTAGTTCAATCAGGGAGGGTGAGGTGCTCTGCTAGCAATGGAAATCTCTAGAGGCAGGTATATATCAGTGTGGAGATAACGAGGTTAGTTCAATCAGGGAGGGTGAGGTGCTCTGCTAGCAGTGTCAAATTTGCAAATGAACTGGAGCTCAGCAGTTTCTCTTTGGAGTCTGGTCCTGAAGTCTTTGTTTAATCCTGATCTGATGGTGTCAAATTTGCAAATGAACTGGAGCTCAGCAGTTTCTCTT
>NC_048298.1:5595061-5724279 GCF_013100865.1 Trachemys scripta elegans | reverse complement strand
GACTCCAAAGAGAAACTGCTGAGCTCCAGTTCATTTGCAAATTTGACACCATCAGATCAGGATTAAACAAAGACTGTGAATGGCTATCCAACTACAGAAAGAGGTTAGTTCAATCAGGGAGGGTGAGGTGCTCTGCTAGCAGAGCACCTCACCCTCCCTGATTGAACTAACCTCGTTATCTCCACACTGATATATACCTGCCTCTAGAGATTTCCATTACTTGCATCTGAAGAAGTGAGGTTCTTACCCACGCAAGCTTATGCTCCCAATACTTCTGTTAGTCTCAAAGGTGCCACAGGACCCTCTGTTGCTTTTTACAGATTCAGACTAACACTGCTACCCCTCTGATACCTTCTATATGTAGTAATACTTGGACATCTGGTTTGCCGACACCACCTGATTCTCAGACTCCATACTGAAATGTTTTATTCCCACAGGTCAGCTGAAGGAAATAGTTAAAACACTGGAAAAGCTGAACTGTCATGGAAAGTGGAAGTGGCTGCTTCACTACAAAGAAAGTAAAAAACTAAAAGAAGACATAAGGTAACAGTCAGCATGGATCTGTCAAGAACAAATTGTGCCAAACCACCTTATAGCTTTCTTTCACAGGGTAACAAACCTTGTGGATGGAGTGTGGGGGCTGGGGAGCGGTAGATGTGGTATATTTTGACTTTAGTAAGGGTTTTGATACTGTCTTGCATGACCTTCTCATAAACAAACTAGGGAAATACAGCCTAGATTTAGCTACTATAAGATGGGTGCGGAACTGGTTGGAAAACCGTTCCCAGAGAGTGGTTCACAGTCAAGCTGGAAGAGCGTAACGAGTGGGGTCCCACAGGGAGAGATCAGTTCTGGGTCCATTTCTGTTCAGTATTTTCATCAATGATTTAGATAATGGCACAGAGAGTACACTTATAAAGTTGGCAGATGATACCAAGCTGGGAGGGGTTGTAAGTGCTTTGGAGGATAGGATTAAAATTCAGAATGATCTGGACAAACTGGAGAAATAAGTCTGAAGTAAAATAGGATGAAATTCAGTGAGGACAATGCAAAGTCCTCCATTTAGGAAGGAACAATCAGTTGCCCACATACAAAATGGGGAATGACTGCCTAGGAAGCAATACTGCGGAAAGGGATCTGGGGGACATAGTGGCCCACAAGCTAAATATGAGTCAACAGTGTAACACTGTTGCAAAAAAAGCAAACATCATTCTGGGATGTATTAGCAGGATTGTTGTAAGCAAGACACGAGAAGTAATTCTTCTGCTCTACACTGCGCTGATTAGGCCTCAACTGGAGTATTGTGTCCAGTTCTGGGTGCCACATTTCAGGAAAGATGTGGACAAATTGTAGAAAGTCCAGAGAAGAGCCACAAAAATGATTAAAGGTGAAAACATGACCTATGAGGGAAAATTGAAAAAATTGGGTTTGTTTAGTCTGGAGAAGAGAAGACTGTTACAAGAAGGAGGGAGGTAAATTGTTCTTGTTAACCTGTGCGGATAGATCAAGAAGCAATGGGATTAAATTGCAGCAAGGGAGGTTTAGGTTGGACATGAAGAAAAACTTCCTAACCGTCAGAGTGGTTAAGCACTGGGATAAATTGACTAGGGAGATAAAAATCTCCAATGATAGAGAGTATCAGAGGGGTAGCCGTGTTAGTCTGAATCTGTAAAAAGCAACAGAGGGTCCTGTGGCACCTTTGAGACTAACAGAAGTATTGAGAGCATAAGCTTTCGTGGGTAAGAACCTCACTTCTTCAGATGCAAGTAATGGAAATCTCCAGAGGCAGGTATAAATCAGTGTGGAGATAACGAGGTTAGTTCAATCAGGGAGGGTGAGGTGCTCTGCTAGCAGTTGAGGTGTGAACACCAAGGGAGGAGAAACTGCTTCTGTAGTTGGATAGCCATTCACAGTCTTTGTTTAATCCTTATCTGATGGTGTCAAATTTGCAAATGAACTGGAGCTCAGCAGTTTCTCTTTGGAGTCTGGTCCTGAAGTTTTTTTGCTGTAAGATGGCTACCTTTACATCTGCTATTGTGTGGCCAGGGAGGTTGAAGTGTTTTCCTACAGGTTTTTGTATATTGCCATTCCTGATATCTGACTTGTGGCCATTTATCTTCTTGCTTAGTGACTGTCCAGTTTGATAGAGATTCCACTAAGAGCCAGTTAGACAAACCTGTCAGAGATGGTCTAGATAATACTTAGTCCTGCCTTGAGTGCAGGGGACTGGACTAGATGGCCTCTCGAGGTCCCTTCCAGTCCTACGAGTCTGAGTCTAAAGTAATGACAGCACTGGCTGGCTGGTTTCCCAAGGCTTGTCTACACGGTGCTGCAGTGTGGACTACAGGGGTGTGGTTTCTAGAGCACTCTGCCCTATGTAGCCTCTGCTGGCACGAACTACAAGATCTCTTGTTTGTGGGGATGTAGTCCTATTTCAAACAGGACTACATTCATGCACATTAGGTACCTTTAAGACCACGCCAGCAAGGTCTATGGAGAAGTCTGAGCGCAACATGTTAGAGTGCTCTAGAAATCACACCCCCGGAGTCCGCACTGTGGCACCTTGTAGACCAGGCCCCATCAGATTCATTTAGCTTCCAGCCCCTCTGCATGGCCTTTTTATTAGTTGTATAAGTGATACAGCCTGACATCACAGCCTTCAGAAAGTCCAGAACGGACTGACAGGGCTAGTTAAGCATCTAAAACTTTGTCTTGGTCCCTTATTGGACTGATTCGAGGGTTTTAAGTTCTGCTCATCTTCCTTTATGTTTATGTGAGCAATTTTTTGTTAGACAAGGACCAGTTCCAGCAAGTTTATAATTAAAATCTTAAATCCAGACCATCTATAAATCAAGTAAAGGTTATAAAAAATCATCTATCGGGGGTAGCCGTGTTAGTCTGTATCCACAAAAACAACAAGGAGTTCGGTGGCACCTTAAAGACTAAGGTTTATTTGGGCATAAGCTTTCGTGGGTAAAAAACCCACTTCTTCAGATGCATGCTGAAGAACTGGGTTTTTTACCCACAAAAGCTTATGTCCAAATAAATCTGTTAAAAAAATCATCTGATACAGATTAGCAAAACCACTTCTTTAATCGGTTAAACCTGGGGAGTGTGAAAAAAGGCCTCATTCAGTGAAAGCATACACACAACGGTGGTAAAAGAGATTATGCTTCCAAAGTCAAGCACTCTTGAGTTAGAAAATGCCAGAATTAAGGTTGCTTGTGCATATGGTGATAGTCTTTAATTAAATGATCACATACTATCTTTCCACCAGACCTGCCTCATCCAGTGCACATACAAACTGTGCAGCTACACTGAAAATAAAGTTATATTGTGTAGGTAATTATAAAGCTACATGCTGTACTGGAGTTACTGGCATTGGGCCAGATCCTGAAGTCCTTATTGAGCAAAGCGCCCATTGAAATCTTTGGGAGCGTTACCTGTGGAAGGACTTCAACGTTTGGTTTTTTGAGGGCTGTTTGGAGTGGGTTGTGGTCTTTTCAATTGATATTCAAAAGGAAATTATTAAGTTTACAAATTTCCCTTAAGCGGTTTCAGATAAAGTGGATTGGACTGTATTATTATTAAACTGTCAGATCAAATTAGGCTCACCGTAAGTTTTGTAAAGGCAGAGTTTTACAAAAGCTAAAGTTAAAGGGACATTGTCAACCTGAAATCTAGTCGGTTTTCAAAAAAAAAAGAGTTCCAAGTATTTTGTGGTCCTAGGTCAGCCACTAAGTTTCCGGAATAATGTTTGTGGCTTTGTGTTTTTTTGTTTTGTTTTTTTTTAAAAACATTTCCCCCTGTTGCTGTGTGAAAGACTCACACAAACAATGAGGGGACTTGACTGTGCCAGGAAAACAGTGATACCAACCATTCAGGAAGTACTGTCAAATGGACAAAGTTATGCATGCTGGAAAAAACATCTCGATCAGTCATTTTAGGTGTTACTTGTAAGTAGGGTGACCAGACAGCAAGTGTGAAAAATCAGGACGGGGGTGGGGGATAATAGGAGCCTATATAAGAAAGACCCAAAAATCGGGACTGTCCCTATAAAATCAGGACATCTGGTCACCCTACTTGTAAGACCCATACGTTTTTTAAAAAGTGATTTGTTTTAAAGTTTACAATGTCCATTTAATAGTATTGCTTCCATGGTTTTTTAAAATGAAAACAGTTTGGATTTGAACATTCCCCTGCTGTGTTTTTTCCTGCTAGTGAGTGAGACAGAAAATGAAACTTACTAGAATCAAAGGTGAAAACTGAGCAGTCTGTTTTCACTGCCCGAGCAGAGAGAAGTACAGAAAGGAAAATTGGTGAAAAGTAAATATATTTTTAAAAAATTCTTTCACCTTCAGCGACCTAACGCGTGAACACAGGGCAGGAAATGTGATTGGTCATTGGACAGTGCGTTCCTTTGAATCAGAAACTTTGGGTCTCCGACGTCTGCAGTGCAAAAAGAACAAAACAAAGGCCACGGCAAGTCTGAGAACCTGGGTTTACAGACTCGAGCTCGCACTCCAGTGATGAACATAGCCATGTAGACGTTCCCGCTCGGGCCCAGGTGGCTTTCAGAGCCCGGGCTCTTGCCCTAGTGGGAGCATCGAGGCTGCTATTTTTAGTGCCGTAGCGGGACGCTCATTGCTGCAGCGTTTTATTTGCAGCATGGACGTACCCTCACTGGGCTCTCTCTTCAGAATCTACTAAACCAGGATCCTACAGTGTGTAACATGTGTAGCGTTAGCTACATCGATGGAACCATTACTCCAATTAGACTCAAGCAGCCCTTCTCAAGTCCTGTTCCGGTGCTGGTAACAAGACACCTGAGCTGACAATAACAAGCCACCCTAAGACCAGCTAAGCAGTGGTCAGCTTTGGGAGCTCCCTTGGGGAACTTCCTTGCAAGGTGGCGGGGTGGGGGTGAGCTGGAGTGACAATTACTAACGGAATTGCATTGGCACAGGTTAAAAAGCAGGAAAGTCAAGGGGAAAGGAACAGGTGTGTAGAACGAAGGCTTTAAATATTATCCAGGGTTATTCTGTCTGAACGTAAACGGACGCCATGATTCATGGGGTAAAACTTGTTTCTGTTCCAACAGGGTGGATTCGACTGCGCACAAAAAGAACTGGCTACTGAAATCGTGCCAGGAAGCTAATACCATTGAAGTTCTTCACTACCATCAGTGTGACTCTAAATCATGCACAAAATCCGAGCATCTGAAGTGCTTGTTGAACCTGCAGGTTCAGCAGATCAGTGCTAGGTTTGCTGTGTATCTCACAGGTAAGAACTGAGCTCAGGACACCACAAATGATTTGTTTTACAGTAGCACCCCTTAGCCCCAGTCGGCATTGCGGCTTCATTGTGCTGGCTGCTTTACAATCGGCAAATAGACAGTGTCTGCCCTCAGATTGTTTATGTGCTAATGAAGGACAGGCACGGTAGGAGGGTGTGAAACACAGCACGAGGCCAGGGTAACAAAACAGGGATGTCCGGTTGCACATAATTCTGGTGTCCCTGGCCTCTATTTGCCAGAAGCTGGGAATGGGCGACAGGGGATGAAGACCTGTTCTGTTCATTCCCTCTGGGGCACCTGGCATTGGCCACTGTCGGAAGACAGGACACTGGGCTAGATGGACCTTTGGTCTGACCCAGTCTGGCCGTTCTAATGTTCTTATGGATTCTATTAAACATTCCCTTTTTATGACAAACAGATTTTGACATGAATTATAATTGGTGAAAATAAGAAAAGATTCCTTTGGGAGTTGAACTGTAATTAATTCAAAGCTTGTGAGGCAAGCACCTGTAGCGACCTCTTATCCTGATAAAGGGGGATGTGTAGGGTGACCAGATAGCAACCGGGGAAAATCGGGATGGGGGTAGGGAGTAATAGGCGCCTATATAAGAGAAAGTCCTAAAAAACGGGACTGTCCCTATAAAAATGGGACATCTGGTCACCCTATGGATGCATCTATAGCGTAGGGGACCAGAAGCACAGACATCTTGTTGTCCTCCCAGCTTTGTTACTGTCTGGCTTTTTTACTGGAAGGATGCATCTGACCTCCGGGCTTCCATTCACCCTTCTTCCAAAGGAGCGTGATGATGTGATAATGCTAATACTGATCTGCCTTGCCTACGTGCTCTGTGAGCTTTACGTAGCCGAGTGGTTGCTTGTAAGCACAAAGCGTTGTGCCGTCTTTCAGTCAAGGAGGGTAGAAAATAGATGGGTCCATGGACCAGGCAGAGCTAATAACTATACTTGGTGTAGCATACCCTAGAGTCCCTTCGCTCGGATAATCTCACAGTGCTTTACAAGCATTTAAGGAATTAAAGCGTAGAACAGCCTCGTGAAGCGATAGTGTTACCTGCTCCTTAGAGCTGGGGAAGCTGATGCATAGACCAGAGTCACACAAGGAGAGCAGGAATATGAACCAGGTCTCCCATGCCAGCGCCGCTCTCGGGACAGTTGTACTGTATTGCAAAATTTCACTTGCTCAGTGCACTTTTTTTTTTGGGGTCAGGCAGATAAAATGTTTCATTCTCATTCGTCACAGTAAAGGGCAAGGGAATTTTCTGTCTGCTTTGGTAAATGTTTGGTGCCAATTTTTCAAGGCTGTTTAATGCACTAATGTGTTTCCTTGTAATTGATCATTTTATTATTGGCTGCGTAGCATCTGTTTACAAAGCACTTGCATTAATCTGCTGAAATTTGCAAAACAGCAAATAATAATGGGAATCCATCACTTCACCAGGGAGATGAACATGAGGAAGGTAATACCTGCTGGTTAGACATGTCCGTTTGACCTTGCTGAGTTACTTGAGGTTTTCCATGAGCAAAGAGAACGGTTTCATCTCATCAAGGGAATTCTTCTCACGGCTGCTTTTCCATTTGCAGATAAGCCCAGTGTCAGCAGAGAGGTCTTCGAAAGCAAAGGGATCCTAGTCACGGATGTAAATAACTTCACTGGAACGGTGCAGAACGTGGTTGCCCCATTTCAAAGTAGCTATTGGTAAGAGCAAATGAGTGCTTACAATGTGAATCCCTCTATCAGGAAGTGCGCTAATGCCCATGCTGGGAATTGCAGAAGCAGCAAATCTAGTAACAGACTTCTCAATAATAGAGGGAATTGATCAGTGCTCTGTGGGGAGAGAGAGTGGAGTCCTGGAGTTTAGAAAGCAACAGAGGGTCCTGTGGCACCTTTAAGACTACTAACAGAAGTATTGGGAGCATAAGCTTTCGTGGGTAAGAACCTCACTTCTTCAGATGCAAGTAATGGAAATCTGTGCATCTCTCTCTATCAGTGTTATAGAGGGCGAACAGTTTTTGGGTTTGCCCTGCATAAGCTTTATACAGAGTAAAACAGATTTATCTGGGTTTAGACCCCATTGGGAGTTGGGCATCTGAGTGCTAAAGACAAGCACACTACTGTGAGCTGTTTTCAGGTAAACTTGCAGCTTTGGGACAAGTGATTCAGACCCTGGGTCTGTGCCAGGAGCCAGACAGGAGTGTCTGGCTCAGCAAGACAGGGTGCTGGAGTCCTGAGCTGGCAGGGAAAACAGAAGCAGGGGTAGTCTTTGCACATCTGGTGGCAGCTCCCAAGGGGGTTTCTGTGATCCAACCCGTCACAAAGTGAGGTTCTTACCCACGAAAGCTTATGCTCCCAATACTTCTGTTAGTCTTAAAGGTGCCACAGGACCGTCTGTTGCTTTTTACAGATTTAGACTAACATGGCTACCCCTCTGATACTGGAGTTTAGAATTACTCAGATGAGGCAGATCTAGCCTGTTCCACAAGGGGGCGATATGGCATTACAGCTTGTCATTGTCTTGTTCTTTTCCTTCCAGTCACTGCAGGAGCTTGGCTACTCCATGGCTCCATCTGGTGCTTTGGGAGAAGGAGAGGGAGTGGGAGTTACCTTTGTAGCTAAACCCTTTGTGTGTCCAAGACCGAGGAGCTAGGATTCCCGCGTGCTTCTGTCTTTTGCACTAGTGCTTTGCATCAAGGGCTAGGGAGCCACAGCCAAGCCAGGGATTGCTCGAGTGGTAGCTGCTTTCCAGCAGCTGAAAAAGGGAACAGTTGCAGGGTCCAGAACGCAAATAAAGGAATCGTAGGGCTCCAGAAGGGAACATGCTCGCTTACCTACCTTGTTATGTGCTCACTGTTGACTCCAGTGCAGTTTTTTAAAGCTTTGAGGTCAAGGCAGCTCCCCTCATACCCAGCCTGCATGTTTCCAGTGGTCAGCGGAGTATCTGTGCTTCCCTCGGTCAGAGAGTTGAGCCTGTCGAAGGGCAGTGCTGACTCTTGGACTGCGCACAAATAAAACGGGTACAGCGAAGTTGTAGCAGCAAACCCTTCCGCTAGGCTCTTGTCTTCTTCCTGAGAATCCCAGTCTGTGCCCCTTGTTCTGCAACACTGTGCCACGCAAGCCGCCTGGCCTCCCACCTCTTCTGCACCCCACTGCTCTCCTGCCCCTGCATCTCTTCCTCCCCTCGCCACTTCTCCAGCTCCCTGCCACCAGGGCCTTCCCTGCCTAATTGTCTTGCGGCCACAGTCCTCCTGATTGCTCCCCACTCCAGTTTAAAAACCGGGGTCAGCAGGGGGTCTTGATGAAAGAACTCTGTAAGACTATGCAACCAAAAGTCAGGCACTTGTTAGCTTGAACTCTGATTATTTTGGTGCGCATGTAACGCCGCAGGGCTGAGCTTCACTGCTGTGCTAGCAAATGAACTCCTGGAGCTAGCGTAGCTCTGCTGAGTGTGCGCACGCTGCAAGCCGCTGGAGCGGCAGAGTGACTGCGTCAGCTGAGTCCCTGCTGGCTCTCTTGCTCCAGCGGGAGCCGCAGTTGGTTTAACGCTCAAGGCCCACTCCTCCCAGACAGACCAACTAGCTTCCCAGGAGCTAGAGCTTGGCGTGGACAGGAGGCAGAGTGGGGTGACAACTCACGCTAACACTGCAGCGTAGATAAGCCCTTAGCGCGCACCTTGTGTTAACATGCAGGTTGTTAGTGCACAGACCAGTGGTTCTCAACCTGTTTATCACTGGGGGCCGCAGGTTGAGAACCACAGCCCCCCCCCCCCCCCCCCGCAACCTCCTACAGTTCCCTATGCCCAGCGCCTGCCCCCCAGAGAACCCTCCACAGAGGAGACCAGAAGGGGAGCCCTGGGAGGCAGCTGGAACCTGGGACCCCACCGTGGGGAGCCAGACCAGGACCCGGTGGCGTGGGGCCGGGCAGCCTGACCCTGGGATCCCGCCACACGGGGCCGGGCAGCTGGGACTCCTGCGCCGGACCAGGAGTGGAGCGCCAGAGGTAGGCCGGCAGCCGAGTCCCTAGGTGCAGAGCCCCATCTAAAAGCTGGCACCCCGCAAACCTCTGGTTCCCAGCGTCCTCCACTCCCTCACAGCCCAGAGACCCACTCACCAGCCCCCTGGTGGCAGGAGCCCTCCCTGAGCCTGCCCTGCCCCCTATCAGACCAGAGCGGCAAATTTTGAATTTTTTTTAGCACACAGCTAGGCCAAAGCTGCGGGCTATTTCGGCCACATGCAGCCTGTGGGTTGAGAACTGCTGGCACAGACTTTCCAGGGATGAAGGGTTGTCATGGTAATTATATGGGGGGGGGGCTGCAGCGTGTTCCCCTTGAGCTCGGCTGGGACAGCAGGTGTGGAATAGGAACAGCCTCTCCCTTGACAGCAGGCAGCCGCCTCTGCGGAGCTGAGGGCCTGTTTTGCTGGCTGTGATGGTCAGGGTGGCAGGAATTGATTGAGGGGGTTGTCGGGCCCTGAATGGAGACCTGGAATCCAGCTCACCCTCCCCTACGCTGAGCAGTGGGAAGAGAGGGATGGGGGGCAGGGGTGATGAAGCCTGCACTACTGTGGCCAAGCAGAGACAAGCTGCACCCCCCTTTCTCCTGCGCTCCCAAGGGGAAAAAGGGATGTGGGGTCAGAGCCCTTTGTGGGCAAGGGGGAAGCCCTGGGCAGGGAGAATTGAGCAGACTGCCTGAAAATGTTTTCCCATAGTTTCAGAGTAGCAGCCATGTTAGTCTGTATCCGCAAAAAGAACAGGAGTACTTGTGGCACCTTAGAGACTAACAAATTTATTAGAGCATAAGCTTTCGTGGACTACAGCCCACTTCTTCGGATACATACAGAGTGGAATAAATATTGAGGATACACACACACACACACACACACACACACACACACAGAGCATAAACAGGTGGGAGTTGTCTTACCAACTCTGAGAGGCCAATTCAGTAGGAGAAAAAAAACTTTTGAAGTGATAATCAAGCTAGCCCAGTACAGACAGTTTGATAAGAAGTGTGAGAGTACTTACATGTGGAGATAGATTCAATGTTTGTAATGGCTCAGCCATTCCCAGTCCTTATTCAATCCTGAGTTGATTGTGTCTAGTTTGCATATCAATTCCAGCTAAGCAGTCTCTCGTTGGAGTCTGTTTTTGAAGTTTTTCTGTTGTAAGATAGCCACCTGCAGGTCTGTCATTGAATGGCCAGACAGGTTAAAGTGTTCTCCCACTGGTTTTTGAGTATTATGATTCCTGATGTCAGATTTGTGTCCATTAATTCTTTTGCGTAGAGACTGTCCAGTTTGGCCAATGTACATGGCAGAGGGGCATTGCTAGCACATGATGGCATATATCACATTGGTAGATGTGCAGGTGAACAAGCTTGATGAATGCTTGATAGAGATCTTGTAGGTGCTTGTCTCTATCTGAGGGATTGGAGCAAATGCGGTTATATCTTAGAGCTTGGCTGTAGACAATGGATCGTGTGGTGTGTCCTGGATGGAAGCTGGAGGCATGTAGGTAAGTGTAGCGGTCAGTAGGTTTCCAGTATAGGGTGGTATTTATGTGACCATGGCTTATTAGCACAGTAGTGTCCAGGAAATGGACCGCTTGTGTGGATTGATCTAGGCTGAGGTTGATCTCTATCAAGCATTCTTAAAACTACAATACCCACCTGCTGAAGTGAAAAAACAGATTGACAGAGCCAGACAAGTACCCAGAAGTCACCTCCTACAAGACAGGCCCAACAAAGAAAATAACAGAACACCACTAGCTGTCACCTTCAGCCCCCAACTAAAACTTCTCCAGCGCATCATCAGAGATCTACAACCTATCCTGAAAGATGATCCTTTACTCTCACAGATCTTGGGAGACAGACCTGTCCTCGCTTACAGACAACCCCCCAACCTAAAGCAAATACTCACCAGCAACCACACATCACTGAACAAAACCACTAACCCAGGAACCTATCCTTGTAACAAAGCCCGATGCCAACTCTGTCCACATATCTATTCAAGTGACATCATCATAGGACCTAATCACATCAGCCATACCATCAGGGACTCGTTCACCTGCACATCTACCAATGTGATATATGCCATCATGTGCCAGCAATGCCCCTCTGCCATGTACATTGGCCAAACCGGACAGTCTCTACGCAAAAGAATTAATGGACACAAATCTGACATCAGGAATCATAAGACTCAAAAACCAGTGGGAGAACACTTTAACCTGTCTGGTCATTCAGTGACAGACCTGCGGGTGGCTATATTACAACAGAAAAACTTCAAAAACAGACTCCAACGAGAGACTGCTGAGCTGGAATTGATATGCAAACTAGACACAATCAACAAAGGACTGAATAAGGACTGGGAATGGCTGAGCCATTACAAACATTGAATCTATCTCCCCTTGTAAGTATTCTCACACTTCTTATCAAACTATCTGTACTGGGCTATCTTGATTATCACTTCAGAATTTTTTTTCCTCTTACTTAATTGGCCTTTCAGAGTTGGTAAGACAACTCCCACCTGTTTATGCTCTCTGTATGTGTGTGTATATATCTCCCCTCAATATTTATTCCACTCTGTATGCATCCGAAGAAGTGGGCTGTAGCCCACGAAAGCTTATGCTCTATAAATTTGTTAGTCTCTAAGGTGCCACAAGTACTCCTGTTCTTTTTTTCCCCATAGTGAGACTCTACTGGAGGTACCACCAGCTGGTAGTTTCAGTCATTTGACCAGATGCCTGGATGTTGTTCCGCTTTGACAGCGTGGCTAGCCCACGTAAACGTATAGAACATCCTTCCTGTCACACAGCATAGAGCGGGTAGCCAGTGCCATGGAAACAGCTACTAAACACTATTTGTGAAACTTCATGTGTTGCAGGTGATGAAATTCAAGGACAGCACCGGTGGTTCCAGTGACAAAGAATGAAGCTTCTGTGAAAATAGTTTAGATAAAGGTAACTTGCTGGGGTTCTGCTGTTACAGACTAAAGCTCTCGGCACCGAAGGCAGAGGTAGTAGTTTTCCCTTTGTTAGTAGGATGTTAATTATTTGAGGGTAGCCAATGAGTATTAGTAGAGGAGCAGATGCACCCCACTCCAGCTGCATAGGAAGAGAGCTATTTTAATGTATACAGTATTTTAAATTATTTGTTTTCTGAAGTTAGTACAGCTGCATATGGAAACAGTAGGGGGAAGAACAGTTTACTTGAAGCTTAGAGATGTTAGTCCATTTTAGCAAGTGCTTTTTATAAATGCGTGTTTATGTACATAAGATACACAACATGCATGTGGTATATGAGCAGCAGGATTTTTGTACATTTTCAGTGTGTTCAAGATTACTTCTCCAGATCACTACGTCTGCGACTGGTCAATCAACACTACATTAAGTTCTCACTGGTTTTCTAATGGTACCATTTGACTTGTGGGACTTCTGTTTTCCACTAGATGGAACTCTTGTAAATAGCAGAATGTCAGGATTCTGGAACAAAAAGCATATTTATGGTATTCTAAAAACTAATAGATTTTAAAAGGAAACTTCAGCACTCAAACAACATTTGTAAGATACTTAAGGTATCTACGGAGAGGAAGTGTTTTGTAACTAATCATTTTTTAAAATAAAGCAGACGAAAAATAAAGCTGTCATGTACAGGATGACTTTGTATGATGTTTGACTAATAAAACCAGACAATTCAAAGTCTCGTGCATTGCTGTTGGTTTAGGACTTTACCAAAGCACTCAAACTTTCTTCCCTATAAATGAGTATAGCTTCCCCCCATACAAATCATTCTGGTGAACTGCATTGACAAACAGAGTTGGGTGGGAAAAGAGAAATTCCACGTCTTTAGCGGGGCTGTAATGTTTCTTATCTGCTGGCTCGCAGGATCAACGCTGCGGTGTGCCAAAGAACTTTGGCCAGGTCCAGCAGGGCCTTATTGATAGCAAAGAGAACCTTCCCTGACGTAGAGATACGCAGGATACCAAGCAGCTTGTGCTGTTGCTCTTTCACTTCCTCCAGAGGCAGGGTTGGCTCCCGGCACCAGTGCAGCAAGCAGGTGCTTGGGGCGGCCGACGGAAAGGGGTTGAGTAGAGTTAGACAATAGTTCTAGGAAAGACCTGACTTTTTCCCCCGCACTGGGCAATGAAGTGATCCTACCCTTCCTGGTGTATTTAGTGTCTTCAATGAAAGTTCACTCTTCTAGTCCTTTGTCATGGCAGGGTGCTGCCCTGCCCGGCTGTGGTTTTGGATGGCTCAAATAGCCTGCAGAAGTCCATGAATCTCTCACATTCCATGATTAAAAGGGTGCTAGAAGCAAGGGAAACCAAGTTGAGATGGAGTTCTAGGCCTACATCTTTCAAGTAATAGTAGTCCAGGTGGGCACCTCTCCCCCCAATTGTACCTTAAAAGATGAAGGATTTCATGAGGAAGATACTCCTCATGGTATTGCAGGGCAGGGAGAAGACGACACTTCCCATGCAGGACACCCACATGAAACAAACACTATACTCCGATACTATTGATGTAGGCTTCCAGGGCCATCCCCTACTCCTTCCCCAGTTGTGGGGAGAAGGGAGAGGAGAGCACTAATCAGACATAGCTTAAGAAATAATCCTCTTCACTTAATACCTCCAAACAGGAGTTGAGGCTGCAGCCAGACAGCACTTGTGAAAAAGGTTTCATGCCAAAACCACTAGCTGAGAACCATGAGGGAAAAATGTTTCTTGGCAGCAATGGGAGAGTTCAGGGTTCTAACAACTCTAAAAACAAATTCTGGAGCACAGAATGGCCAAACTCCAGTTCACTGTTTGAAGCTGCAAACTAAATGGACGGATAGCAACAGCACAGGAAACGCACTGTTTTTACTACAGTAACATTCCTTGTCCACCACCTATATCTTGAGCTTCCAGTGGAAGACAAATTAGGTCCATTAACTTACCTTTACACACTCCTCTACAGTTGCATAGGTGACCAAAGGTAGGGAAAGGCAAGATTTACTCCTCCCATAGCTTGATCACCACCTAAGCATAAGACCAGACTCCAAAAGCAGTTGAATCAGACAAGAGAGGAGACTCTGGCTGCTGAAAGGTGAAGAGTGTGGCCAGCTCTGACAGCATCCAAAAAGAAATTAGTCTATTGAGAGTAAAAACAGACTAGTTGGAGATCAATCTCTCCCCTCAGTGAGTGGCTGCGATGGGATGGTAAGAACTAACCACTCATGCAAGTTCTTAGGGTGCATTAGTTCAAGTTAGATGTGCGAGTGTACATCTGGAAATGGCTCTTGCTCTACCAAGCACAACTGTTACTACCTACCTATTAGGCACTAGAGGCTTCCAACCATGCACCGATCTCCAGAGAAGCCCTGTCTTCAAAGAGCACGGCAAGTCACTCTATTCCTTGTTCACCTCCACCACATCAATGGAGGAACGCCCACTTTTAGCACATTACTGGAATACCTAGAAACGGATTGGGAATGGAACGGACAGCCTGGTCCCTTGGTTTACAACTAAGCACATTAGTTTTATTGTGGTGCTGTGTCAGAAACGATCATTTCTGACTTTCCAAAAGCACTGAGGCATTTGAGAGGTACTGGTGAAACTCAGAATTTTGTTCCAATTTAGCATGCAGCAGTAGGGGGGCTTTGCACTTCGGGCTCTGTTGTGCAGTTGGCCAGTCACTAATGCCACATGTTGCCTCCACAAGCATTTTGGCTCACGTTTAGGGCGGATAGCCAGCACCACTGTCTCAGTGTCACAGGCCCAAGGACTCCCTCCCTTGGGGTCCCATGGAAAGGTACATTAGCATTGTATGGTGCTATCGTGGGTGTAAGCATTGCAAGGCATTTTGGGGGGACGGAAGGGAAGGTCAAAGGTGTGAATGTGGAATGGAAGATTCCTTTACAGGTAGCAAGAGGTCAAAAGGGGAAAAGAAGGAGACGATGAAGGGAGGGGCAAAGCAGAGCTGTGCATCCCTGGAGCTGGTGTGTTTTGGGGAAAGCCAAGAAGGTCACAGAAAGCGTTTGGACTGGTACAAAGAGCACCAGGAACAGAGGGCCCTAAATGAAAAACACCCCCAAAAGAACCCAGGACTTAAAAACCCTCCCGAGAGGGAAAGCAAGTCTGAGATTACAGCGGACCCCAGACAACCTGGGCCCAGGACAGAACTCCCATCCACCCTCTCCCCTCTTCTTACATTACACCCAGGCTTGGCCAGCTGTGGGTAGAGTGTGTGAGAGTATGAAAGGGAGTTAGGGCTTGGGAGTACTAATGCTTTTTTCCTTCCTCTGAGTGATGTGGCGAGCTCCCATCACCCTCCATTGTTATTTTAAAGCTTTATTAATAAAATAAAACTCAGTCACTTGGTGTATTTCATCATCTCCTCCCCTAAAAAACCCTGTGGCTTCAGCCTGATCACCTGCCGCCTCAGGCAGACTGGTAACAGAAATCTGTTACATCAGTGACAACCTCCTATCACTTCCTAACCTACACATCCACTGAGCGTTCTGGTTCAGGGGCCAGTTACCAAACCTAGGTCAGCAATTGCTTTACTACCTCCCATCAAGGTCTGAATAGCCGTATAGCTTTAGTCCAACACGTTGTGCTGTACCCTGCAAAGCTTGTTCTGGTAAATGCAGGATTACTTTGTGTGAACGCTGAAATGAGAAGTACTAAGCGATCTGGCTAAAGTTTGAAGTACCCCCATCAAAAGGAGAGACCCGTGAATCTTTAAAACAGCCAAAGCTAGGCTTGTTAATGGGCATCAAGTTAGACAGGAGTTTGCAGTCCAGAACCAAGGTGATGCTGTGCCGTTTTCAACTGCAACAGTGGTACTTGAGGGGCAAATGAAAGTAGGCAGCCCCGGTGAGACTGGATAGAAAGTCTAGGAATCTGACTGCACACCAGCTTGAAACACCAAGCTGTCAAACTTCCCGCTTAGAGAGTGAGGATAGGGCCAAGTAAGGGCTGACGTGTTTAGCCCAGGTGCTACAGAGCCCTCCATGTATAGCGATTTATCTGCTCTACTCCCCTACTGCTGGTTAGTAGGGACAGACTGAATGTCCAGGAGATGGGCTTACAGCTTACATGGTCATCAGCTGCTCTGAAAGGAAGTGCACAGCAGCTTTGAAAGTCAAGCCAAGGATGTTTAAGTCCATTGTTTTTCCTTGTATTTGAATGGTTGAATTCCAAGCCATAGAAGCGTCCCTCTCTGGCAGGCATGCATCTTTTAAGAGCTCAAGCAGACGCTATCTGTACAAAGTGGAGTGAATCAGACCAGAGCAGAGGACTGGTTTCCAGAATTTGGCTTTACTTTGCAGTACAGAAATCATTTGAGCCTTTTCAAGAGACATCAGAAGCAGAGGCTCTGTCATATCAATACTGCAGTGCAGTTTGGTCCATCCAAAAAGCCACATGGGGTACAGAAAATACTTTCACATCATGCCTGCTTTGTAATTTGTTCTCTCAATTTTATTAGATTGACACACAAAGGAACCTTAGGCACAGTTGTCCCAACTGATGTAAACAGTTTTAGACGCTTAAGGGTGGGTTAGGTTCTGTGCCTAAAACTATGCCAACATTTGCTGCTACAATAGATGTGGGCTTTGTCCATAATACAACTTGCCACAAAGTTAAGATTGATGGGAAAGACTTTAGGGATGCTGTCCACAATAATGGAGTGCTCAGTTTAGAGTTTTCTTGGTATCAGGTCTGACCGGCATCTGTCAAGTTCACTGATCCACCAGAAGCACATCATTGGGAAACGGTTTACAAAGGATTAAAAATACAAAGGTAATGTATCAATGAGTTATTTCAGTTTGCACCAAAGTCTAGTCTGCAAAAAAAAGTTCAGTAGTCTGCTTTTTGCTTATAAGGTTAGTGAACAGTTAAATCAGTGTCAGTAATTAGCCAGATTCTGGACAGCAGCCCTACGAGAATGAAATTAACACATGATATCCAAAAGGGGAGCATTTACCAGTGCAGTACTCTTCAGTCTCTCAGATGTGATTACAAAAGCAGGCCTTACAATATTGAGTTTCATACAGTGTTCATTAAAGTTCCTTATATTCATATTAGCCGATTTAATTTCTCCTAATTAGACATTAGCTCATTACTGCTGCTCCTGCTCCCCATAGATATCGTTTTTCTTGCGTTTCATCTCTTCAAAGTCGAACTCTGATCCCATCATCCTCTTATAAATATCTTTGATGTCATCACACGTCGTCTCAAAGTGAGTGGTAGCATCATAGGTGCGAGAAATAAAGATCTGGAAAATAAGTTTTCAGGCTTAGTGTCTGGAGATTCTCCCCTTACATGGGCACACCAATTTGATTGTTTGCCATTTCATACTAACCTGGCTTTCGGTTCCCAAGTCAGTAGGTGCAAACAGATCACTGATGCTAACAAACCTATGAGAGAAGACATATTTCAGAATGCTTAAATGTTACCCAACCTCTCGAATCCCAGCACCTCAACGAAAGGTGAACCAATACAGGAGCCAGGTAACCTGTAATATGATCAAATGCCAAAGCCCTAGAGCAAGAAGCGCACATGAGGAGGTTTTTGGTGCTAGGACAGAGCATTGGAGCAGTTGTCTTGGATATGAGGAGTAGGCCGAGTAAATATTCCAGTAGGGATGGATGCATGTGTCATTGGCCTTCCGGCCTCCCTCATCTGCCCCATGACCTCTCAAGATCAGAATACAACCAGAAGACACCCAGATTTGTCTTTGTATGGCAAGTAATGGTTAACTGGTCCACTGTGCTAGTTTAGTCATCACTAATGCATGTGTGCTGCTAGATTGCTGATGCAAGGTGGAAGCCTTACTTCTGGTCAATGGGCTCCAAGAGATCTAAGGCAGGTTTGATTTCTCTCTCTGGATCGCCTGTTTCCACAGTAGTACTAACAATGGCGATGTACTTCCCTTGCGCTGCCACATTGTGTGCAGAGGAGATCATGCAAACGTAGATATCTAGAAAAACATGAAAGTAATGAGTTATCTACACCACATGCCAATTGAGAAGAGCTAGGAGATGCTGACGGTGACTTCGGATGTGAGCGGACTCACCCCTCTAGCTGCACACATAGCTGGGCCATGTGGATGGGCATTCACATTTCTGTTTCCCTCTTTTTCCTCCTAGAACTTGTTGCATTTGAATCTTGTCCGAGATCTAGTTTTAGTTCGTTGGGACAAGGATTTACATGTAATTCAGACCTCTACATACATCAAGCCCTTGGTGTAAGTGTAGCGGTTTTCATCTAAAATCCCACTGTAATTTCAAGGAGTTTTTACACCCAGTAGAGAGATCTCTGGCCACACAAACCCCCATCAGCTGATTGCACTAGGAACAGAATTCAGCCCTCTGCCTCCACTGCTTGAGCAAAGGAAGACAATAACTGACAGCATAAGAGAAGAGGTGGCCCCGTCTCATCAGGCCAATCGACTGAGTTGCAAACTGGGCAGATCCAACTACATCCAGTATTGGACAGCTATGTAAAGCCAGTATATCACAAGCCTTCAAGCAAGTTTCAGGCATAAAAAAGTTTCCAGATCCAAGCTGAATTGCAAGCAGCAAGTTTCACATTCTGCTCATGCCCTTGCACAGTATGGACTGCAAACACTTAAATCCCTTGTCTGAATCCAAAGCCTAGGTTTGGGGCCTAAATCAGTCTGAAATACAAACTTCTCCTAAACCTTTTAGTTTTTCATGTAGCACTATTGGCACTTGGTGCTTCAGATAGAGAGGTCCCTGCCTAGATTATCGGAGGGCAGCAAGCAATTCAAACCTGGGTCCATAAAGCACTTGGACATCTTTGACAAGTGTGGGATTAGGAAGGGAGCTAGATGAAGACACTGAGGACCCCAAGAAGCAGCATTAAAAAGGAAGGTGATCTGTTCTTTGGGAGGGTGGCTTCCTGAAGTGGTTTTATTATGAACTGTTTAAATGTTTTCCTTGATGATTGATAAAGCTCATTACTTCACAGAAGCCTAAGACTTTCATTTGGCCCAGCGGAGGCAAGTCCACTTACTATGGATTTAATGAGCATGCCAATTTAAGTGAAGTCTATAGCAACACCTACTTATGCACTGACATGCTAAGCATTTAACAGCCACTCTTCCCCACACACCTGATTTCCGGTTGACCTGATTCTGTGGAATGATGATCTGGCAGGAATTGGCATCATTTGTGTTCTTGATTGGGTGGTTTAAGATACAGATGACTCGAATCACTAGGCCAACTTTTGTTACACGATCTGGGACATAACTGGGATCACAGATGAGTTGTTTGCAGCGAGCAACCTGCCAAGGATAGACAAAGTAAAAAGTTAAACTCCTCAAACTGGAAGAATAGTTTTCCCAGATGTTCTCAAGCACAGAGTAGCCTCTTCACATCTCTAGTCAGAACTGATGAGATGCATTGCTGCTCACCAGCAACAAACAAAAACTATTTTAGATTTAGTTCATGAGGTGGTTGTTTCCAGTAGATTAGCCTGACAGTTTAGTGTCGTGTCACATTTTCACAGCAGAGAAGTAAATGCTTAGAGAGCAATGAAGCCCCCAGTATGTTTGTCTAGTGTACACAAGAACATAACATAAGAATGGCCGTACTGGGTCAATCCAAAGGTCCATCTAGCCCAGTATCCTGTCTACCGACAGTGACCAATGCCAGGTGCCCCAGAGGGAGTGGACCTAACAGGCAATGATCAAGTGATCTCTCTCCTGCCATCCATCTCCATCATCTGACAAACAGAGGCTAGGGACACCATACCTTACCCATCCTGGCTAATAGCCATTAATGGACTTAACAACCATGAATTTATCCAGTTCTCTTTTAAACCCTGTTGTAGTCCTAGCCTTCACAACCTCCTCAGGTAAGGAGTTCCACAAGTTGACTGTGCGCTGCGTGAAGAACTTCCTTGTATTTGTTTTAAACCTGCTGCCTATTAATTTCATTTGGTGACTCCTAGTTCTTGTATTATGGGAATAAGTAAATAACTTATGATTTTATACACCTCTATCATATTCCCCCCTTAGTCTCCTCTTTTCCAAGCTGAAGAGTCCTAACTTCTTTAATCTCTCCTCATAAAAGATCCGTTCCAAACCCCTAATCATTTTAGTTGCCCTTTTCTGAACCTTTTCTAGTGCCAGTATATCTTTTTTGATATGAGACCACATCTGTATGCAGTATTTGAGATGTGGGCGTACCATCGATTTATATAAGGGCAATAATATATTCTCAGTCTTATTCTCTATCCCCTTTTTAATGATTCCTAACATCCTGTTTGCTTTTGACCACCTCTGTACACTACATGGACACCTTCAGAGAACTATCCATGATGACACCAAGATCTTTTTCCTGACTTCTTGTAGCTAAATTAGCCCCCCATCATATTGTATGTATAGTTGGGGTTATTTTGTCCAATGTGCATTACTTTACATTTATCCACATTAAATTTCATTTGCCATTTTGTTGCCCAATCACTTAGTTTTGTGAGATCTTTTTGAAGTTAGTCAGTCTGCTTTGGTCTTAACTATCTTGAGCAGTTTAGTATCATCTGCAAACTTTGCCACCTCACTGTTTACCCCTTTCTCCAGATCATTTATGAATAAGTTGAATAGGATTGGTCTGAGGACTGACCCTTGGGGACACCACTAGTTACCCCTCTCCATTCGGAGAATTTACCATTAATTCCTACCCTTTGTTCCCGGTCTTTTAACCAGTTCTCAATCCAGGAAAGGACCTTCCCTTTTATCCCATGACAGCTTAATTTACATAAGAGCCTTTGGTGAGGGACCTGGTCAAAGGCTTTCTGAAAATCTTTAGTAAAAGGCGAAAGATTTATACGATCTGAAGAGAAACCAAAGTACACTATGTCCACTGGATCCCTTTTTCCACATTTGTTGACCCCTTCAAAGAATTCTAATAGATTAGTAAGACACGATTTCCCTTTACAGAAACCATGCTGACTATTGCTCAGTTTATGTTTTTCTAGGTGTCTTGACAATTTTATTCTCAACTATTGTTTCGACTAATTTGCCCCGTACCAACATTAGACTTAACGGTCTATAATTGCCGGGATCACCTCTAGAGCCCTTTTTAAATATTGGTGTTACATTAGCTAACTTCCAGTCATTGGATACAGAAGCCAATTTAAAGGACAGGTTACAAACCTTAGTTAATAGTTCTGCAACTTCACATTTGAGTTCTTTCAGAACTCTTGGGTGAATGCCATCTGGCCCCGGTGACTTGGTAATGTTAAGTTTATCAATTAATTCCAAAACCTCCTCTAGTGACACTTTAATCTGTGACAGTTCCTCAAACTTCACATTTATATTGTGCAATCTTATGGATGTATCAATAGTAAGAATGTAGGGACATTGAACAAAAATTGCCTCATCAGCATCAGAGGGATTATGGTTATGACTGCATATGTCTAATCAGTGAGGTCATCTGGAGATTTGGAAACAGAATTCGAGCACAAGTTAGATATTTGGTCTATACAGCTTTCAGAGTAGCAGCCGTGTTAGTCTGTATCCGCAAAAAGAACAGGAGTACTTGTGGCACCTTAGAGACTAACAAATTTATTAGAGCATAAGCTTTCGTGGACTACAGCGCACACAGCATCCATCATTTGTAGAGTTTTATTTGGATTCACCCTGGTATGAACAGTGCCATTTTTTAATGATTTGAAGATTAAGAGGCATCTGTATTACAGAGATGGTTAGCCAGTGTGACAAATTTGCCCTGTAAAATTGCAAGCAAACCGGCAGATGAGTGAAATGTTTTTAGAGCTGCCGTCAGATATGGGCAAGTAGATTTTCTGCTTGGGCTGGTAAATTCTGATAGTTGTGCAAGGCTGATTTACTGAGTATCTGGGGAAACGGTAAGGAAATTCAGTGCCAGAAAAATACAAACAACTAATGCATCTTAAGGCCAAGGCCAATTTTATATTTAGGTTAGATGCACTGACAGCTGCAAGGAAAGGTGTCTTGTCTTGATTGACCTGCCTCCTCAGCTTTCAAGGAATACAACAATCCTGACATACATCCAGAGTGAAGTTATTTTCTAAGTCTGCTTCAAGTAACACGTGAAGTTCACCTGTTTAGATTTTCTTACTGTCTTTTTACCACATCACTCCAGTGGCACAGCTTTGGGAGCTTAAAAGCCCCCTTAAGACTGAGTCAAAAATCCTGGCAAGTTTACAATCTGATGGCTCAACCTTGTTTGTGTGCGTACCAACCCAACCCTGAGTTCCTCAGACACCACACTTGCTTTTGCGCTAATTGATGCACACCCCCCAAAGACAGCTTAATCAGTTCCTGTAGTATTTCAGATGCCGTGCTAACTTAAGTTAAGCCAATATTAACTGATGGGGGTTAGCGCAAAAGCAAGTGTAGCGTTTGAGGAACTAAACTGAGGAGGAGATCTCTAATCGCAAATATTTGAGAAAATAATCCAAAGCATTACTGTACCTCTCCTTCCGATTTCACACCAACCACTTTGCCATTTTCTATCACAATCTCTTCAATTGGCTTGTTCAGCATGTAGGTGCCTCCGTAAATAGCACTTAGCCTACAAGAGTAAGGAGACTTTAGCATAATGAAGCTTCATGTTTGCTACGGCCTTCTTATAGCAGATTGTTCATTTCCTCTGCCCTAGCAGGCAGCTGCATGCGCTGGAAGTGACCGAGCTTCTGGTAACAGTTCCCTGGCCTCCGTAAGGAGTCCGAGCCAGGAGGGTTTGGAGAAGAAAAATCCCCTTCACCCCCACCCCACCTAGGGAACACATGCCCTGCCCAAGTCTAGGTCACGGACTATTCCTCAGGCGGCCATTTAAACGGTCAGTGAACCTTTAGTTTGGAGTCAGAAGTGTCTTATTCCTGTAACTCAATCTGGGGCCATAGTTTTACTGCCCAGGATGCCATTAAGAATATACTTCAGTGACGTCGAGAGACTTGCTCCCAAATCCTACCAGCCCCCAAATATCTATTCTACAATTAACTTTTAAGAGCAGTTGCAGTTCTAGCCAAGACGTGCATCTTATTGGAGCAGTTGCTTATTACAAATATTAGGAGGAGAGGCCAATAATGTGGTAACTTAAGCAACTTCTTTTGAAATTGCATGGGAATTACTGAACGCAGAGACTCAACAAGTGCAGTCACTACTTCTCTGATTAAGAGTCAAGACTGTCAACTTAAGGCCAAAGGAGGAAACTGAAGTGAACTATCAAGACACCAGCCAGTGCTTGGGACTAGTCAAACCCATGATTTACATCTGCTGACTGGTCAGAATCTGCTACTTGTTGCCAAGTAACAACTAGGCTTCAAGCCACTAATAACTCCAAGACCTGCAGCATTCAGGGAACAGTTCTGTGGTGGAAAAGCCAAGTCTATTCCAAAATGCTGGATACTGTTTCAGCTTTAACATTTGGACTTTGAACAAATTCTACTCTGCTTATACGGATCTCCCCGTGTCCCTGAGAAAGGTTTAGTAATTCTGATCAGCCGCCAGCAGGGCCTCAGTTATGAAAACGCTGGAGTGAGATTCCACATCAAACACTGTCACGTTTAGAGTGGAAATGCTACTCACTGCATTTTAATGTCGTTTCCAGTGTTAAAGACACGCCCCCCTCCCCAGGACAGCTTAGTCAGTCCCTGTAGTATTTCAGATGCCTGCTAACTGAAGCCAATATTAACAACCTCTGCTTCAGCACCTCGGACACGACACAATTAGCTTCGACTCTGGCTCAGCTCTGCAGAAAAAAAGTTTAGTTGGAAAGACCTTCCCCTTTCAAGTCAGTTTAGTTAACCTGGGCCCAGAGAACTAAGATGTGACCCACTAGACACTTCACCCTCTGAGAAACCCCCCCCCCCCCCCCCCGCAATCCACACTGCTTATTCAAGTACCATCCTGCCCTACCCCTCCTGCAGAAGCACTGCCCCTCCCAGCTCCTGGCTGATGCTGCCCATCCCACACAGAGGGATTTACCTAGAGAAGAGAGGGACGCTAAAGAAAATGCTGTTTAATAGTTAAGAGGTTCTCAGCAGAGTCTGAGACTTAGATTCTAACAGAATCCTCGAACACACCTGATGCATTTGAGACAAGTTATTCACACCACCACCACCACCCCCCAGTTCTCACCTTGCAAACCCCTGGGGCAGCTCTCCAAGGCCATAGAGGGGATAAAGGTAAGGGCTTTTACCATATCTAGCCAGAGACTCGCTGTAAAGTTTAATCCTGTTGATTGTTTCTTGGCATGGCTGATCTAGGTAGCTGCAAAAAGAGAATCGAGACTGTACAATGCATTTGGTGAAATGAGTTGGTGTTTACTCAGACCCAAGATGGCCTTGGATTCGGGTGTGCTTTAAGAGTTAACATTCATCCCCATGAAGTTATGTTTCCCATGCTTCCCCCAACTCTACTGCTTCCCCTTAAAGGCTTATGCTTGAGAAGAGCTCTTCCCTTTCAGCCTGACAGAACATTTTATTCAGTGTACCATTGGAGAACCCACTTAGGCGCCAAGTAACTCTGGAGGATATTTCTGCTTGTGAAAGAAACCCAAGCAGCATTGAAGACGCAGCATTTAAAGGCTCCATTCCAAAGGCAGCACTAAAGGATGCTGCATGAGATTTACTTCAAGAAAGGTACATTTGTGGCTAACGAAGGTGGTCCATTACTCTGAAGCATTCTCTCCCAACTCCCTGGCCACTAGCTTAGTTTGGGAAAAGCTGGTGAATAATGAATACTTACTCATCAGTTCTGTAGAGTGCAAGGGCATGGCCTGTGAAGTCTATGACATCTTGGCCCAGATCAAACTTTTTATACACATCTCTCATGGTGGTCTTCTTGGGATCAACACCTTCAAAAGTCCGGGGGTCATTTTCATCAAAGTTGGCAACATACACTAAGAATTTCCTGAATCGGCGTTTCTCAAACAAGCCCATTAAACCTACAACACCAAAAGAATTAGTCAGATCAGAGGTCAGAAGTGAGGAATTTGAGCTACTTTGAAGGTCCTTTCAAAGTAAGCTTTCCTCCAGTTCCACGGCAAAGACCATGGAGTATTACAACAGAGATGAAGGGCTTTGTTTAGCCCTCGACAGCAGAAGTTTATACTTCAATCTTTCCCCAAGGTACCCCTAAATTAACTGTGCCAGAGTATGAAGTAACCATTCAGGCTACAGAGGCCAAAAATCCAGCTAAGCATGGAAAACCAGTTTGCTTAATACTGGCAGCTGCCATAGTAACTGCCTATTAAGAGCTTGGAAGATGTGCCAGACACGACTCAGAGGCAGGAATAATGACAGCCACACCCAGAGTTCAGAGACAACCTACATGTAGCCTGGCTTCCAGTCACTGGAAGAGGGGCGGGGACTGACCTGACCATGGTTAGTGAGCTTTTCTGGATCAGCCTCAAACTAGCAGAAGGCTACGTTAAGCTCGATTACCCTCTAGCTAAGGGAGAAGGAACTTTCTCTCCTATCCAATAGGGTGGGAACCAGACACCCTCTTCCACCACATTTGGCTCCTCCCCAAAAGACTAGCAACTGCCTGTGTTGCTGCCAGCTTTCCCCAAATTGAAGACATGAAGCAGACAGGATCACTCCACTGCTGTTCGGAGCAGAAGCAAAAGGTAGTCAGTCAACCGATAGCAATGCTGAGCTAGACAGAGCAGCAGCATTTGAGCAGGCTGCAAATTTAGGCAGACATTTCACTGGTTGCATTCAGTTCTCATTTGAGAATTTTTTTACAACTTTAAGGAACTTTTTTTTATGACTTAGTTCCCCATACTTGCCAGAGATGGCTATGCAATGCTGGTCCGTGTAAACAACTGTAGTAACTACAGGGATATGATCTGCAAGCGGGAGAGGGTCTTGCTCCAGGATAGATTATTCAGGTGTGTTCCACAATAGGAATGCATGAGGACCCCGTATCTGATCACAAGTGACTAGACTGTCATTTTTTTGCAATGGGTACAAAAAGAACTAAACGGGCTACCTAAATAACTCTTCCTCAGTTTATGCATCTTGCCTGCTTAATGCCATTTAAGAGTCTGAGTGCTGGTCTACATTACAAAGTTAGGTCAACCTAGCTACCTTGCTTGGGGGTGAGAAAAAAAAACAACACTCCTCAGAGATGACATTAAGCCACCTAAGCACCAGCATTCACACTGCTAGGTCAACAGAAGAATTCTTCCCTTGACCTAGCTACTGCCTCTTGGAGAGGTGCATGTACTACAGCAGTGCAAGACCATGCCCATTGCTGTAGAGTCTACACTAAAGTGCTCCAGCGGTGCCATTTCTAGTGCACACATACCCAAAGACTCAAAGTGCCAAGACATGGCATTGCTACTGAGCAAGAAGCCAAATACACCAATTTCCTGGAGTCTCAGGAGTTTACATGTCAGTGAAGCTGAAAAAGTTAAATAGGAACTTGAACCAGGGGAACACCAAAGAATACTTTTCTAGAAGGCCAATTAATCAGGACAAGAAACTAGCCACAAAGGGCTGATTTGACAGGGTCACCAAGGGATACAGTTTTGCATCTGGACTTTCTGGTTTGCTACTGACAAAGAGGTCTCCCCTGCATCATGCACGAGATGTGCATCTGGGGAGCACATGCAGCGTCCTCCCTGGCACATTCAGAGCCTCCCCAAGCTTGCCATCAGGAAGGGTATTTCTGCACCTGTGAAAGATTCTGGGTTGTCTTGTTCCTCTGGAGAGGGCATTACTAGAGCCCTGCATGGATACAAACATATCCGATCCATATAAAATGGTCTGCAGATTTGCAGGGCTCTACTGACAGCTCCACAGGTCACCGCGCAACAGTGACACAGGGCTGTGCCAAACCCCCAACTACCGCCCACTTCTCCCCAGAGACCTCCCGCAGCACCAGGGTCGCCCAGGGGGAGGGGGAGGGCGCAAGTGGGGCAATTTGCCCCAGGCCCCGCAGGGGCCCCCCACAAGAATATAGTATTCTAGAGTATTGCAACTTTTTTTTTAATGGAAGGGGCCCCTGAAATTGCTTTGCCCCAGGCCCCCTGAATCCTCTGGGCAGCCCTGCACAGCACACTCCACCCTCATCATACCTCCTTCCCAGCTGTGGGCAGGAAGCCTACATCCTGGGCCCTCATGTGCCGCACCACCCTCCCAATGGGAGGCTTGAACACCCCCCAGTGCAGCTGCCGCAGCTCTAACACAATGTGCTTGACTCACTGCACAGGAGTGCATGGCCACACTTCCTTCTGGGAGTTGTATTTTATCACCTCCGTCTGAACAAACTGGGGGACTACAACACCCAGAATGCCCAGCAGGCTACTGCGTGATGCAGAGAACAGAGCTGCAGCCTCAGGGCTGGGTGACAGCCACTCGGTTCTGGTGCGCGTGTGCTGCAGAGCCCTGCGCGGATACAAAGTTTGTATCTGCATTGGAGCTGCGATTCGCAAAAAGTGATCTGCTGCTATCAGTGGATTTGCAGGGCTCTAGGTATTACCCCAGCTTTAATATTTGGAGAGATGCTGGGAGTGCCTGACTGTCTTAGGCCATCCTAACAAGTTGTACTGGACTGTGAATAATCTCTAGCATGCTATTTGGAGACAAAACTGTTCAGTCATTAACCTTAACTGTTGCTAGCTGACCCCTAGTTTGTATTAAAGGAATGAGAAAGTTCAGGTTTGCCAGGTGAAAAGGTATTTAACACATTCATATGAGGAAGAGAATTTTAACATTAGTTTGCCTACAATACAAGATAAGCATCTCTGCTCGTAGCGAAGAAACTTGGGGATGGGAAGATTAAAGCTACAAGGTAAAAAGTCTATGGTGGAGCCAGAAGCAGAGTTTGGTCTGCTAGTCCTGTACTACAGCAGACCTTCTAGAGCAGAGGTGGGCAAGCTACGGCCCGTGGGCCAGATGTGGCCCACGGGACCGTCCTGCCCAGTAGTCCCTGAGCTCCCAGCTGGGGAGGCTTTCCCCCTCCCCCTCCCCCCGCTGTCCCCCCCTCTCCTGCAGAGCCATGCTGCCGCACGGGCCATGCTCTGGGCAGCGGAGCGGTGCACTCCTGCCAAACAGAGTGGCAGCGTGTCTGGCTCCGGCTGGCGCAGCAGCCAGACATGCTGCTCGGTTCAGCATGGCTGGGGGGGTTGTATAAGGGGCGGGGGGCCCTGGGAGGCAGTCAGGGAACAGGGGGCAGTTGAATGGGGCGGAGGTGCAGTTGGATAGGCATAGGGTCCCAGGGGGCCTGTCAGTGGGCGGGAATGGGGTCGGGGCAGTCAGGGGACTGGGAGTAGGGAGGTTGGATGGGGGGGGTCCCGGGGGCGGTTAGGGGCAGGGGTCCCGGGAGAGGGCAGTTAGGGGACAAGGAGCGGGGGGGGGTTGGAAGTGGGAGGGGGCAGGGGGTCAGGCTGTTTGGGGAGGCACAGCCTTCCCTACCCAGCCCTCCATTCAGTTTTGTAATCCCAATGTGGCCCTCAGGCCAAAAAGTCTGCCCACCCCTGTTCTAGAGAGACCATCCCTGAGAGACCCAATGGGGGCAGAGCATGTCAGAGCCAGTTTGAACGTGTGGTATTAGGACTTGGCGTAATGACTTGCATGAGGTTACACCACCATTCAAATTTGTTCCAGACATTCTTCAGTCATGATGAGGTGGGGGGGGAAGGGAGTCAGACTACGATGGACATGGGGCCTAGTTCCCCAGGAGGCTCACCTTGCTCTGGTTCTGTGCGAAGCATCGCCACCTGCATTCAGCCCTGCTGGCACTGGCCTCACACTTCACCCCAGATATACTTCTGCCTCTGCCAGAGGAGGTGAGCCAGGCCTGCCGAGCAGTAGCAGCTCGAGCGCACCCTTGAGGGCTGTGCCTTCTACAGCTGCCCAGCTGTGCCGGGGAGAGGGTGAATGAGGCTCTAGTGAGTGGGGCCAGGTCTTGTGCCTTCTGCAGGGAGCAGGGCTAGGACAGGGGAGGCTGGCAGTGGCAGCCCCCCAGAGGGGCTTAGGCTCCCCCACCCCAGTTATGGCAGAATGGGGGGCATGCAGCCCCGAGGGAGGGTAATAGCTAATGAGTTACCAAACTGAAATGTAGGTCCTGCACCTGCCTGCAGCCACCCGCCTGTGTCCTGAAGCCCTCCTCGCCCCACCACCTCTGCCTGGAAGGCACTTCTACACACACCTGCGTTTGGCTATCATGGAGGGGATGTGGATCAAATCTGAATGGCACTGCAACCCCACATGGCAGGCAGCATCCTTACTGCTACTGTAAGGGGGAGGGGCTCCAAGCAAAAGAGTGCTACGGTGGGGTGCAGTTCAAAGCTCTGCGTTAGCTACATTGACCACGTCTGGTGTTTGCAGCAGGAAGTAGATTTCCCATTTGGAAAGTGAGCAGCTGAGGAGGATCCCCATACGCAGGCAGACCACGTTCTAAACAGCATTGCTAATGTGCAGCATTACCTTGACACATCAATCAACTCGTGTTACCCTTTACTAGAGTGTGGTTGCAGATGAAATGCCAAATATTTAAGCGTACAACTATGAGCTCTCAGAAGGACACAAGCAATAGTATAACGACGTATAACTGCTTACTGGATGCCAGGGCTTCTGCCTCAGTGGAAGGAACTTTGTAGATTTTTCCTCCCTTGTAGACGAAGCTTCCTTCAGTCACTTTGAAGTCTAGGTAGCGAGTGACTTCTGTGTAAAGCAGCATCTTTACCAACTGACCTGCAATTAAGACGTTTCAGCAGAAAAGTCAGCCAGCAGTCTGTGGCCAAGTGAGCATTTACTCTGTCTGAAGGACAGAGGACTGTTCCTTTTTGCAGGGCCCCCATTATGGGGGAAGAGTGCTTTTGTAGTTTAGGATGAACGCCCGCAATGCTAGGAGCACTGCCCTGCCACAGCATTCCCAGATTAGCACACACAGGGTAGAGATTGCACAAGTTGTAGAGATTTACGAAAATGTTGACATTCTATTAATTTTAACCAGCCTACAGCAGTTTAACAGCTTCCTTGGATACAAATTACGCTCACTATAGCTTTGGTAAGTATACAGGATTATTACAAACACTATCCCCGCTCTATTAATATCCCTGACATTTTATTATGGAGCCTGCTACATATAGCAACATTTAGACCAGTTTCAACTTTGCAAATAATGTTACATAGAATAGACTGTAGTAGCTCTTGACTAAATACTCCAGTTTTACGAACAAGTATCCAAACAAAAACTTGTATGCAGTTGTAGGGTGGGCCCCTGCCCCGCCCGCTCCAGAACCCATGAATACATCCCTGGCAGGAAAGTACATACTACTACCTAGCCTACTGACAGAAAAAGTCACATCCCTAGTTGATTTCATGTGGGTCTGCGGGTTAGTTGAGTTTAGTGTTCTGCACACAAAATAGTTTCACTATGCAAAGACAAGCTTTATGCTTAGTAGTGTCTTACCCCTTACATATATTTCAGCGACAAAAAGTCACCAGAAGTAATACGCTGTCGGACTGAAAGTATTAAGTACCCAGGGACACACCACAGGACAAGTTGCTGACCAGTCAATAAGCCAACCCCACCCTAAAAACTCTGCAGCTGCCAATGAAAGAGAGGAAGCCATTCCAGAACACTTATCAGTGCCAGTAAGGACTGAGGAGCAGGAAACGCAGTATTACTGAAGTTGTCAGTGGTTATAGAAATAAGTTTTTGGAAAAGTTGGGAAGGAATCACTGGAGTCAAGAACTATGCAAGCCACTGACAGGCTGTTATATAGTCTATTAACTCAATATTTTCCCACCCTACACAATTGCAGTCACTGTTTCTTCCTACAATTTTTAAATTAGGCTGCAGTACTTATGGCATCCACTCTACCTAAAAATTCAAAAACCTCGCTTTAGTAAGCACAGCGATTTTAGAGTGTGTTTTTCCATAAAGTCTTCACTAGTCATGGCTCAACTTTTCCCCTGATTAACTGGTGTGCAAAACAGGTGTTAATTTGTCATCTACAGACTTCCCCCCTCACACACACACACACACACACACACACACACACACTGGATTTTCAGTTGTGTTTTTAGGATTCCTTTAGAGTAGCATAGCATGCTACAGCGCATCTACTGGAGACAGATCTTCATGTGCAACATCTCAGTTGGAAAGACAGCTAGACCCGTGACACCTGTGTAATTAGCCATTGGAGGATAGATGGGTATTACAAGTAACGAGATCACACTCTCGTATCTGGCTGGTTTGGATGGGCAGTATTTCAAGCCCTGGAGTAGATTCAGCAAGAAACCAGTCCTTAATAGTAGCTGTTAGAGTGACTGATACGTAGAAAGTTTACTAGCTTGGGACCTTTGGTCTGATTTAAGTTAAGTTACTTACCATTAGCCATAAGGAATTTTGGAATTAAGTCCACGTTCCAGTCTCTTCCTCGGCCCATTGATTCTGGTGGAGATCCTGGTATGTTAAACCTTTTGTAAAGCTTTAAAAAAGGATAAATGTTCGTATACAGTGGAGAAAACATGCACTATTCATTAATGAATCTGCAAGCTTACAATAAGCTCATCAAAATACATGCTTACGCTCCCCAGAACATGCCAAAACTTCCTGTGCATTAACCTATAGCCCTCCCACTGCAAGCCTGAGGCCAGTCAGATTTTAGTTTGGCGGAAACTGGACTAACTGATGCCATGTGCAAGTCACATCAAGCTGTTACTTTAGGTATAGCATCAGGTAGCCTGCTTGCCTCAGTGTCTGATTTTCCTCTAATACAGAGCCCTTAAACTGGAGACAAGCTTGTCAGGTTTGTGGCCTGTTGAACTGAAGTTGCAGTTGTAGAATACTGCAAGAATAATTTCACTCCACTGATCAAGTTTGTTGCCTCACTGAGCAGAAGGGCAAAGAATACCTGTATTTGTGAGCCTGATTTTTAAACAAAAGTTTCCATATGAATTAGTGTTTGTCCATCTTATATTGTAGGATTATGTGTTGAGATTGCCGAGACCAATTCCTAATAGAATATTGATCAGTGATTTGCAGCAACCGCAGCTTTGGGGCTAGGATGTTGAGAGCGCTTTGCAATCCTCATGTGTAAATGAGCTAAGCAATTAAGTCTATCCCAGTCAGTGCCTTTTGGATTAAAATGCATTAGTGCTTTTACTTTTGATCCTATCGGAGTGATCGACATCTTGACACACTGTTGCGTTTTCATGACAGTCACATCACTCAGTAAGCGGGACAGCAATACAAAAGACAGCTAAGTCATAGCCGTGACAGTCGAAACGAAGCTATTTTGGATCAACTTGTTTCTAGAGACATGTTTAAAAATACTAGCTATTAGCATAAACACTGGACAATTGACACGCGACGCTGAACGAACTGTCCTTAGTGTTAAGCTCCCCAAGTAGTGTAGGAATAAAGACCAAAGGCTCCTTGTTTTAGGTGTCAGCTACATTTTTGGTCTCTTTCACACTTGTATTAGCTGCACTCCTGGTAAGATGTGCAGTTAATCCTCCCCTTAGGAACAGGGGCAAGATTCAATCTTCAGTTAGGAAGAGGACACACAGATTTAGAAGCAAGACCATGGAGATACAGGAGTGAGTATAATAGAGTGCATTCTTCTAGGTACTTACATCCTCCAGTGGTGTTATAGATGCACTTTCACCTCCATAGTAAGAGTTGCGATCCATGTGCAGGACCTTCTTTCCATTCACTGACATGATGCCAGAGAGGATGCATTCCTGTACAAATAAGAGGAGGTTTTAAATGCAGGGAAAGAGTCTTTTGCTTCAGTTATAGGACTGGGTCATCCCATCCCCCAACCCTCTTTCCTTCAATTCTTTGAAACAGCATGACTTGCTCCATGCTGTTTCCATGAAAGCCCTAAGGATAGGAGCAGCACCTGGGTAGAGTTTAACAGCACCCAAACCACTTTTGACCGTTTTGCCCCATAAATACAAGTTGGATGGGCAAAGCAAGATGGCTTGTAGGGACAATATGGGGTAGACAGCAAGAGTATGGTAGATATTTGAGTATGTAGCCACTACATGCCAGGAAGCTGTAGTTTTTGACAACATGACCACCAGGCAGACATGAGGAATGGGCATCTTTTTAAGATGCTGTTACAAAGAGTATATGCCGAAGTAGTTATTTTACTATTTATTGCAAGGCAACTTATAAGCAGCAAAAATTGAACAGATGCAAGCAACTCAAAGTCCAATGTTGATTTGACAAGTCAATACAAGCCTGCTAGTCTTTAGCATTTTTGTTTGTGATAAAAGCCATTGATATCAAGTGTTTCAAAACAGCTGTTCTAGATATTCGGTCTGAAGTATCACTCCACGTTGTGAGCATCTCTTTCAGAGTGAAGCTCGTCAACCTGTTATAGGCAAGTGACTTTTGGCAGACTAGGAGATACACAGAAATGTAGGGCTGGAAGGGCACTCAATAGATCTAGTCCAGTTCCCTGCACTGAGGCAGGATTAAGTAATGTTACAAGACCATCCCTGACAGATGTTTAACCTGTTCCTAAAAACCTGCAGTGAAGTCTATTCCAGATCTTAGTTAGAAATCTTTTCCTAATATCCAACACAAATCTCCCCTGCTGCAGATTAGCATGTCCACTAAAGGTAGGACAAGTAGTAGTTGTCCCCACACTCCCCATCAAGTTAGAAGGAAAGCATGCCTGGCATCAGTGTTGACATGGACTGTAGAAGACCCAAGCTGTGTTACAGTTTTGCTGAGCTTTGTTCAAAACAGAAGCTACAGTGGCTCTCCCAATAATCTTTAGGAAGTTTTACAGTGCATGTGTGTCAAGCCAGGAAAGCCGCCTGTTGTGGGGCCACAGGTTACAGTTTAAAGATGTCCATCTTATGGGGAGATGCAGCTGCTGCTATAAACAGCCCTAGACGTGCTAGCCAAGCTTTGAAGGACTCAAGGTCTTGATATTTCCATAGTAAGCTTCAGTGAAAACTGAAGGCTTATTTTGCCATTTGTTTCTGTTCAAGCCGATTGATGTGCAAAAGAGCATATAAACACACCACGGTTCTTATGAAGTTGACTTAAAAGCCAACACAATTTTTATACTGCTGCTGCATGCACCCTTTAAGAATAGAGATGTTACTGAACATTAGACCAAGGACTCCACTAGTCATTTAACATTGACCCAGTTGTGGCCCTTCTTCCCATTCACATGTTTGCAGTTAGAACACATTTACATTTGGCCTGTTGAGAAATAGCTGAAGTGATAGGCTGAGCATATCAATGAAACTGGGTTCCTCCAAGAGAAATGTTAGCTCTGAAAGTCTCAATGTAACTAGATTTAGCTATGCAACTCCCACTGAAGATAGTTGGAGTTGCGGCTAAACCCCCAACCAGCTTTGAAAAAATTCATAGCCTTTCTGCTCCAACTAACTGAAGTATTTACAGCCCTGAAGCAATTGTATAGCCAAAGACCAGCACAGAGAGCAGCAAAGGCATATGCCCCCTTTGTGCCTCAACCCCGTTCAACAGGGACCTCCTCTCAGAGTAAGAGCATAAGAATGGCCATACTGGGTCAGACGAAAGGTCCATGTAGCCCAGTATCCTCTCTTCTGACAGTGGCCAATGCCAGATGCCCCAGAGGGAATGAACAGAACAGGTAATCATTAAGTGACCCATCCCCTGTCGCCCATTCCCAGCTTCTGGCAAACAGAAGCTAGGGACACCATCCTTGTGCATCCTTGCTAATAGCCATTGATGGACCTATCCTCCAAGAATTTACCTAGTTCTTTTTTGAACCCTGTTATAGTCTTGGCCTTCACAAGATCCTCTGGCAAAGAATTCCACAGGCATTGTGTGAAGAAATACTTCCTTTTATTTTAAACCTGCTGCCTATTAATTTCATTTGGTGACCCCTAGTTCTTGTGTTATGAGAAGGAGTAAATAACACTTCCTTATTTACCTTCCCCACACCAGTCATGATTTTAATAGACCTCAAATCATATCCCCCCTTAGTAGTCTCTTTTCCAAGCTGAAAAGTCCCAGTCTTATTAATCTCTCCTCATAGGGAAGCCATTCCATACCCCTAGTCATTTTTGTTGCCCTTTTCCAAACCTTTTCCAAAATATCTTTTTTGAGATGGGCGACCACATTTGCATGCAGTATTCAACATGTGGGCATACCATGGATTTATATAGAGGCAATATGATTATTTCTGTCTTATTATCTATCCCTTTCTTAATGATGCCCAACATTCTGTTCCCTTTTTTAACTGCTGCTGCACATTGAGTGGATGTTTTCAGAGAACTATCCACAATGACTCCAAGATCTTTTTCTTGAGTGGTAACAGCTCATTTAGACCCCATCATTTTATATGTATAGTTGGGATTATGTTTTCCAGTGTGCAGTACTTTGTATTTGTCAACATTGAATTTAATCTGCCATTTTGTTGCCGTCACCCAGTTTTGAGAGACCCTTTTGTAGCTCTTCGCAGTCTGCCTGGGACTTAGCTATCTTGAGTAGTTTTGTATCATCTCAAAATTTTGCCGCCTCACTGTTTACTCCTTTTTCCAGATCACTTATGAATATGTTGAATAGGACTGGTCCCAGAACAGACCCCTGGGGGACACCACTATTTACCTCTCTCCATTCTGAGAATGGACCATTTATTCCTACCCTTCGTTTCCTATCTTTTAACCAGTTACCAATCCATGAGAGGACCTTCCTTCTTATCCCATCACAGCTTGCAGAGTGAAGTGATAGTTCTCCACATTCTATCCTTGACTTCTACATCCACTGTCAGAGGCATCAATAGTGATGGTAAGTCTTTTGGCCATGCCTATTAGCTGCCTGTTAGCGTTCATCTGCCAAGCTATCTGACCTGGAGCTGGATATGCTAACATCCATCCTTAAGACATTCAGATGTCAAACGTTGCCCTCTAGAATGGCCAAGGGTTTAGTTTTCTTCTCACAACTTCCTGAAAATCTGCTGCATGCAGTGGTCAGCCAAAAGCCATCATATCTAGCCAGGCTCTTTCACCAACATTCACCTTATGTTGTTATTAGTTTGCTATTTTCAGCATTGTCCACTGCTCTCTCTCTTTTTCCAGAGTCTGGTCTACCACAATGCTAAGTGAACCTGTTAACCCATATTGGTTAACAGTCCAAACATCTGCCCATTGTGGGTCTACATTTTAGTGTATGGCTCTCAAAAAAAATAAAAAATAAGTTACAGAACTAGAATGTTCTGCTAGTCAACCCTTGTTTGCTCTTAAACAAGCCTTGTAGACAGAACATGGATATGTTGAACTAGAACACATTAAGGGCTTATCTTCACTTCATTTTTAGGTCAAGCTGTAACTGGAGTGTTGCCTCTAACCTGACTCCCACCCATACACAGTCTCACACTCAAGTTAAGCGGTACTTTACTCTTAAGATGCTAGCTTGTGTTGGTTTGGTTTGGGGGGAGGAGGGGGGACGGCGCGTTTTTTTCTTCAGCCTTGGCAACACACACTAATTTTTGGCTAACCAAGTAAGCATATTCCTGACAGGAGAGGAAGGTACAAGAACACCCAGAGTTCTCAAGTAACTACATAAACATTTTTAAGAGATGGTACAGGATCACACCAATCCCTTATAAGATAGGGATGGGATGACAGGATAAGGATGTTCTGTTCAAATTAGCAGATACAAGGAGAAGGTGGTAACTAGCAATATCTGGAGTGTAAGTAACTTGTTTGTATCAATGTATAAAAGGAGAAATCATAGAAGGGGCATCTTTGGCCACCCAAGGGGGCAGCATCTTGGTATACTCACTGAGCTGGTCCCATTGTTGTGGTCATACATGTTTCTATATCTGTAACCATGGAGCCAGGGCATTAGTATGGTGCTTTGTCAACAATAAACCCGGCTGAGTGTCTTCGCCACCAAATCAAGCCTGTGGTCTCTTTATAGTAAGATCAAGGTCTGCTGAATTCACATGTTGCACTATCTGCTAGTGTGGCTAACATCAGAGCTCCAAGAACAGTAACACTGCAGCAGCAACATTCCTCAGCGCTTACCAGTGCCAGAATTCAGGAAGATGTGAATCTCTTTCGAGTAAAGTGAAGTTATTGCTGGTTAGTTACATAGCACCCAAATGGAATGCATAACTACATGTCTAGATTGCCTTTGTCCTGAAGGAGGGTTAGCCTAGCTACTGCTCAATCCAGAAAGAAAAGCCACACTGATTGCCAGCTCTGCTTCTCTAAGATTAGTGATCCCTACCTGAGAGAGGGTGCCACCAAGCTGTATTCTGACAGTGAACAACAGGATTTACCAAGTGCAATTAATTCACTGGCTGATTTGAAGCCCTGGACTCGGTTCACTAAATTAACCTGCAGAGTCTTCATTTGTAGTCTTGTGGATTTGGCTTAACAGATCCTCATTAACAGAATGGCTTGTCTGTACAGCTGCTCTTCAACAGCCATGTGCCTACACTGACTTATTTGAAAAATTAAAATCTGTCAAAACACTGGCTTGTCAGGTCTGGCAGATGGTGGTACAGCACTGATCATTTCCATGAGAAAGCGGAGTAGGATTGCAAAACAAAAGAAAAAACTTAACATATCTGAGTTATTCTAATGCCTTCAATAACTAAATTCCTGAAGCCTGATGACTTCCTCTCCCCATTAGTGACACAAATGGGCATTTTAGGTATCTTTTGCCTCATCTCTCTCAATTCACAGGTGTATGCCACTTCCAGCAAGACAATCTTAAGAGGAAGCAGCAGAAGATGAATTTGGAGCTTGGCAGAAGTCATAGAAAGTGTTCTAGTTGCCTCATTCCTTCAGTTCTGTACTTGTCTAACCTGGATTCTTCTTGTAGTTCAGGCTTTAAGAACTAGCACAATTTTATTTAAGATCCATTTGTAATAGATTAAAATCCATGCAACGAACGGCCTGCTACACTACTACCAAAAGCAGGTTCTCGCACACAGCATTGGAGTTCAACTTAAGCAGTTTGTACCCAAATGCCACGAGCCTGTCAGATGGAGAAGGTGAAAGAGGCAGCAACATACTGTATGAAGCCTTGTTGTGTTCTGTATCAGGCTGATACGGCATCTTTTTCTCTGATAATATAGCTGCAGATAGAGACTGTCCAAAGGCAAACTTGTTGGCTGATCAGGCTTTTGAGGCCACATCCATGCCCCAGGTGCAGCAGTTCACACCTGGGACCTCACTGCTGAAACTTTATGCCCATATGACAAATTGAGATGAGGAAATTAGTCAGAGAACATAATAAGAACAGCCTCTGGGGAGGGAGGAAGATGGAGCAGTTTGTGGCCCTCCACCCATTTTATTAGTAGAACCAAATCAGGCCCTTCAGCCTGCCACATGGAGTTTTTAAAATAAGTTAGAGTGGCTGCTGGAACACAAAATATTGCTGAAACTGCATCAAGGCTTCTGCCAGGGAAAGGGGCCCAGATAGCCCAGGGAATCTTAAAGTGTAAGAAAAGAATGAATAAGCAATGAGAAAGAGGCTTAGCACGCTCACTCTGCATATAAATCAGGATGAACACCCAAGGGATAGTTTGAATAATCAGAAAAGTGAAAGTTAGTATTAACCATACTCATTGCAGCAATGTGCCATTGAGCACATGCAGTCAGTCAGTGCTTTTAGACTGCAAGCTCCTTGGGGCATAGACTGTTTGTCCAGGGCATGGCACACAGGCTTCAAAACAGGTTGAGGGCCTTTCGGTGCTAGTTGTCAGATAGCTGAAAGCAGATTCCCTTTGGCCTCATGCTTAAGTATCCATCCAAGAGCCCAGTTTGTGATTCAGTATAGTCTGATACAGTAACAGGCAAGGAAAGATATGAACCCATATCAACACAGGGACCGAAAAAGATAACTTAAGCCCCAGTGCCTCTGAGCTAAGCTTCCTAGTGACAGCTTTTCACAAGCAAGGACACCAAGTGACCTGCCCTGTTTACATGAACAGGATTTGCTTCTCTCTGCTGGTGCCAACATGGTAGGAGTCTCGCTCTCAAACAGAAAACCTTCAAGGAAAAAAAAAAAAGGTCTGAGTTTGTATGGATTTCCTCCTAGAGCTTAGTGCCAAGTATGACAAGTTCAGAAACAGCCTCAAACTGCCAGAATGATCAAAACTTCAGCCAATTGTGTCATTGTCTATAGGGGGAAAAGATTCTGTATTCAAGTGATCTTGTGACACAGCCTCTAGTTTAGAAGATTACGTATTAATTTTAAGATCCACTCTAAAATACACATTGAGGCATAAGTGTTCTAACCTAACAAGTTGGAAGCCAGGTGATCCTGACAGGCAGTATATCAGTAGGTGAAGATCTTCACTTACTAGAGAAAATACTACTCATCTTTAAGTTACATACACTAGCTGGCTGCATGTATATTAAAAGCTCTCCCCTCCCGTCCCCACAAAAATCTCCAGGAAGCTCACAGCACTATCATTAATATATTCCAACCAATGGATATCTAGGTAGAAGAGCGTTAAGTCAGCTAATTTTAAATCTCTGATTAATGGGATATCCCATCTCATAATCAGCTACCAGAAGAGATGACGTGCACAAAACAGTATGCCATCCATTTGGAAATTACATTCCCTCAGAGGTAGATTGAGGTTAGTCAAGGAATCTAAACCAAAGTTGTTACCTGTGCAGTTGCAAATCAACCCCAAGATGCAGATCAACTGACAGGCTGAAAAGTTGAGTTACCTTGAATTGTTTTCTATAGGACCAGTATCTACTGATGTGTTTGTATAGCAATTTAATCTGTGGTTACAATTTAGTTATATAATTTTTGCCAAGGTGGTAAAAAAAAAAATCTAATTTGGTGTATTACTATATGACACAGAGTGAAGACTTACATGGAGATACTGTTATGACTAGTACTTTGTTTGAATGTATACCGATTTGACAGGCAATCAAACCAGACTTCTCCAGCCCCAACTACACTTTACTTTCTGAAGTGAGCTCAAGCCATTACATAATTTCTGATTAAACTAAGAAAATAAGGAGAGGAAAACATTAGTAACAAGAGGTTTGGGATCAATTTTGTTTAAAATAATATTTTCCAGATACTTGAAAGGCATTAGTGAGACATGTTCTTTCGCAGTGTTTAGAGTAAGCCTATCTAGACCTTTTCAACCAAGCATGCTATGGGAATATTTTTGACAGTGAACCCTGGCCAGCAAAAATTCATTCTTTAGTCTCTCTTTCACTTCAACCCATGCTCTTACACTCTGAAGATCTATCACATTCATTTAATGGAATGACACGGCTATCCATCCCTATGATGCCAGCCAACACCAGGCTGGAACCAAGACATAGGTTCAATCTAACATGCACTCTAAGCACATAACTTCTAACTACAATAACTAAGGTTTAGATTTTATTAGGGGCCTACTGACATGCAACTTTGAAATGCCATTCATCACCAGGATTTCTAGGACATAGTAAGAAAACTGCGGGGCATGTGGTAGCTCTGGTGTTGTACTGCAATCATAGTTTGCAGCAGTCAGCTCTGAAAATACAAACTATCCTTTTGGTACACATGTAGGCAGAAAGGAACCACATCTTAAGATGGATCAACATTTCTCCCCCACCATCCTCATACATGTTTAATTTGATAGGTCACAAGTAGCATCTAAGTTTTAATTCCTACAAACAAAAGATTGTGAAATCTGTCATGAATGAGGAGTTCACATGTTCAGCTGTACTTTTAACTCTAGGAACACCAAGTTTCCTAGTAATTTAGGGTTGCACAAACATCTCAGCACCTCTTCATCAATACCATGACTAATTAGCATTGCAATTGATCCATCCTGCACTAAAGTAACAATAGAAGAACTACCAATTTGACTTCCATAAGTGTTGGTTTACTTTTTATAGGCTACCAATGCCACCAGGCTCCTTGGAAAATCAAACTCTGGAATTAGCTTGTTTTAATTGACTAGCAGATGTAATTGGTTTCTAAATGTTTCAACTATTAGTGATGTGATGCCTTTGGATAGTCATAAGAGAGGCTTATTTAAAATTTGTACAGCAAGTTTTCCCCCCAACGTGACATGATACTTACTCAATTGAGGTCTCAAAACTAACTATTTGACAATACAGTAGGTTAGCAGATCGCCACAACATTTATGTAACAGTGAACTTATGGACCTGTCTAGAATGATCACCACTAGACAATGCATGTTTTTATGCCCCAGTATAAAGGCTTAGGCCATACTAAAGCTGACAACTTATTGATTTTATTTCACATTTGATGTGAGTGACAAAAGGGGGAAGCAACAAGTGCCTTTAGAACAATATTTGATTTTAAATTAGTAAAAACAAAAAGGTGGTGGGATGTCATAAAGGAAGACATGTTAGTATGTGGTGTAAGAGGATACGGCATTGAACAGAGTACCTTGGAGGGAGGACTCATTAAGCGGATCCCATTTGATGGGATTAACACAAAGATGATGATTTTATATATTTTGTTTTATACAGACTGGAATGTCAAAGTTCTTGACATCACCGTGTTGAGAGTTCAGCAACATTAGGTAAGTCCACCAAAAGTTGTGCTGATATGATAGCAATCCGAAGGACAGGTGCAATATAGCAACACTGTACTGTACAGACATCTGAGTGCTGACACACTTCACTAGTGCCTAGGGATACAAGTTATTCTACAGTTTACTTCTGACAAGCAGGTTAAGGGTATTTCCATGTAGAATATATTAAGGTTCCTCATCTCTAGGAGCTCTGACATCTCTCCATCCCCCCCCAAAACACACACCAAACGTGAACCCCCAGAGACTCTTACACAGCTTCTCAACCATCCCATAAAGCACCCCCCTCAAGAAAGTTTAGAAAACATGCCTTACTCATCTTCCTACCTCGGCCTCTGAAGGGAACCCTATCCAGCTTCTCTCAGATGAAGATTCCTTGAGGCTAAGGGGATGTGGCCAGCCAACATGTGACGTTTCAATAGGGGTTTGGGGATCAACAGGGCAAAGAGGTTATTCATGTCATTCTGTTGTAGCTTTACTCTCTAAGGGCTAGTCTACACTGGCACCACTTTAATGTAGCTTGTGTGGTTGCGGCAGAGCTCTCCCAGCACTCAAAAAAAAAAAAAACTACCTCCACAAAAGCCATGCTCCCAGCACTGGTGCACTGTCTACACTGGCACTTTACTGTGCTGAAATTTGCTGCGCTTGGGGCGAGGGGGGGGGGGGGGGGGGGTGTTTTTTCACACACCTGAGCGAGACAGTTGCAGCACTGTAAGTTGCCAGTGTAGACAGGCCCTAAGCCTCTACCCCAAGTAGTCACTGGACTCAAAGCCACATTGACCATAGGACCACAATTTCAAGCTTCTTGTTTGTTACCTCATTTATTTGAGGGAGCAGAAATCCTGTAGTCAAGTCTGAATTAGATTACCAGCCAAAAGTAGTGGTAAACATCAAAGCTGGAATCTATTTCCCTCTCAAAGTTGCCCGTGTATGTTTATTGATCCCAATCCCTCAGCTATACCATTCCTCCCCTTGTTCCCATGCATTCACTCCCCCACATTTGAGTCTGTTCTTACAAAAAAACCCTCAATTTTATCTCTTCATAGTATTGTTTTGAAGAGGAAAGTCTTTTAGAAGAACTTTCACAATTAAATCCAATACCTACTATGACTGGAGCTCCTAGGCATTACAGTACAAAGAAATAACAGTTAAATTCTACCCTTTACCACAAGCTAAGTTTCATTCAAAGCACTTTATAACAATACAGCCAGTTACTCAAGTATACCCATTCAAATAAAACTGCTAATCACCTGTAGCTCTTAAATGGATTAAGATCAACGTGATCTCATAAGATGAACACAAGGATGGTGCAGCTGGACAACCAGAAAAGAATCCACTTCATCTTGTAACTCAGTCATGTAAGTTCACAATGAACGCACTAGATATGTAGGTTAAGTGCTTAACTTGCCAACTCAGCTTTACCATCCTGTGTTTCAAATGCAACAATCACAGGGAGCTGCATTCAGGCATTAGTAGTGTCAAACTATTGTAGGAGGAAGAACCGAATACAGAAGTATTTCTGAATAGTCTCTTGTTAGTTATTTGGAACTTGAGCCATTTCCCTAGTTTTTAATACCACATAGTACTAAAGTCAGTCAAAATATAAGACAGAAGCCCTATTTCCCAAGGAAAATAGAGGGAGCAGCTTGTGTTGCTATGATCTCCTCTTGCTAACTCAAAAAACAGCTGTCAGGGAGATGGAGAATGAAACCAACTAGGATTGTATCAGTTTCACTCACCACTTTTAGAAGGTGGGACAAGTAGCAACTGTCAAGGTATCTCCCCCAGGGAAAGGGGTGGAAAGCCTTGGTTTCACACATTTAGCCAGACTAAGGCACACATACTGTAGGAATAATCTGTACCAACAGGGAATGGCCTACAGGAACAAATAGGCCATCTCAAATGGCAAAAATATGGCTATTTATCACCATAGGTAAAGCATCAGTCCCCAAAGCATGTAAGTGACAACACCATTTAGCCTATGGTAGGAAGTGCATGCAGCTCTTTACAAGGTATTATCACAACCCTGAGTCTGAGGTGCAGGGGAAAGAAAATGGGGGAACACCCGCCCACCTCAAAATACAAAATTGTGTCTCTGTCCAGATAAGCAAGAGCAAGACAGACAGTTTTAACAGTAAAGGAAGCATTCACTCACAGCTATATTGCATTTTCTTTCTCCATTCCTGGAAAAGAATCATGTCTCTCTTATTCTGTGCAACTCACAATCCATCTCAGACTTTTTTCTTACTAAACCTGTATTAGCGAAAGTTAAGGTGGAGGGAGATTTCTCCCCCCAGTTCAAAGAATGAATAATAGGAAGTCAGTAACAGCAGACCCTGAAGCAGCAGCATTGTCACGTCTCATCTGCAACCTGCAAAGCATCCTCCTCCACCCCAGAAGGAAGAGATTACCAAGGATTTTGTAGAGCACCGAGTATTACCAATAGTCAAATTTCAGCAGAGGAGAAAAAAGGGACAATTTATGAGCAGAAGCAGAAAAAAAAAAATCCCTTGAAGGGATTGGTTGACTGTTTACAACTCAGTCACGCAATTGCTTGTTCTTTTCCCCACCCCCTGCTACTGCAGTCAGGGATTGACAGAGCATGAACGCTGCATTGAGGAAGGGGGGAGGGGGGGGGAAGACTGACTGCCTCCACCCTAAAGCTAGGCTTGTGCCTTTCCAGCTCCAACCCCCGGAGATCAGAGTCCCAACTGGAAATCCTTAAACCCCAGCGCGTGCATTTATTTCGGGGGGGAAGGGGGGGAGCAATCAGCACCAGGCAATAAAGCCCTGTTGGGGTTTGATTGTTTTTTCTAACAATTGCATTTCCTGGGGCCTCCTAGAGGCAGCTTCAGGAAACCTGATTTCCCAGGTCAATAGTCAAGCCCCCTCAAGCAAGGGAGACCCCACTACGGATCCTAGCACCGCAGTCGCACGGGAGACCCCCACCCACAAACGGGGCTGGGCAGGAGACCAGCCACCAGCTCAGGCTCCTGGTGGGACCCACCCAGCCCCGGCTCCTGGCCTGGGGATGAATGAGAGCGGCAGCAGGACGGGGGGATGCGAGGAAGGGGGCAAAGCGGAGGGGAGAGGGAGGGGGGGGAATGGCGCAGGAGCGGGGGGGCAGGGGCAAGAGGCGGGGGGAGGGGCGGAGAAGGGAGGGTTTGTGGGGGAGGGGAGAAGGGGCGGGGCCAGGGGGAGAAGTGGGAGGACGGGGGGGGTCAGGGGGGAATGGGGTAAGGGGCGGGGCAGGGGTGAGAGGGGACGGGGCGGGAGCCCGCCGCAGCGCAGCCCGGCCCGGGGGCGGGAGCGGGGCCGAGGCCCGGCCGGGCGCCCCCTCCTCACCGTGAGGCCGGTGCCCAGCACGATCACGTCGTACTCCTCATTCATGGCGGCGGGGTCGCGGGCGGGTCCGGGTCGCGGGGCTCGGGCGGGTCGGGCGCTGGAGGCCGCGGAGACAGAAGCAGGATAAAATGGAGACGCCGCCGCCGCCGTGAAGAGACCGCGCCAGGGGGGTAGGCGGGGCCGCCGCAACGAACCGAGGGGGCGGGGCCGAGCGCCAGCCGCTGTCAATCGCGCCCGTTCGGCTCCCCCCGTTGGGCCGCTCGACTGTCAGTCGGGAGGCTCCGCCCTCACCCGTCGCTAAGGGGCGGGACGCCGGCCTTGCCAACGGGAATGCCACCGTGGTGCTGGGGGTGTGCGCCTGCGCGGACGGAGGCGGGTGCTGCGCTGACCCGGAGGCGCCGCGAGTGCTGCAGCGCGAGCCGCCCTGGGCGCCGCTGGTGCAAAGACAGAATTGCGCTTCCTGAGCCGGCTGCTGCCGGGCGCGGAGGCATGGGGGGGGGGAGGGGCACAATGCATTTGCAGGGATGCCTGGCAATATATTGATTGCACTGCCTGTCTCGCTCCCAAGGCCCAGCAGAAATAGGGTGACCGGGTGTCCCGAGTTTATAGGGACAGTGCCGATTTTGGGGTCTTTTTTCTCATATCGGCGCCTATTACCTCCCACCCCCGTCCCGATTTTTCACACTTGCTGTCTGGTCACCCTAAGCAGAAATCTCCTTCCCTGCAAACGCCCTATCCCAAAGCCCACGGGAATGAAATACCGGCTTGGGCGCTGAGATCACCGGGCAGCCATTCATAAGCGCCACTGTGGTGGATAAGGCGTTCCAGTTGGCTTTGAAATATGGCTTTGCAACGCACCCCCTCTACCCCATCAGAAATGCCTTCCTTGGCGATATAGTAGAATCCTCGCTCAAGTGGAGAGTCCATTTTCCACATGAAGTAGCTGGCTTTGTTACAGTATCAGACGTAGAGCTGGAAGGGACTGCAACCTGCAAGAAGTCATCCAGGCCAGACTTCTGCACTGGGACTATCTCTACACTATGGATCTTGCAGTGGCACAGTTGTATCGGTACAGATGTGCCACTGTAACGTCTCCCATGTAGCCGCTCCGTGCCGGCAGGAAAGCCTCTCCTACCAACGTAGCGCTGTCCACACCAGCACTTTTGCTAGTGAAACTTACCTTGGTCACGGGGGTGTTTTTTTTCACACCCCTGACTGACAAAGGTTTTACCGACAAAAGTGGTAGTGTAGACAAAACCTAAGTTAGGACCAAGTAAACTTAGACCTTCCCTGACAGATGTTTGTCCAACCTGTTCTTAAAAACCTCCGATGATGGAGATTCCACAATCTCCCTTGGAAACCTATTCCAGAGCTTAATTATCCTTATAGTTAAAAAGTTTTATCTAACATTTAATCTAAATTTCCCTTGTTGCAGATTAAGCCTATTACCTCTCGTCCTACCTTCAGTGGACATGGAGAACAATCGATTACCGTCCTCTTTATAACAACCCTTAACATATTTGAAGACTGTTATCAGGTCTTCCCTCCTTTTATCAAGATTAAAGATGCTGAAAAGAGCCATTTTAAAAAAGTCTCAAACACATACCATTAAAATAAAGTGGCAAATGAAACTGCAAGAATCAATTCAGAGAATTTCGTTTTAATTTTTTCTTTATATAATTTTTACTGGGCAACATCTAGAGCCATAAGTAAAGAATACAGGTTGGGTATTTGAAAGTCGAAGGGAGATAATGGACGCTAAATCCTGGGACTTTTAAAATCAATATGAAAGCAGGACTTAAAATGTGTATATTTTGAGTGTACAGTATATTAACAACCATCACCTGGTGAAATTAAAGTGGAATAATAGACAATTCTTGACTGCAGCTCCCCATTCAGGCACTCGTTGGTGCATAAAGTCGGCTTTGGCTGTAGCGTAAAGGCTGATATTTACAGATGGTCGACATTTTTCAAAATTGCAAAGAAATTTTTTTGCAAAAACATTTGTTTTTGACCAGTGGTTGAAATTTTCAGAAATTTGGGACCAGAAAAAAATATCAACCAATTCTGCAGATTATAGATTAAGTGCAGACTGCAAAATATTATCTGTAGCTTCAAAGATACCCCCCAGCCATCAGCTATTCTGAGAGAAAAAGATGAGACAATCCTTCTTTTTGAGATGGACAGGCACCCAGATCTAGAAAGACAGACGCATTTGCTATTTCACAAATGGACAGCTACATGGACAGATATATTTAGCTAGATGTTATTTATGATTTGTTAAGTGATTACAATGTGACTGACACCTTTTACTCGCACTTGTTCTACAGTTGGACAGACAGAATTACGGTCCAAATCAACAAAACACTCGCATGTATTTAACTTGAAGCATGTGCTTAAATCCTGTTGAACTGGATAGGACTTAAGCATGCACTTAAAATTAAATGCATGCTTAAGTCCTTTGCTGATTCAGGGCCCAGGTCTAGATCAAACCAGTCTATCTAGCCATTCACACATTTTTACATCATTGGTAATTGCAAGTTTTGACTGATATCTGACTGCATGGTTTTGCTGGGTCTGAACTCATCTGCTCAGGGTTTTGTTTTGTTTTGATTTTTTGTCTGTTTTCTGCATACACAGATGTGCTTTGTGGAGTGGGTTTTTTTTTTTTTATAGGAAACAGCTGCAGTGGGGGCAATGACAGGTTATTTCTGCTGAGGACATGGCAAAAGTATAACCATATGGTGAATAATCAGAGTTAGTTTTGCAAATTTGCCTATCCTTGTGTGAAGTTATAGTATGAAAAAGCAAAAGAAACAAAAAAAAATACCCCCTTGTGCTTAGTTATACTTCCCTGTTGAAGAGCTCAGCACCTCAGCTAGTCTAGCCTGTATTACGGTATAAAAATCTCTGGCCTAGAACTTCCCTTATCATAAATCTTGCTTCCAGCTCCTGGCATGGTCAACAGCACAAACATTTATTTCCTGTGTGATTTATACTGAGTAGAAGAACTGGTTAGAGCACAAGACTGGGAATGCAGACCCCTGTTTCTATTACCTGCTTTCTGGGTGACTCTGAGGAAGTTCCTTAGCCCCAATTTTTCAAAATATTGGTGCCTCTGTTTCTGTGTCCAGTGAGGCACCTTGGGCCAGACAGTCGTGGGTGCTGACCACCCACAACTCCAAATGACGATAGCACAAGCTTTGGGTGCTCATTGCTGCTAAAACACAGGGTGTCTCCAGTTAATAATTTTAGAAAATGTTAGTCTTACCAATGGTGCCTCAGTATACAGTACTAATCTGTACAACGGTTACTATTTATAAGACATGGCAGAGATACAGGGAGCTCTGAAATACAAAATACTCAGGTCAAAAGAGTAGACAAAGTCTTGATTGAAAACAGTGACACTTACCTCCCTCACAGGAGGTCTGTGGGGCTTAACTTATTAATTAGTGTTCGTAAAGCATGTTGGTGTCCTCACAATAAAGTGTCTCGTGTACGTGTACACCACTCGTCTTAGTGTACGTGTACACCACTCGTCACTGCTGGATGGAGTCATCTACTTAAGCGTGTGTTATAGACCCTATACTACTAATACCTGCTAAAACAGCGGGTCTCAGACTTTTTTACTGGTGACCCCTTTCACATCACAAGCCTCTGAGTGCGACCTCCCTTATAAATTAAATGCACCTTTTAATATATTTAACACCATTATAAATGCTGGTTTGAGGTGGAGGTTGACAGCTCGGGACACCCCATGTAATGACCTTGCGACCCCCTGAGGGGTCCTAACCCCCAGTTTGAGAACCCCTGTGCTAAAGATATTCCTTTAGAGGCTCAAACTTTTTGGGTTCAATCCCACAGTCACAATGCAGTTATGAGTGGCTGTGCTGTGCAGCATAAACAGAGGTAGCAGAGATTTAGCTGTTGCAAAATTGATGATGCAAAAGTTAGTTTATTGTGCTTATCGTTATGCAAAAGTTAGCCAGTTGTGAGAAGCTGTTGCAACAGTTTCCTCTAAAGACTGACCTTAAATTAGAGAAATACCTTCTACTATCATGAGTCATCCAATGCAGATCCAGGAAAGTCCTATGTTGTTTGTAATTTAAGACACCCCCACCCCTCTCTTTTTTTCTTTACAGTATGAACAGCGGCAAACCTGGATGCTAAGAAATATGACAGAAATGCAGCCCATATAAATTCAACAATCAGTATCCTAGAAGAATGGAAAGTGGTGGCAAGGCTCATCACTGCTTTATGTCTCACTGAGGCAGGGATAGTGGAGAAGCAAATTCTGTACCAAAAAAATGAATGGGACTATTGGGCCTGGGTTTTGTTTGATGTATTAACTCATCTCTCCACAGAATATGCCAAAGGGGATTTTCACTTCAAAGTGATAGATGTTCTTCGGGAATCATTATGAAAATGTTCCGGTGATTGGCGGAGGTTGGCACTAAAATAAAAATAAGGTTTTTGCTGTAAGACATCAACAGTAAGGTCTTGTGGGGAAAGGCACTTGACTGGCCCTCAGAAGATGTAGGGTCGATCACCCAGTGTGACTCTCAATAAGTTATTCAGTCTCTTAGGCCTGGTCTACACTGGGCCGGGGGGTGGGGGTGGGGTGTCGATCTAAGTTACGCAACTTCAGCTACATGAATAACGTAGCTGAAGTTGACGTACTTAGATCGACTTACCACGGTGTCTTCCCTGCAGTAGGTCATAAGAACATAAGAATGGCCATACCGGGTCAGACCAAAGATCCATCCAGCCCACTACCGACAGTGACCAATGCCAAGTGTCCCAGAGGGAGTAAACCTAACAGGTAATGATCAAGTGATCTCTCTCCTGCCATCCATCTCCACCCTCTGAAAAACAGAGGCTAGGGACACCATTCCTTACCCATCCTGGCTAATAGCCATTAATGGATTTAACCTCCATGAATTTATCTAGTTCCTTTTTAAACCCTGTTATAGTCCTAGCCTTCACAACCTCCTCAGGCAAGGAGTTCCACAGGTTGACTGTGCGCTGTGTGAAGAAGAACTTCCTTTTATTTGTTTTAAACCTGCTGCCCATTAATTTCATTTGGCTTCTCGCTCCGGTGGAATACCGAAGTTGACAGGAGAGCGCTCGGCGGTCGATTTATCGTGTCTTCACTAGACGCGATAAATCGACCCCTGCTGGATCGATCACTCCGGAGGTAAGTGTAGACATGCCCTCAGTTCCCTGTCTGTTAAAGGGGGATAATAAATGCTTCTTTTGTCTATTTAGCTGGTAAGCTTTTCAGGGCAGGGGCTGTCTATTACGATGTGTGTACAGTGCCTAGCACGCACAATGGAGTCTGATCTTGGTTAGAGCCTCTAGGTGTATTGTTACATAATAATATTATAGTGCAACATAAATTTCCCTCCCCCCTTGCTTTGTTGAATGGGTTTAAACATCTATCTCTGTGGTAATTACAGCTCCTGACTGGCTAAGAGTTGAGCACCTTCAATTATTTTTGTCCCTGCTCACATTCTCACCCCCTTGTTTGTCTCATCCACCTTGTCTTTGAGATTGTCAGCTCTTTGGGCAGGGACTGTTGTTTTCAATATTTTATACAACGCTGAGAATAATGGGGCCTAACCTGGGTGGCCTTTAGGTGTTACCACAATAGAAGAAAAAGGAGGAGGAGAAGGATAAACTGCACCCAGTGTAAGATTTGTATTTTCCTGGAGCTTTTTTGGATGAGAGGACCAGGACACCCATGGAATAACTATTCAGCTGCATGATGGAAGCAAGATGGCCCCCTCCAGGCTTCCTAGATAAATTGTGGGGAGCCTGCACCTCCAAGCCACATGAGTCATGGATTGGGTATAGCATGATATGGCCCCTGGATAAAGGGTGTGTAGTGAATATATACGTGCATGGTAGCCCTGATTAGGAAATGGTCCCTACGCACTTCCCATTACACATTTTATTCCCATTTTTAGCAACTGCCTCAAATTCTTTTCCCCAGCAATGGTCCTTCACACCCCTGTCAGACCTCTACGAACCCTTCCCCTAGCCTGACTGGTCCCCCAAGTCATAGATACTATTCTTCCAGCTCAGAGATTAGATCCGAGTCCCTTTGAGGCCCACAGTCATCCAAAGGAACACAAGGTCTCCCCCAACATCCCGAGGGGTTAGGCATGTAGCCTCCATGGCAAGCCCAGCCTTTTCCCCGCATTAAAGAGGCTTGCAGACAGTTTTACCTTTATATACAAGCACCAGAACTTTTCAGCTTTAGATGCAATGACAAAGTCCCATGCATAGAGTATGGCAGGAGACCTGACTTCTACTTCTGGCTCTGCCACAGGCTGGCTTTGGGTTATTAGTTTAATTCCTCCCAAGTGCCTCAATTTCTCGTTCTGCTCAATGGGAGATAATGACACTTATCCGCTTTTGCAAAGCACTTTGGAATCCTTGGATGCAAAGCAATAAACGAGAGCCCCGGGTGGGATTTTTCAAAAGTGCTCAGCTTTCGGCCTGACTTTCTTCCCACCGAAGTCAATGGGCCTTACTGATTTCAATGGGAACAGAGTGAGGCTAACGCTGAGTGCTTTTTAAAACCCCACTATTCGTGTTATTATGCTAATGAAACAACCTGAAGTATCTACTAAGGCTATTTATGGAAATGCACATGCACAGAAAGCAACGGATCTACAACAGCTTTGTTCCCAAAAGACAATTGCTGTGAACTACTCGCTGGAATTCCTTGAATTAGGGTTCACAGAGACAGGTGTCTATTTTAATTTTGTTCTTGATTAATATGAGAAGCAATTTTCCTGGACAGTTTCTAAAAATGTAACAGAATGTGAATGGCAACTAAAGGGAAGTTGCAGTCCAGCTGAGATGCTCTGAGGGACAATTATTTGTGTCTGATAATTGCACCTAGCTCTTATCTAGCCCTTTTCATTAGTAGATCTCAAAGCGCTTTACAAAAGAGGTATCATTATCTCCATTTTACAGATTGGGAAACTGAGGCACAGGGTGGTGAAGTGGCTAACCTAAGGTCACCCAGCAGCAGAGAATAGGCCCTGAGGCCCAGTCCAGGGCTATACATCCACTAGGCAACACTGCCTCCCATCATCATGGGAGAAAAGATGGATAAAACTTTTGAGGTCTCATTCTTACCCCAGTGCCTTACTCTAGTTTTACACTGACTGGACTACATTGTAATCAATGGCATGACAATGATGTGAAACTGGAGTTGTGCAGGACCAGGCCTTTTAAATGTGTTTTTTTGAAGTCATTGTTTGGCGAAGGTGTCAGAGTGGCAGCCCCCGAATCTGCAACCCTCCATCCTTTGAACAGGTACAGTACAGCACAGAAACAGCACTAGGGTAGGGTAGACTCATCACTAAAGGTTGGTCCTGTTCTTGAGTCTGCCACAGAGCTGCTATGTGACCTTGGGCTCCTCACATACCTTTTCCGAGTCTCAGTTTCCCCTCCTGGAATACGGGGATAAAATAATACGTATCTGCTCAGGGAAGGTGGTGAGGCTTTGTTAATTCATATTTATTAAAGCACTTGGAGATCTGTGGATGGAAGGCACATTAGAAATGCAGAGCATTATTTATTAGTTTTAATTTCCATCAGTGCTGCCTTCAGCTGTGAATTAGACCGTACAAAGGTTGGGGTGAGGGGGCAAGAAGCAGCGTTAGTGAGTTTCTTGCATCACTACTATGCTAGCATAAACCCCGCCCATATTTCATTACGCTGGGTAGCTCTTTTTGCTGAAATCATTCATCCCAAAGCCCAGTTCTGTGCAAGAGACCAGCAGTAAAAATGCAGAAGGCCCACGTCACCTTTTATTGACCAGATGATTTTAGGTCTTGCGTGATCTCCCTCTTTCTGATACCCATTCCATGCCTCCCCCTGCACCCCTTTTCGAATCCAATGAATACTGTCTTCTTTTTGGTCACTGTTTGTCTTAAATAAGTTTGAAAACTAGAATAATTCTGTAGTTCTTCTATGGTGTGTTCCATCTCCAGGGATCTCCCAGCCCTTTACTAACATTCAGCATGATTCAGCAAAGCATTTAAGCATGCGCTTAATTTTAAGCACGTGCAGAAGACCCACTGAATTAAAAGTTAAAGTTCAGCATGTGTACCAAGGCTTTATTGAATGGTGACCCTTATCTGCACAACGTCCCTGGGAGTTAAGTGTTGTTATCCCCATTTTACCAAGGGGAACAGACACAGAGAGGTTAAAGGACACATTTTCCAAAGTGCCCACTCCTTTTGGGTGTCCGATATGAGACACGGAGGGCTTGATTTTTCACAACTGCCGCATACCCACAACTGCTGTAGAAATCAACGGGAGATGAGGCTGCTCAGCTCCACTGGTAATTAGACTCTAAACTCTTGAAAAATTGGTGACAAGTGATTTGCCTAAAGTCACGTAGGGACGCTGGGGCAAGCTGGAAACAGAATCCAGATTGCTTGAGTTCCACCAACATCCTTTAACCACTAGGCTATACTCTCTCTCCCGCCAAGCTCTTAGGCCTTTTCTGCACTTAAAATGCTGCAGTGGCACCGCTGTGATGCTGGAGTGCTTCAGTGTAGACACTACCGACATCAATGGGCGGGATTCTCCCATCGGCATAGGTAATCCACCTCCCCAAGAGGCAGTAGCTAGGGTGACGGAAGAATTCTTTCATTGACCTAGCACTGTTTACACAGGGACTTAGGCCTGGTCTACACTAAAAAGTTAGGTGGAAGGAAGCTGCATTAAGTTGACCTGTTAATGGATGTGTCTACACTACCGGGTCCTTTACGCCGACCTAAGTCGCCTTTAATGTCGATTTCTGTAATCCACCTCTGTGAGAGGCATAGCACTTAATCCGATTTTCATGGGTCGACTGCGAGGTAGTGCAGGTGCAGTGTTGTGTAATTCGACTTCCCGTGGGGCTATGGGGAAGGGCCATTGTTCGACTAGCTCCCGACATGAGCCTGCCATAAACTTCATTAAAAGTGCGGTCACCTATGACCCGGGAGGGGGCCTACTCACCATGGCTGGAGCAGCAAAACAGCACGGTGAATGGTTACAGATTCTGATTATGTTATGGCTTGCACCTAGTGTAATAAGAGGTTGTTTTTTTTTTATTAAAACGGCCTTGCTACAGAAACATTTTATTTATGTAAAATGGCTCCTTTATTTTTTCCCCTGACTGATAGCTGGAAATGTATCTTTCAGTGTGTCATCGACACCTGAAAGCAGACTTTCGCTGATTAGAAAGAGGAGAAAGAGAACGCGGGAGGACATGTTCACCGAGATAATGAACGCCTCCGGGACAGCTGACACAGAGCTGAGATCGTGGAGGATTTCACTGTCCCGAGAAGTTAGACATGGACATGGAGAGCAGGAAAGCTTCCCATGAGCAAGAGCATGCGGTGCAGGATGAGATGCTTCAGATGATGAGGGACCAAGCAGACATGTTGAGGCGTCTGGTTGAACTGCAGGAACAGAAGCAAGAGGGTAAAGTCCCTATGCAGACCCTGGTGGACAGCCAGCCAGCATTGCCTGTCACAGAATCACCCTCCCCCAAGCATTCCCTGAGGCATGGGTGAAAAGTCCATTATCTCTTTCACTTAACTCAGGGGAAGGGTACAAGGAACAGAAGGTGCCTATTCACAGACCTTTGATGGTCTGGAATGCGGTATTATGTTACACAGCTGAAAATGTTTCTCCCGTTCCAACTTTACAACCCCTTTTCCCTAAGGTTACCATTTTTTTCGTTCTCCCTCTTTACTTATGTTTGTTAAATAAAGTAAATGGATTCGAGAAATAAATGTTCTTTATTGAGTAGAAGCAGTGGGCTTGGGCAGGGGGTTGGCTTTACAGGGACAGTGAAACAAGCCAGATGAAGGTATGGGAAAGCAAAATGCAGACAAGCAGCTCACGTTACTGTGACTCATTATTGAAACGGCTTTTCAAAGCCTTGCTGTGCTCTTCTTATTGCCCTGGCGTCTGGCTGCTCAAAAATGGCTGCCATGCGATCTGTCTCAACTGCCCACCCCTGCGGAAAATTTCCACTCCTTTTTTCACAGATATCATGGAGCAAACAGCAGGCAGCTATAACCACGGGGATGTTCTCTTCACTAAGGTCCAACCTTGTTAGTAAACTTCTCCAGCGCCCTTTCAAACGACCAAAGGCACAATCAACCACCATTCTGCACTTGCTGAGCCTATAGTTGAACCGTTCCTTACTCCTGTCCAGACGGCCGGTGTATGGCTTCATGAGCCATGGGAGCAAGGGGTAGGCTGGGTCCCCCAGGATAACTATGGGCATCTCAACATCATCTATGTTCATTCTGTGGTTTGGAAAGAAAGTCCTGGATTGCAACTTTTTGAACAGACCTGAGTTCCTAAAGATGCACGTGTCATGAACCTTTTCCAACCATCCTATGTTGATGTCGGTGAAATGCCCCCTGTGATCCACCAGCGCTTGCAACACCATTGAAAAGTATCCCTTTTGGTTTATGTACTCTTTGGCAAGGTGGTCTGGTGACAAGATGGGGATATGCATGCCATCTATTGCCCCACCGCAATTAGGAAATCCCATCACAGCAAAACCATCCACTATGTCCTGCACATTTCCCAGACTCACTACCCTTCGTAGCAGAAGTCAATTAATGGCCCTGCACACTTGGAGCACAGCAGCTCGCACGGTTGATTGACCTACTCCAAATTGATTCCCCACTGACCAGTAACTGTCTGGCATTGCAAGCTTCCAAATAGCGATTGCCACTCGCTTCTCCACTGTAAGAGCAGCTCTCCTTTTTGTGTTGCTGAACTGCAGGGCAGGGGAAAGCTTTGCACAAAGTTCCTGGAAGGTGGCTTCCGCATTCGAAAGTCCTGCAGCCACGGCTCGTCATCCCATACCTGCAAAACGATGCAGTCCCACTAGTCAGTGCTTGTTTCACAGGACCAGAAACGGCGCTCAACAGAGTGCAGCTGCTCTGTGACAGCCAGCAGCAACTGTGAATTGTTTTTTTCAATGGCTTGCAGCAGGGCTGCTTGCAGGACATCGCTATGTTCCGTGCGGTGGACCTTACTTTGGTTCTGGAAATACTGCAGGAGAAGGCGCGAGGTGTTTGAGATGCTCACAGCAAGAGTGCACAACTGAGCAGGCTCCATGCTTCTGGGGTTATGGCGAACGTGCAGCAGTTTTAAGGCGCAAAAACCATTGGGTTGTTTGCCGTTGAGCACAGTGCCTCGTGGGATGCTGACGCAATGTTCCCATTTTTCCCTGCGACAATGTTTTGGTCCCATGAGGCATTGCACAAACTTCCCAAAACACACTGCGGCAAGTTGCACTTTGGGATAGCTACCCACGATGCACTGCTTTGTGCATCAATGCAGGCAAGTGAGGACGCACTCCATCGAGACAATGAGCATGGTGTGGCCATGCACAATCGACTTAATTAATTCGGAGGCTCGAGATCAAATTAGGTAAAGTCGACTTAATTTTGTAGTGTAGACAAGCCCTTTGGTTGGCTTAACTATGCTGTTCGGGGGGGGGGTGGATTTTTCACACCCCTGACTGATGTAGGTAAACCGACCTAATTTTCTAGTGTAGAGCAGGCCTTAATAAGAGACAGTCTCTGCCTCTAAGAATTTACAATCTAAATAGCCAACCCAGATAAAGGGGTGGGAGAAAGGAAGCATGTTATTTCTAACCACATTTGGCAGATGGGGAACTAAGGCACAGAGACAAGAAGTGACACACCCAGCGTCACATGGGAAGACTGTGACATAGGTGGAAACTGAACCTAGACTCCCAGCCCAGTCTCATTGCCTTGTTGGCTTTTTTCCTGCATGCTCAGGTATCAGGCTGTTATGAGCAGACGTTGCTGCACTGCCTCTTGTGTATTGTTTGGATAAATGAGTAAAAATAGTTGAAATTCAGTAACAGGTGACAGAGTCCAACGAGAGACTGGTGAATTGGAATTAATTTGCAAATTGGACACCATTAAATTAGGCTTGAATAAAGACTGGGAGTGGATGGGCCATTACACAAAGTAAAACTATTTCCCCATGCTTAATTTTCCCCGCCCTACAGTTCCTCACATCTTCTTGTCAATTGCTGGAAATGGGCCATTTTCATTACCACTACAAACAGTTCTTTTTCTCTCCTGCTGAAAATAACTCCCTTAACTGATCACTCTCATTATAGTGTGTGTGGTAACACCCATTGTTTCATGTTCTCTGTGTATATATATATCTTCCTACTGTATTTTCCACTGCATGCATCTGATGAAGTGGGCTGTAGCCCACGAAAGCTTATGCTCAAATAGATTTGTTAGTCTCTAAGGTGCCACAAGTCCTCCTGTTCTTTTTAGTAACAGGTGAGAGTCACTGAATCCAAGAGATTAAGGAGGAAACATGAGGAAACGTATAGCAGCTGGAAGTGTGAGTCAGAGAAAGACTCATTCCTCTTTATTCTTCATTAACACCTTGAAAAACAAACATGGGGCTAACTCCCTGCTCACCCAGTTCACAGAGTTATTTCTATGCAGTCACTAGCACTGCTCCCAGAGAAGGACATGCAAGGTGCAGCGCACGCTCTCCAAGACAAGTTTTCAAAGATCTGCCTTTCTGGGTACGGGCCAAAGTGCAAAACGAAGCAAGCCAATATGTAAAAACCAACAACGTTGTTTGTTTTCCATATTCTGTTCTGCTATGGGAATTTACACATCTATGAAATAACTTCATCCGTTCACACTGACCGCTGGGGAACTCACTGCAGGTTACAGTGATTTGCAAATTAGCGTCAAGGATATGGCATCACAACATCTTTAGTTTACTTATGTGTATTTCTACACTCACCCAACAAATGCATTGCAGCAGAGTTTAAAAAAAAAAAAAAGGGAACTCTTAGTAATATGTGATCTCATGGTGGCCGCCATCTAGAAACATACTTAAACATGTGCTTAACTTTATGCATGCGAATACCAGTTAAGTCAATGGGAGTACTTGCATGCTTATAGTTAAGGGTGCAAATCTTTCATGGCGGTCCTGTAAGTCATGGATTCCGGGACTTTCCGGACCTCCGGGACTTCCACAACTGCAGTGGCTGACCCCAGAGCTGCCCGCCTGAGCAGCCGGGGCGGCCCTGGGGCCAGCCGCACCGGCTGCTGCTCCAGCGGCCCCAGGCAACTGGTCCCGGACGCTGCCCCACAGCAGCCGTCTGGGAGCAGCAGCGGCGCCACAGAGGAGCAGCAGCAGTGGTGGGGCCCCGGGCTGCCCTCCGCCCAGAGTAGCGGCGGCGGTGGGGTCCTGGCTTGGCCCCGGCCTGGAGCGGTGGCGGTGGGGCCGCTCCCCGCCTGGCAGAGCGGTGGGGCCCCGGGCTGCCCCATTCCCAGAGCAGCAGCAGCAGGGCCCCAGGCCGCCCGCCACCCCCAGGAGCAGCAGCATCCACTGGAGCACTGCCCCCGGCCCCAGCAGGTAAGATTTTGTTAGGGGTATTTCCATGACTTTTACTAGAAATACCTGTGACTAAATCGTAGCCTTACTTATAAGGTCTCACAGCAATTCTGTGCAGAGTTGCGAATAGAATCAAGGAATCCTGTCTGCCTTCTGCTTTAAGTCCCTTAACCAGCAAATCACTTCAGAAAATAGAACTCAGTTCTGCCCCTTTTGAAGTCAGTGGCAGTTTCCCCATTGAACTGCATGGGAGCAGGAGCGAACTTTTACTGGATCGAGCCAGTTGAATATTTTTTTTTGTTCAAACGATTGTGCTATGAAAAATGGCTTTTCTGGAATGAAAATGTTCCTTGTGGTTGGGTTTTTCTGGCTTTTCAATGAAAAAAGAAATGGAATTTTGGCGGGGTGGGGTAAAAATATTCAGTTTCTGGTTTCGGAAACTATTTTTTTAACCCCAAACCAACTTTTCTTTTACCAAAAATGGCTTTCAGAAACTGAAAATGTGTGCGTGTTTGTGGGGCGGGGGTGGCAAGGGGTTGTTGGTGGGGTGGGGGTTTTTTTTCGGACCCTTCTTCCAAAAAGCTGCCTGAAGCATTTTGGAAGGAAATTTTGAAAAAACAAAAAAAGAAAAGTAATTGGCATGTTTTACCAGTGCTACTACTACATTTTTGGCACGGGCATAATTCCCTTGGAGTTAGTGAGACCATTCACATGCGTAAAGGTTCCTGAGACCAGAGAGGAGAGCTTGATTCCCATAGAATGCCAGGACACTTCAACATTCCATAGGTGTCTGAATTGGGTTTACACTTATGCCCCATGTTAACTTCACTGTATCAAACAGCTTCCCCTCCTGTCTCTGCGGAAGCAACGTTAGGTTCCCCTTTTCCTTTCTGCTTACAAATGAAGCTGACTTCTCTATCTGGCCTTCAAAAGAACCTGAGTCCCTGGGGAAGTTATTGCTTTTGTATGAAGCAGTTTTATTTCCGGGGGAAGTGACAGCACAGGACAGCAGCAGCCTTGTTATGATTTACCCAACGGCCTAAATAAGAGGGGATTCTCAGGACAGTGGAACAAGATATCAACTGTATGATGGATGTTGGTTACTCTCGAGGATCAGTTATATACAGTGTCGATACTGGGAGAGCAGCAATTGAATAGTGTCTTTTATATTGGGGGAGACATTTAAACCTTCAAACGATATTGAAATACTTCTTAAAAACACCAGTATCCAGACCTGTTTCCTATAACAATGATCCACAAATAAACCTCGTCTAGCAAGAACTGGATGGAAAAACAAACATGATTTAAAAGCCACTTGTATTCAAAGGAGGTAAATATCACCCTGCCATGCAATCTGTCTCTTTGTCTATTAATGCCTACATGTCACTGGCCAGGTTTTAAATCCAGTCAAGTGTTGAATGAGGTATTGTCAGGTGACGCTGCTGTGAGATTTTTATTGTCTGAGGGTAATCTGAAGCAGAAAAAATTAACTCTTTGGATCCTGTAACATGCATAAAAGCTGAATCAATTTTTCTCCAATACTAAAGGTCTCTTTGCATCCCAGAGTACAGTGTATTGAATGTGTGTATGCTTTCTATGGAGAGGAACCTAACTGCTCCATTGTGTCATCTGCCCTATAGTGCTGGCATTTTAGCTTAAGTCAGGGTCCTGTATATGGAGTAGGATCATCTCCGTTAGCTCTCCACTGCTATCATGAAGTTCAGGATGACCACAATGTGTGCAGAATAGTGACAACTCTGAAGTTTCTAGTGGACACCAATGGTTACCATATAAAATGAGAACAGAGAAAACTTTCGAACAAGTATCTCAGACTGGAAGTCATAACCACCCATCCCATGCCATATTGCTAAATTACCCTTCACAAACCTCCAGTGACGTAGATAACATGTATACCCATTTTAGAAATGGGAAAACTGAGGTAGATGGGACAACTTGTAGTTCACTGGTTTAGAACAGTAGCCTAAGACTTAGAGGATCTGGGTTCAAGTCCCTCCTCCGCCACAGCTTTCCTGTGTGATCTTGGCTAACTCACTTAGGCCCAGATCCTCCAAGGTTTTTAGGCACCTAACTCCCATGGAACTCAATAGAAGTTATTATGCAGCTCTGCAGATCTGGGCCTTTGTCTCCTTATGCCTCTGATCCCCATCTGTAAAATGCAGATAACAGCAATTCCTTACTTCCCAGAGGAATTGTGAGGCTAAATACATTAAAGACAGCGATCTCATCCTGTGGTGGTGGAGCCATGTAAGTACCTTGGCTAGTTGTGAGCCAATGGCAGAGCTAGCATTCGAATGAAGGAATCCGGACACCAAGACCCCTGCTCTAACCGCAGGACAACACTCTCTTTTACGATTGCTCGGCAGTAGAGCACATATGCCAAACCCATCTCCCGAGCGTTGTCGAGGCTAATTCCCCACTCTGGCACTTCGAGTGCAGAAGGTGGGGGCCCACAAGGACTCTAAAAATTAACACTGCCCACTCCAGGCTTGTATTAAACTCCCAAGGTTACAGCTTTTTTCTAACCTTGGATGGGTAAACGCTGCCACCACAGAAGTGAAGAACCCCTTTGGGAACCCAGGAAAGCACACTTGGGAATTCTTTCCTGTGGGGTACCCTCAGGCCCTTTCACACACCCCTCCAGGGAAGAGCTGAGAAAGAAAAAACATGGAAATCAGCTGTTGCCACCAGCTAATTAAACAACAGGTGCACAATTCCTTCTATGATCAGATAACTGGCTCTGTGGATATGGGGAAAATGGTGAGTGTGATATATCTTGATTTTAGCAAAGCTTTTCATACGGTCTCCCACAGCATTCTTGCCAGCAATTTAAAAAAGTATGGGCTGGATGAATGGACTATAAGATGGACAGAAAGCTGGCTAGATTGTCAGGCTCAACGGGTAGTGATCAACGACTTGATGTCTAGTTGGCAGACGGTATCAAGAGGAGTACCCTAGGGGTCGGTCCTGGGGCCGGTTTTGTTCAATATCTTTATTAATGATCTGGATGATAGGATGGATTGCACCCTCAGCAAGTTCGCAGATGACACTAAGCTGGGGAGAGAGGTAGTTATACTGGAGGGTAGGGATAGGGTCCAGACTCCTAGGCAATTTGGAGGATTGGGCCAAAAGAAATCTGATGAGGTTCGACACGGACAAGTGCAGAGTCCTGCACTTAGGACGGAAGAATCCCATGCACTGCTACAGGCTGGGAACCGACTGGCTAAGCAGCAGTTCTGCAGGAAAGAACCTGGGGATTACAGAGAAGAGAACCTGGGGATTACAGTGGATATGAGTCAGCAGTGTGCCCTTGTTGCCAAGAAGGCTAATGGCATATTGGGCTGCATTAGTAGGAGCACAGCCAGCAGATCGAGGGAAGTGATTATTCCCCTCTATTCGGCACTGGTGAGACGACATCTGGAGTACTGCGTCCAGTTTTGGGTCCCCCACTACAGAAGGGATGTGGACAAATTGGAGAGAGTCCAGCAGAGGGCAACGAATAAGATCAGGGGGCTGGGGCACATGACTTACGAGGAGAGCCTGAGGGAACAGGGCTTGTTTAGTCTGCAGAAGAGAAGAGTGAGGTGGGATTTGATAGCAGCCTTCAACTACCTGAAGGGGGGTTCCAAAGAGGATGGAGCTCGGCTGTTGTCAGTGGTGGCAGATGACAGAACAAGGAGCAATGGTCTCAAGTTGCAGTGGGGGAGGTCTAGGTTGGATATTAGGAAACACTATTTCACTAGGAGGGTGGTGAAGCACTGGAATGGGTTACTGAGGGAGGTGGTGGAATCTCCATCCTTAGAGGTTTTTAAGGCCCAGCTTGACAAAGCCCTGGCTGGGATGATTTAGATGTTGTTGGTCCTGCTTTGAGGAGGGGGTTGGACTAGATGACCTCCTGAGGTCCCCTCCAACCCTAATCTTCTATGATTCTATGATATACCTCTTAAGACACAAAAATCCAATTCTGTAACTTAAAAAAGGTAAATTTTATGAATTAAAAAAAAAAGAAAGAAAATACATCTGGGAACTCAGGCTAGTGCTAGATTTTAAAAGAGCAACTACAAGGATTAAGTACCAAGAATAGCTTTCTTGAGGTCCAGCTTAAAGGTTACAAGCAAAACAAAAGCACCGGGGGTTACCACAGAGGAATTCACAAGCCATAACAAAATAAAAGGGATAAACCTAATCACATCTTCCTAGACATTTCCTGATCTACTTACATATCTGGGGTTTCAAATGAATAGTTTCTAGGATTTGTTCATACCTGGCCCAAGCTTCTTACAGCATAGCTGCTGCCCTGTCCGCCTCTCCCCGTGAGAACAACAGACAGACAAAAGGGGAGTCTTTTTCACTTTTAAAAAGTTCTAGGCTTCCCATTGGCTCTTTTGTGCCAGGTGCCCACTTCCTTCCTTTTACCTATGCATAGCAGTGAGACTTTTTAACCCTTTATGGGTAGAGCAATTAGAGAAACAGCTACTGAGAGGGATTTTATAGCTACTGGCTGGCTGGGTGTCCATAAAAGGGAGCTACCCCCTTCCCTTCATTTATCACAAGTGTTAAGACGTGGACTATCAGGTTGTCTCTGTTTGCACATGTGGCCCTCATCACTGGAGTACCTGAGCTCCTCACAGTCATCCATGGATTTTATCCTTACAACAGCCCTGAGAGATAGGGAAGTATTATCCCCATTTTACAGATGGGTAACGCAGGCACAGGTAGAGTAAATGACTTGCCCAAGGTCACACCATAAGACTCTGTCTGAATCCAGGACCTTATCCACTAAGTTGCCCTTCCTACCATATAAAAGACCATTAAAATGTTAATTTCCTTTATTTGCCTTTCAATACCGCCTAGAAAGATCAGCACACCAAATGATAGATTTATTCCTGGAGTGAGGGCTTTTTTCCTGCCATATTTCAGCTCAGCTCAAACTTTGACTAGCTGGGTTTCCAAGCCCTGAAAAGAGAGATTTATAATGGAAACAGCACAGCCGCTCAGTCTTAATCAGAGCAATGCGGCTATTATAATAATAGATTATTTGTACTTCCCTTTTCAAGTGTCGCTTTCACTTCCCACTCACGTCTACTTTCTCAGTTGTCACCTCCACTTGTCTCCCATTTACACTGAATCTTGTCAAACACGTCTAGAAAATATTTTTCAGTGTTGGGCTTTTTTTGTATAAAATATGTCTCATAGTTTGAAGCCCACTGCAGAGCCCATTGTAGCCAATGGCAAAAATCTCCCTGATGCCAATAAAACCAGGATTTGGCCCTTGAGATAGACAAGGTGGAGCAGTTTTTATGTTTTTTGGGTTTTTTTTTTTTGGTCAGGCAACATATTTTTGTGCGGAGGAGTTCCCACCACCTACCAATTCCTAGGATGAGGATGGCATTTCCTGTCCATTAGGGATAAATGGAGAAGGCACTAAGATGGTGACTAACAGAACAAGTGTATCGCAATTATTGATTTCTCCTAGGTTAATGCCTAGGCCAGAGGTCCCCAAACTGTGGGGTGTGCCTCCTTAGGGGGGCATGGAGGAACGTCCCTGGGGGGGCACAGTGGGGCACAGGTGAGCCCCCATGGGGGGCAAGGAGGGAGTGCCACCCAGCCCTGCCACACCCCCAGCTCTGCTCCTGCCCCCAGCCACGTCCCCGGCTCCCAGCCCCATTCCTGGCCCTGGCCCCAGCCTCAGTACAGCTCTGCTCCCAGCCGCACATCAGCCCCCAGCCTCGGCCATTGGCCACAGCTCTGTTCCTGGTCAAGGACCGAGGCTGGGAGTGAGGCCGGGAGCGGAGCCACACCTGGCCATAGGCCCAGCTGCTGGCCCTCACTGCAGCCCGGTTGTGGCTTCTCTCCCGTCCCCTCCCCCAGCCTCGACTCCTGGCCGCTGCCCCGCTCCTTGCCCCAGATTCACCCCCAGCTGCAGCCCCAACCTTGGCCCCCTTACCCTTGTCCACATTCTCCCCGGAGTCACGTCTTCACTCCCAGTTCCGGCTCGGGGGGGGGGGGGGCGAAGGAAGTACGGACAGGGGTAAGGGGGGCGACCCTCAAAAGTACGGGGATCGCTGCCCTAGGCACTCCAGTCAATTATCAGGGCCCCAAGGTGCTACCAACAAATCACAGAAGACAGTCCCTGCCCCAGAAAGGCCATAATCTAAGTAGTCTCAGAGAAGTGTGGGTCTCTCATTACTCAGCCACAGAATTGCATTAATTCTTGGCCAAGAGCCTGCTTGTTTTTTCTCAAAACATGAGTTTCCGGCAATATTTCTAGGAGACCGTTGTATTATAAATGCAAAGGTTATGCTTTATTGTGGGATTGTGTATAACTTCTCTAGGGGGAGACGTGGCCTATGTAAACCCCGGGAAGTGTTACAAGCTTCAGAAGACGATGTGCCAGACAAGAAGGAACTTTTGGGACAAACAAAGTTAAGAGGAGCAAAGAGTCCTGTGGCACTTATAGACTAACAGACGTATAGGAGCATGAGCTTTCGTGGGTGAATACCCACCTCTTCGGATGCATGCATGCTCCTATACATCTGTTAGTCTATAAGGTGCCACAGGACTCTTTGCTGCTTTTACAGATCCAGACTAACATGGCTACTCCTTTAAAAGTTAAGAGGGTTTCCTAGTAAATATCTGGGGGGTGAGGTAAATGCAAATTCCCACCTCCAGACCCAATCTTTTGAAGCTATGCCCTGAGGAGAGAACCATTTTCTGCTGATTACCTGTTCACGCTCTCAGGAGATCGAGGACCTAAGCTGTAGAAAGGGAAGGCTAACCTATGCATAGGGGTGCATGTTCTGAGCTAAAAGCTGTTATGAACTTGTAACCACATGAAAACCCCTTTGTGGGGTTTGAAGGACTGGATCTTCCCAGAGCCCTTGTTGGAGTTGGGGGAGATCTCTGGTAAGGTTCTTATCATCCAGGAAGGTTCTCTTATTGTTTTTAATATGTTTTCTCTGTAATGCTTTCACTTTAAGAATAAATGTGCTTGCTTAGAAAAGGCTGTGCGGTAGCTTACAGCTGTGGGCAATTACGTTGTTCATAGCATTCAAAGAGTAAGCACTGCACCGATGCAGGCCAGCCTAGCCAGTCTGGCTTGCTGGGAATACAATGTAGGCAGGGAACTGTGCAGCCTGGAAAGCCCCCAGTCAGAAAGGGGAGAGATGTGGGGCTCTCCCCAAAAGAGGTGACAGCTGGGGAGCAGAAACCTAAGAGTGCCCTTACTGGACTACGGAGGGGGAATACAGGTGCAGGTGCTCTGAACTGTGACCCTCTCTGCTTCTGGGAATATGGAGGGGGCCCAGCTTGGGCAGAGGCTGGTGGTGCCATAGAAGAGGGGTGGACTGGCTCCCCGATATTTTTCTCCTCACTTCCTTGGACGTTGTGGAGGCCTCTCTGCTCGAGCTCAATGGAGTTGGGGCTCAGTGGCCCTGGGGTGCAGGATTATAGTGGGAGGAATAGGGAGCATGCTATGCTGTGGGGCATGCTACCACGTGTCCAAAAAGAGTTTCCGGGGGACATTCATCTGGAGGTTACTGCTGGTTGCACCAACAGCAAAGCCCAGCGAATGCCTGCAGCTGATGCAGGAGACTTGAGGCGGCAGTCACTTTTCCATAGCCATGTTCTGCCTCTTGGGGGAGTTGGGTGCACTGCTTTGAAGATGCCAAGGAGCCATGCTGTCAGGGAGCTGAGGGAGGTTCAGGGGAGCCCAGAGCCGGGATACAGGCACAGGAACTCCACATGGATGGTCTTTGCTACATGTGGATCCCCTGCAGAGATCCTGGGGGGATGGAGATTCCTCACCTCCAAACCCCATCCTCGGAGGTTCCACCCTCACAGGAGGGGGTGATCGAGGCTTGCGTATTTGTGAATTGCTTTGAGATCCTCAGCTGTACGTTCGATCATTAATACAAGGCCCAGGAGAGCCAGGAAGGCTGTAATAGTCACAGCTGAGTGAATTGCACTTTCCAATTCCGGGAGCAGCTTTCTCTGCCCATAGCAGAGAAACATGGAAGATAAATTGATCTGAATAAAATGTAACACCCAATCACCAGGCCATTGTAACTATCAGGATTCTGATGAAGAACCATCAAGAGCAGGTTCCTAGGGCATGTCAGTGCTAAGATAAAGCAATGGAAAATGTGTCTCAGCCTATTTGATTATGTGTTATTGGTTTCAACAAGCTCGGGGATCGGGTGTGTCAGACTGGCAAGTGTGGTCAGAAATGAGTGCAGCTGTGTATCTGAGCTGGAGAGAAAGGACTGTGGGGGCGTTTGCCCAGCAGGCTTGGAGAGGCTGAGCCGAGGATGAATGCAACGAGAAAAGGTCAGTGCAGCCATCTGAAATCTGAATAAAGGGCCACACAGAAGAATTCTCAATGCCAAGAAACCCACCCATGTTTTCAGACACGGTTAAAGCGATCCAAACTTGAGCCTCCCTTGATCCCTTCCTCGTAATGCTGAGGATTGTTTCCGCGTGGGCCTAAATGCATGTGCTGATATAGCCTTTGAACTGCTTTTAAAATTGTTTTACTCCAGGGCACCTCTGAGCCAATAAACCCCGCATAAAGGCAGCAAACTGTGCTCTTCCGTTCAGCCCTGTGCATGACAGCCAGGATGTGGTTAGAAAGGCAACATCAACATGAAGGAGCAAGCCATGGTTTTCAAAAACAGAGGCCTAAAATGAACTGCCTACGTCCATACTGAGATAGCTAAATATTTGGTCTGATTGAAAGGTGCCAAACGGTTTTTTTTAATGAGTGGAGAGGGAGGGTGGCCCAATGGTTAGGGTACGAGCCTTGGACTTGGGAGACCTGGGTTTAATATCTTGCTGTCTGTGACCTGGGGCAAGTCACCTAGTCTCTCTGGGTATGTCTACACTGCATTGTGGACCTGGGTCTGTGGGACCTGGGCTTGTGGGGCTTGGGCTAATGGGCTGTTTAATTGTAGGGTCCTAGAACCCGGAAATCTACACAGCAATGAAACAGCCCCTTGGCCCAAGCCCTGCGAGCTTGAAGCAGCTGGCATTGGCCAGCTGCAGGTGTCTAATTGCAGTGCAGACGTACCCAGAGTTTCCAAGCTGTAGACATCCCCTTTGTGTCTCAGTTCCCGAATGGTACAATGGGGCTAACGGCACTGCCCTACCTCACGAGGGGTTATGAAGGTGAATATATTAAACACTGTGAGGCGCTCAGGTACAACAGTAATGGGGGAGGGATAACTACCGTAAATGACTATTTAGATATCTAACTATGGAGATAGGTGCTTAATGTCAGGCCCTCCTCTTTGAAAGTCATGGCCCATATGTGTGTGTTTAAGTGGCTGGCATGTGTTACAAATAAGCCACAGGGCGATTGAAAGTGAAAAGATATTTTAAAATTCGGCAACATTGTGTGATCCCTTGGAGAGAGCACTTGACTGGGACTGAGGACACCTAGGTTGTATTCCCAGCATTGCCATGAGCCTGCTGGGTGACCCTGGGCGAATCACTTCACCCCTCTGTGCCTCAGTTTCCCCTCCCATCCTTTGTCTAGTCAGACTGTAAGCTTTTGAAGCAGGGACTGTCTCTTCTTATGTGTCCACACAGTGGCTAGTACAATAGTGCTCTAATTTCAGTTCAGGCCACTGGGTACTTCTTTAATATAAATAATAAATGTACTTTTTCAATATTCATCTTTACTTCCTGTATTTCACTCAGTTTGAATAGTGGAACTCCACGGTGCACTTTCACTTTCTGTTTAGTCAATTTCACTTTCTCATGAACTACACCAGAGACCAGATCCCCAGCTGGTGGAAACTGGCAGAGTTTCACTGATATCTGGCTGAGGAGCGGGCCCACAGGGTTTGGCTTTGCAGCAATGGAGAGGAATGTTTACATATAAAAATACAAGTTTGCAATGAAGGTGAATCAAAATGTAAGGGATGGCATTTCTATTCATGTTCATGCCAGAAACTCCATCCCTTCCTTTTAACGAAGCACAATCTACATTTTAGATATAAAATGAGAAAAAAGTATGGTCTGATGATCACCTGGTGACCCTTCACTCCAGCTGCTTCAGTCCTGGCCCTGCTGGAGAAGGTAACTGTTACTGATGACCACTAATGTGGGTTAGATTCAAACAGGCAACGCAGACCCAGAAAGGCTAGTTAACCCAGTACCAAGGCCCTGAGCTATCCAGCCCACCTTCCATCTGCCCTGGTGATCACTCTCACGATTTTATCACGAGTCTCAACATATGACAGTCTCCTAAAGACTGAACTCCGGGAGTCATGTGATTATGGGAGAATCTCAGCGTTTATTAAAGGAACTTTCTAGCGCTCACGGCTACTGAGAAAACATGAACCTTAAAGGCTCCAAAAACAGAAGGCAGATAAAAAATACCCCACATTTATTATTATTGTTGGAAAGCTCATGATGTTAAAACCAATCTCATCATTTTGGGGCCTCTGACTGGGGATTTTTTGAACACTTGGGGTCGGTGATCTGTGTGCACACGACTATGAATATATCTATGTGCCAAGCGTTTTCTCATTTCAGTTTCAATGATGTTTTCAGAGTTAATGTTTGTGCTGTGTTCATTTAGTCCTCATTTCTGCCACCCTTATTTGCACTGAGCAGTACTTTGCTCTCAGCCGGTTTCTGATCCTGTTACTTGTGTCGAGAAGCACCTTACTGTCTCCAGGCAGTGTAGCCTAGTGAATAGTGCAGTAGACTAGGACTTGAGAGACCTGGGTTCTGCTACTGGTTTGCTGGGTGGCTAACTTTGAAGCCAGGAGGCCTGGGGCAGGTCAGGCCTGTTCAGTTCGCCCAGCCTGGCTACCCCTGCGCAAAGCATGGGAGTTACAAGGAGGAGAAACCCCACAGTCAAGTACTGGCTGGGGACAGAGTGGACAGGGTGTTTTGATGTTGGGCTTGGGATGTGAGACCTGGGGTAGTAAAGACTGAGCCCAAGAGGAACCAGAGGAGTGTGGACTGGATTAGCACTTGGGGACTGAGGAAGAAAGCCTGTCAATTCAGTGCTAGCTGTGCGAGAGCAGACAGGAGCTCCGATGTGAGGCAAGAAGCTGGGCTTGAGTTAGGAGCTGGGTGACTGCTATGGCTGGCCAGAGGCCCTTGGTAGGAGGCTAGATCTGACATGGATGGTTGGGCTGATTGGAGGCCAGGCACTGGTGGTGTGAGTGTGAGAGAGCCGGGCTGCGAGAAGGGAACTGAAGGTTGAGCCCAGTGAGGTTGGAGATCTTCCTCGTGAGACTATTTGTGGGCTTGGACTATGGGACTCTTGTGCCCTAGAAGGGGCTAAATGCTGTACAGTGGCTTGGCCAGAGGGCCAAGTCCCATCTATTGCAGGAAGAGGCTGCAGATCATTGTGAGCAGAGGAGCACCCATGGAAAAAATAATAGTGGGTGCTCAGCACCCACCAGCCACAACTGTTTGGCAGCACCCACAATTAGCTGATTGGTGGCGAAGCCAAATAGCTGTTTGGCGATTGAAGGAGGGGGTTGGAGGAGGGCAGAGAGCAGCAAGCAGGCGGGGTGTCTCAGAGACAGGGGTGGAGTGGGGGCGGGGCCCCAGGACAGATCCGGGTGGAGCACCCCCGGGGAAAAGAAAAACTCAGCACCTCTGGTTGTGAGGAAGCTGAGGTGGAAGTGCCACAGGGCTGGGTCTTGCTGTGAGGGGGCGCTCTAAGATGGCAAATCTTGTCACAGTGACCCTGGGCGTATCACTTCCCCTCACTGCCTCCATTTCTCCATCTGTAAAATGGGGATAATGATACTGACTTCCCCTGGAAAGTGCTTTGAGATTGACAGATGAAAAGCCCTAGATGAGGGCTAGGTATTGTCTTCAGTGGGACCGTTTGCTTCCCGGCTCTTTGAGCTGTGGTCAAGTGAAAAATTCTCTATGTTACTCATCAGAGTAAGGCCTGGTCTACACTGGGGGCGGAGGGGGGGATCGATCTAAGATATGCAACTTCAGCTACAAGTATAGTGTAGCTGAAGTCGACGTATCTTAGATCGAATTAAAATCACTTACTTCGTGTCCTCGCGGCGCTGGATCGACGGCCGCGGCTCCCCCGTCGACTTTGCTTCCGCCTCTCGCACTGCTGGAGTTCAGCAGTCAACGGGAGAGCGATCGGGGATCGATTTATCGTGTCTACGCTACAGGCGATAAATCGATCCCCGATAGATCAATCGCTACCCGCCGATCCGGCGGGTAGTGTAGATGTACCCTAACAGTGACAGATTTGGACCCAGAGCAACAAAAGAAGGTGCCTGTTGTCCTAGCTTCATAGCCTATGAATGTGAGCCAAACTATGTAAATCTCCAACCTTTGTTCTCTTGCCTTTGTCAGATTCCCCACAAGAGTCTCCCAACCACTGCTCCGACATATGTTCCAAGCTGCTACTGCGGCCTACGCAGCCACCAGAAAGAGAAACAAATTCTCTGGAAGCTCTCACGGGGAAGGTCTTTTTTGCAAACTCCAGCATCCCGTCCCTGAATACCCTGCTATGAGATTATCAGTTTGATAACTGTCCACAGTACGTTGTCTGCAAAGCGACAATCAGTATTTATGGGGATGAGCATTTCCAGACTGAACAGCCCCAAGATTCTTTATATCTTGACTTTTACTTGAGCCAAGAAAATAAAGACATGTAGCGGCAACAAGGGGAGAACAATTGTCTTGTCCCTTCACGTGCCTACATTTATCTGCAAGCATTATCCCCTCAAGAGGAGTGCTGGTTGATAGCTCTCAAGCTATACAGAGATGGGCGCCGTGGGATAAGAGACGTCACAAGAAGATGCAGTGTTGCATGATGATCCAATAGCTGGCACTGTTCTTTCCGAATGTCTCCAAACCAAAATCCAGTGAGGTGCTAATGGAGGTGCCATCTCTCTGATCAGATGCATAATTAAGATACTGACCTGGCACAGTGGGACACAATTTGATCAGGGGCTCCAGGGGCTACTGTACTGATGATAAATCACAAGACAGGTTTTTCAAGAGCAGGGATATAATCCCAACAAGTATCCTGGCGTCATTTTTATTTTACCTAAGGCCCCCAATTCAATCATGCTCTTAAGTACGTGCTTAATTTTAAGCATGTGCTGAAATCTTATTCCTGTCAATGGGACTTAAGTAGGTGCTTAGCTGTATGTATGGGCGTAAGTGCTTTCCTGAGTGAGCACCCAACCCAAGCCATATTAAAGTCAATGGAAAGATTCCCAGTGTCTTTAATGAGAGTCAGAGTAGGTCTAAAATAGCCCATAAAAGTCATATGGTATCACTGGGTGCTGCTGAGAGCAGCTGGTGGCAGGGGGGATTCTACTCTGTTCGAAGAAATTAGCTTCCAGCTTGAATTTCCTTAATGCTTCAAATACAAAACTTCCACTCGCTCCTGTCAAGTCTTTCTGACATCCATTGATTGTCTCATCTGGCCAGGCCACAGTCCCTATCGCTGTCTGCTGCCTGTCTCCCATTTATCAACCCCCTCCTGGCCTTTGCCATTAAAGCCTCAGGAATATTTGATATCACTGAGTGTTACAGCCCTGTAATTTGAACCACTTAGACACCACTGCATTTTTAACAGAATAAACTCTTGGTGGCTGTCTGTACGATCCCTATGGGCTGTAATGCTCCAGTCGCGTAGGGACAGGAGCAGGATTAGATACAGATGAGTTCGGTAGAATGTTGCACTGCAGAAATGCCTGGGTTTTAAGGCCACGGAGCTAGGCACTCTCATGCTGACACGCATGGAATGCTAATGAGAGCCTGTCTCTGCTACAGAATACAGGCCGGTAGCGCTCAGGAGGTTGAGAATATACACCGCATTTGTCCCCCTAGAAAACGTTAATGGATGATGCCTGTGCTACAGGAGCACTCAATGCAAAGCCGTGTAACTCTCTAAGGGAAGGTTAAAGGGGTCTGGAGAAGTGCCTGCAAATACCCAGTGATAGGCCTTGATTAGATATCCTGAACCAATCTCTATTGTCAATGATGAAGACAGTCTAATCAGATTACAGGATGCATTTTCACCATTATGAGACTATGTCTCTGAGACTATAACAGGGTTCAAAAAAGAACTAGATAAATTCATGGAGGATAGGTCCATCAATGGCTATTAGCCAGGGTGGACAGGGATGGTGTCCCTAGCCTCTGTTTGCCAGAAGCTGTGAATGGGCGACAGGGGATGGATCACTTGATGATTCCCTGTTCTGTTCATTCCCTCTGGGGCACCTGCCATTGGCCACTGTCAGAAGACAGGGTACTGGGCTAATGGACCTTTGGTCTGACCCAGTGTGGCTGTTCTTATGTGCATACACTACAGCTTACGTCAGCATAATTTTTGTTGCTCAAGGGTGTGAAGAAACCACCCCCCGAGCGTCACAAGTTACACCGACATAAGTGTCGGTGTGGACAGATGGGAGAGCTTCTCCCGCCGACAGCTTCTGCTGCTCGCGGAGGTGATTTTATTATGCTGACGGGAGAGCTCTCTCCCGTCAGCATAGAGCGTCTTCACCAGACACAGTGCAGCTGCGCCACCGCAGTGCTGTATGTGTCGACATGCCCGGAGAGGCCGCACGTTCCGCTGGGTAGGGCACCAGATTGTTACTTAGGAGGCCTGAGTTGTGTTTCCAGTTCTGCCACTGACTGGTTGTGTCCTTGAGCATTAGAGAGGCAAGGTGGGTGAAGTAATATCTTTTATTGGACCAACTTCTGTTGATGAGCGAGACACGCTTTCAAGCTACAAGACCTCCTCAAGGTCTGGGAAATGTACTCAGGGGGTCACAGCTAAATACTAGGTGGAACAGATTGGGCTAGGCCCTAGTGTTATAAACATGATTAATAATAGAGTTCCGTCGGTCATACTGGAAAATCCCTGCATTGCCAAGATTCTCTCCGGTACTGGTGCGTAGTATCGGAGCACCTCACACTTCCGTCAGTTTATCCTCACAACGACCCGGTGAGGTAAGAAAATATTATCCTCGTTTTACAGAGGAGGAAGCGGGCCCAGAGATGTAAAGCGATGTGCCCAAGGTTTCGCAGGAAGTCAGCAGCAGACCCGGGATCTGAACCCACCTTTGCACCATGCCGTTGACCAAGTGCCATAAATGAGACCATGCAAAAAGCCAAAGGATTTCCAGGATTGCCAACCCCAAATGCTCAAAAATGATGAGTCAGGCTCACCAACAATCATGAGACTGACTTTAAAATCATGAGATTATGTAAAAATAATAGATGTGGGGTTAGGGTGACCAGACGTCCCGATTTTATCGGGACTGTTCCGATATTTGCTTCTTTGTCCTGCGTCCCGACCAATGTTTGGTCAGGACACTAGACAAAGAAGAAATTTTGCCCTCCGCTCTGGCACTTGTGTCCCCTGCCCTGGCTCCGCCCACTCCTTCCCCCATTGGCTCCCTCCCCAAATCTCCACCCTGGCCCCGCCTCTTCCCCAACCACGCAGCATTCCTCCTCCCTCCCAGGCTTGCAGCATGGCGGCGCAAGCCTGGAGGGAGGGGGTGGCGGTGGTGCTTGGATCCTGGAGCTGGTGAGTCAGCTCCGGCACCCAGGCACTGGGCGGGCAAAGGGGGGCTGGCAAGGGAGGGAGACGGGAGGGCTCAGTTCTGAGCCCCCCCGCCGCACCAGAGGGCTCCTACCCGGGCCGCTGCACACCGGGGCTGGGAGCGCAGCCTGGAGGTTGCTCCAGCCCTGCAGCCTGCGGGGAGCGCGGTGGGTCCGGGCGGGGGCAGCGCGGGGGCATGGGCCGAATCCCCGCTGCTGCCGGGGAGCCCTGCGCCTCTCCCTCCCGCTCGCGGCTGCAGCTCCTTCCCGGCAGGATGCGCCCCCCGGCCCGCCACGGCCACATGCGGCGCGCGTCCAGTGGCTCCCTCCTGGCGGGAGGGAGACTAGGAGCGAGGGACGCGCGCCGCATGTGGCCAGTGCGGCGGGAGGTGCGTCCCGCTGGGAAGGAGCTGCAGCCATGAGTGGGAGGGAGAGGCGCGGGGCTCCTCGGCAGCAGCGGGGATTCGGCCCGCGCCGCCCACCCAGCCCCTGCCCACTCCGCGCTGTCCCCACCCGGACCCACTGCGCGCCGCATATGCCCATGGCGGCCCGAGGGGCGGGAGGCTCCGTGAGGAGGGCAGCGCGCGTGGCCGGGGCCTGCTAAGGCCCCCAGCCCCTTTGAAACTCCCTTTTTTTTTTTTGGCTCCGCCCCCCTCTTTTTTTTTGCCCCCCTCCCCCTTTGCGTCCCGATATTTTATAGCGCTGATCTGGTCATTCATTCTTTAAGAATGAAATCATCACAGCTCCATGTGACTCCAGGATCTGGGGCTTTAAGGGAAACAATAATGATCATGAGACTCATGACAAAATCATGAGAGCTGGGAACCCTGGATTTCAGCGTGCAGCTGAGTCTCTAGAAATAATGGGGACGAACCTGTCCCAGTATGAAAGCTTATCGGAAGTGTATGGTTGCTCATAAAGCCAAGTGAATGCTCTAGATTTGTCCTTCAAGCTCTATATATTTTTAAGGAGCTATCAAACAATGGCAGGCGGTGCTATATACAACAGCCTTGCCCAAGGGCTTTATGTAAAGATGCACTTTGGCTCCAATCCTGATCACGCCGCCAGCAAAACCAGAGGAAAACTTTGCAGGGGGAGAACTACGCAGGAATTGTAGAAGGCGGGAGCTGGAATGACCCCTCCCACCTGAAGGCAGCAGCAAAGCTGCGCCATGGTCCCGACGACAGCTGATTGATGTGATATAAAATGTGGCCGGCCATGTTCCCCGCCCGACCATGTGGTCCTGTGCCAGCAGAACCACATTGTGCATCAGCCCACTGGCTCTGCTCCTGTCTGTTCTTCATTGTCCCAAACAGTGATCCATAGACAGAAACCCGACACAGCGCTTTCTCCACAGAGCATCAATCTCCCTCCACCAGGTTTTCACGCCTTTAATCCCTGCTGAACTGCAGATCCTTGGCCTTTAAACTCCTTTTGATTCTATGGCCCCCACTTTGCGGGCCCAGGATTTGGGCCTTTCAAGACCATGTTGGAATGTAAAACAAAAATCTATCTTAGATTGTAAACCCTTTGGGGCAGAGACCATCTTTTTGTTCTGGGTTTGTACAGCGCCTAGCACAGTGGAGTCCTGATCCATGAGTAGGTTTCCTACAAACTACAGTAACATAAGTAATACTAATGAATCCAAGGTGGGTTTTCCGCTGTCTACTTTTCCAGGTGTGCAGCTGTATCGTGGTTACTTGCTTTCTAATGCATATAGCGGACCCTGTACAAATGATGACAAGTTAGTTTGTGCATCTTTTTATTGGATGAAATATCAAGACAAAGAGTCAAAAGAAGGATAAATGATAAATATTGCCAGAGACAAGTTATTCTATCTTTTCTTTATACAAGGAGCTTAACTCCTTAGACCCTGATCCTGTAAACTATTCCAGAGGTGCAGAACCAGTATTATCAATGTCAAGTGTTCAAAAATCATGAGTCAGGCCCCAAAAGCACAAGATCAGCTCTAAAAACATGAGATTTTTAAAATCATAGATGTTGGGGAAGGTGGGTCTCTTTGTCTTCCAGTTTCTGGGCCTTCCGGATGCATTTACTTCATGTATTCAAGCTCTTCTCTGCAGCCATGAGGGCTAGAAATGTCCTGTTTTAAATAAAAGCTGAGATTCTCAAGTAATCTCTTAACTCCAGTTGCCAGGGCTTAAATTCCCCCCTCCCCAACTATCGCAAGACTCATGATAAAATTGTGAGAACTGGCAATTCTGCAGACCCTTCCACTACCATGGAGCAGCTTGCAGGGTTCAGTACAAAGGTATTTAGGTGCCAAAGGATGCAACTTGGCATCTAGTAAAGCATAAATCGCAGTAGGCACCTATCTGCATTTCTGGGCACCTAAATATTGCTTATTTCATCTGGCCCCAGATGCATAAACCCTTACTCACACAGCTGGAGTCGTTCCAGCTGAAATCAATGGGACTGTGTGGAGTCAAGTGCTACCCAGCATGAGTAAAGGTAGCAGAATCGGTGCCTACATCCCCATTTGTATACACACCCATTCTTCTCATACAGAGCTGCGTGATTGGGCTGAAATGTTAAAGAGCCACCTAGAGTACAAACGTCTTCACAGAAGAGAGATTTTAAAGTTCCATATATGTTCCATTCTATGCAACCGATGAAGTGGGCTACAGCCCACGAAAGCTTATGCTCAAATAAATTTGTTAGTCTCTAAGGTGCCACAAGTACTCCTGTTCTTTTTGCGGATACAGACTAACACGGCTGCTACTCTGAAACCATTTTAAAGTTTCTTCTTCATAATGTCTCTCTCGAGGGTCCCTTGTTGCCAGGCAGATTATGGTAGAGTGTGTGGGTTGTATAACTAATTAAGGGGAGGTCATGTGGGTGGGGAACTTCCCCTTACTCTCTTGGGGGGCCCTATCCCAGGTGTTTGCATTTTAAATATACTAAAAAAAAACCCTCAAGACACCTAGGAGCCATTATTTTTATGGCGATTACAAAAGAGAAACCCATAATGCATTGGGCTGTCTCCACTGGCGTGGTAGCAACAGCAGCAGCTAGTTTACAAAGGCTATTTCAGAGTGACAGTGGCATCATCCAAGGATTCTAGTCCACAAAGGTTTGGGACTGATATGGTACTACTTCACCCACCTTCTCCCTCTCATATATATAAGCACACTTTTCATTGTAAGAAATATTCCAAAATTATTATTGCGGGGTTGGCACTCAGTGTGATCAGTAATCCACGACTTAATGAAGAATGGGATCCCACCCTGAAACTGCTGCTAATTTAGGACCTGACAACTTCTACTGAAGCCAATGGGAGACTTTCCATTGACTTCAGTGGGAGTTCGATCAGGCTCTCTGGGCCGAGTTCTGCCGACAGGGACCCCTGATGGCTTGTCTGAGAATTCTACACCTACATCCAAGCTCAGGCCTTGGCTACACTCGCGGATTCACAGCGCTGTAGCGCTGCAAGTACTCCACCTCTCCGAGGGGAATAGCGTTGCAAGCGAGCGAGCGTGCAGCGCTGATTACACTGGCGCTTTACAGCGCTGCACTCGCTGCGCTCGGGGGGGGGTGTTTTTTCACACCCCTGAGCGCAGCAAGTGCAGCGCTGTGAATTGCCAGTGTAGCCAAGGCCTCAGTATTCGACACACATGCTTTCTGTAACACATATTCTGGGACAAACTGTGGCCTGATTAACTCCAACAGGCGCAGGATTTTGGCGCTGAAAGTAAAGCAGAACAAAACACATCTGGCTACAGTTCTTTTAGCATCTGCTCTAAACAAGTTGCAGAATCCTGTTCTTTATGCCCTTACATGGGGAAGCAGGGCCTGAATGAGATCTCCTCTGACAACTTCAATGACTTCAGGAGCAGGCCATGTTTGCATAGACATGCCTACTCTGCCTCAGTGCGCAGCATGATGGAGCTGCTTTGCCAAAATGATCAATTTTGGCTGGTTTGGGTTACAAATCACTCTAGTATTCGAATGCAGGGGTGATAGAAATATTGTTATTCTCATTGTACGAGTAAAGGACAGCAGACTTGTGCTTAACATGCCCTGATTAAGGGGGTCACCCTAAACTGAACCTCACTTGCTAAGCAGGGGGGTAGGGGTGCCAAACCCTAGCAAAGAGGAGATGGGGATGGTGGTGGTAAATATTTATATATGCTATTGGGGACTCTACCTAAGGAGGCCTAGATACCATTTGACCTGTTCCACTCCAGATTTAATAACAGAGCTGATTAGACTCAATTAAGAGTCCCTGTTGGTGATTCTTATATGAGTTTAGGAGCTAAGCCTTAGCTTTTGTGCAGAAACAGTGAAAGGTTACATAGAAACTGCACTGACAGTGAGAAACTGAGGCACAGGGCAGTGCCTAGTGCTCTGTGAGGTGGGTATTTGCCTTCGGTTGTGGTGTTTTCCCAAATTAACATTGGGTTCCTTTTCCCCTTGTAACGAAAGTTTTAGTTTGTTGCAAAAAGACTCAGTGCTTGTGAGAGGGGAAGTATTGTTGTTAGAGGTGCCCAAGGGTGGTGTTTGGTTTTCCCAGATTACTGGGTGAGGGCTCAGGCCGGTTCTATTTTCTGTTGTTAAGAGAATCCCTTAGGCATTGAAATCGGCCTTTGTTGGTACTAACTCCACCTGGCAGAAGGGTTACACATGAAATTGGGATGTGCATTTATACCCATCCTCCCTCCCATGAAATTAGACAGCATCTGCTCTGATGCTTCCTATCGAATTCCAGAATGAGCGTGTTTTACAGGCTTTAAAAACAAAAAATATCAAATCTAAACTACAGTAGCTCTAGCGTTTATGACTATCCCAAACTGTCAGAAGCTTACAAGGAGAGTGTTAAGCATACAGCTTATTTCCTGAATACTTCAAAGAGGAGGATTTCTTAATGGTGGTGAGAAGTGTCAGATTGACTGCAAGGGTCGTGGTGGATTCGCCATTCCTGACCATTTTTAAATCGGGATTGGATGTTTTCTAAAAGATCTGCTCTAGGAATTATTTTGCAAATGTTGTAAGGGCCTGTGTTATACAGGCGGTCAGATCAGAGGATCACAATGGTCCCTTCTGGCCTTGGAATCTATGAATGCATGTCTTGGATAATGTATTTCTCTCTTTGAGCCTGATGCAGAGGCCAGTGGAAGTCTTCACTGTTTCTGTTGACTTCAACGGGCTTTGGCTCAGGCCCCTGCTCCACAGAAAGCATATCACACGGGCAGGGGCTGTACAAGCTTCCCCATGCTACTCACCACTGTTCTTCCATCCTGAGCTAGATGGTTGAGGGGGATCATTTCTTAGGGGAAAGGGTAATTGGTTCTCTGCCACCCTGGGCCTCTCTGTAACAGCTGCCAATTGTGGCAGTGGTTTTGTGCTGTCCCACCAGAAATTGGCCAGGTCATTTCATACAGCCCATCGAACAGCCATCCAATTGTAGCACTATTACTATTAAACATTTATATTACAGTGATGTCCAAAGGCCCCAATTAAGATGTGGACCCCTCTGCGCAGTACAGACAGACAAAGAGATACTTAGGACTTGTCTACACTTAAAACACTGCAGTGGTGCCACTGTAGTGCTTCAATGAAGCTGCTACCAACGCTGACGGCAGGGGTTCTCCTGTCAGCGTCGGTACTCCACCTCCCCAAGAGACCGTAGCTAGGTTGGTGGGAGCGCTGGCTACACCAGGGGTTAGGTCGGTTTAACGGCATTGCTCAGGGATGTGGATTTTTCAAATCCCTGAGTGACATAGTTATCCTGACCTAATTTCCTAGTGTAGACCAGGCCTAAGTGTATGCGAACCAACCCAGCAACCAAATAGATGGTGTGGGGACTGGTAGAGATCCTAGGATGATGGAGCACTATACAAGTGTCTGTAAGTCCCATCCTATGGAGTGTATTATCCCCATTATACCCTTGGGTCAAAATCTATTTAATATGAGACATTCGTATGTAGCTTTATTCCTACTATATTTCCAATGAGCTCTTTTACTCAGTCCTTACTCAGCACAACTCCCATTGTCTTTGCCTGAGTCAGGCCCTCAGGATTTGGCCCTTTGTTAATAGTTCTATCTGGCACAACACAAAACAGTGATGCTGAAAACAAACTTTTATTCTCTCCTCTGTCAGTTTCATGTGCTAACATTTATTCCCTTGAAAAGCTGTAGGACGTCCGGTTTCTTGGCAAGCTGCCGTGCAAATGTTCCAGTGTCGTCCAGGGAGTCCTGCAATCCAGCCTGCAGGAGAAGCCACGCACAGGCCGCGTGCTGGCCCGCACAGGCCATGTGCAGGGCTGTAAGGAGACAGGACATTGACATGGAAATGAAATCCGCAAACAGGGATTTGTATTTCATATGCAACGCAAATGTCAGACTCCCAGCAAAGCGAATTAATCCAGGAAAAACTGGCCATGGGTGAACAATGACTTTAATTCCTTTTTCAATTATCACATGCAATCAGTGCCCTGCATTCTGCAGTGGTGGGCCTTGAAACTGCACGGCTGCGTCCATTATGGAGGCAGACAACGACGGTGGGAAATGAAATAAGAATGTTTCCGTTTGTTTTGCACAGTAAGGAGCTGTACAGTATCACTAGCAGGAAGGACAATCCAAGATCCTCCAATCGATGGCTGCCACTTTAACAGGAGATTGGCCCCAGCAACCTACAGAATCTGGCCCAGTGAGTCTTGGCAAGGAACGAAAAGATTTGTACTGTGTGTGGGGCTAGAATGGAACACACAGGATCAGCTCCGGTGTACATTGATGGCTAGATGCTCCATTGATTTCAGTGGAGCTATGCAGAGGTAGGATCAGTTGCAGATCTGGCACACAGTCCCTAACCATACAACGTAATGTGTGTGTGTGGGGAGGGAGGGGTTTGCGGGACCTGGCACAAATCAGCCTGTATGGGCCCCCCTTAACATTTTTTATACAGGTGAAATCTGGTGTGGGGAAGGGACACTAGTGCTGGGTGACGAGGGACGACGGAGAGTCACAGGGTGGCACCTGTGCTAGAGGTGAGGGGCCCCCCTGTGCTGGGGGGTCCCAGAAAAGGGAGGGCTCCAGGGTGGAAGGGCAATGGATGGGGTCAGCCTGGCGCTGGCATTAGGACGCTGGCGGCTGGTGCAACAGCGGCCAAGCAAGAAAAATAAATACAACGCGCACTTCCTGCTGGTGAGTGTGGGCCCGACCCCTGCTGCCGGCACCAGGACCCCCATTAACCCCCGAACTCCGAACTCCTCCCCCCCCCCCGGGCTGGCCTGGCCCCCCACGCACCCCTAACCCCACCCCCCTGGGCCGGCCTAGCGCCCCCCCCCCCACGCATACTGAAGCGTGGGGCCCGGAGCAGTCACCCCGATTTGCCAAACCCAAGGGATCGCTCTGACCATGTGTCAGTCTTGCAGAGTAGCAAGCCTGCAGCGTGTTGAGCGGGCTTTAACTGGGTTCTAGCATGGCTGTTGTACTGGTAGGAGGTCCTGTCTGCACTTTGTCCGTAGCTAGGTTAGCCAGTCTGCCTGCCTCCTTTCTCGGCCCAATACTGCTCGATGCCAAGAACCTTCCATTTGCTCTCAAATCAACTGGGAGTTGAGGATGTTCAGCATCTTGCAAGAGACACTCAGCACCTCACAGCTCTCTGTACAGGAGGATACCCCATGACAGACACTCACAATCCTCTGTCACTAGCACGAACAGCTGAGGCAGTGTGGGACAGAGGTCCAGATGAAGCCAGAACGCGCCGATACTAATACAGTAAGGCATCAAGGAGTGGATGAACAAGAGTGGCTGACTCAAGGTCATGGAGGAAAAAATGCTGCTGTACAGGTGACCAGAACCACTTGCACTGTAACCTGGGCAGGTGAGTGTAACAGAGTCTGAACACATCTGATCTATGTGTAGACTGGGAGAGAGAGCATATGTGGGAGAGAGAAAGAGACTGACTGATTGACTGGCTGATTAGGGGATTGTTCATGAGGATTCTAAAAACAAGTATTTAGACCAACCTGATCACTCCGGAGAAGCCACGAGTTGCCAGTTTTGGCTGCGTTGAAAACCATTTCATTTTTAGAAACATTAATCCGAAGGGTGACTCGTTTATTATTGTGCACAGATGACATTGCCAACGCAATGCAATTACTGCGGTGACTAGCTTTGCATCCAAATTCCACTTACTATTCATTTACAAGTCATACATCTGGCACTGGTTGCAGATTAGGCATTAAACACACTGTGCTGTGATCTTTCAGGGGCAGGGATCCTGTCTTTTTACCTGTTTTTAAATTGCCCTCTGCAGTACTGATGCTCTAGAAACAACAACCAACCAACCTACCAGAGGGCCTTACCAGATCGACTTTTCCCGTCTTTAGCATGTAGATCAGCGCCGAGGGACAACAGCGTTTGGACGGTACTTGTATGTCCTTCCTGCATTTTTAAGCACAAACACATCGGTTGCATGATTGTTAAGCAGAACCAGCCCTTTAAATCTTTCATTTGTGAGCCTAATATAACCTATAGGACTGGGAATAGAAAAATTCCTCTGTAAAGCAATGTTTATAAGAGCTTGCTATATGGCCAATGAGCACCACCATAAGCAAACTGGCAAACCTGTGGAGAGCTATAGATACGGGTGCAGATTCTTGTGTTCAGTCAAGGAGCAGAGAGGTGGGGGCTGCGGCTCCCTGATCCTGGGGCCAACCAGGGTCTGCCTCAGCCCCTGGCATATCTTAGAGCAGCAGTAAGTTGTACTTGGCTGCCAATATCCCCAAGAGCAGCCAGAGACTGCCAAAGCACAGCTGTGTTCCTGCCACATCGCCTCTTCCCCAGGAACATCTCCCACACAGATACAGAGCTATTAGGACAGCTCTATGCCACTCAGCAATTCTACCTATGCAGGGGGAATCCTCCACTAGAAGATAAGCTATATTCACTGTCCCTTTGTGATGCCACAGCAGTGCCGGGAGACCATAGCAGGGCAATGGTGAATCCTGGAAGATCCTGCTGCAAAATACACCAGGATCCTGGAGCCTCTAAATGCCACCTGTCCTGTTATTCAATAGCGTTCAACTGGCATGCCAAGTGGAAGTCAAAGGCTCCAGGACTGAAAGGCTGTGTCTGCTCTGAGGATTTTAAAGAATGTTCCCACTGTTGCTCTATCACCAGTACATGCTAGCAAAGGGCCATGCTAGCAAAGGCAGGAGAGCTCATGTAGAATGACCCCTAGTGACAAGGTCTAAAGAGGCTTCTTGTTAGCATGTTAGTGCATTTTAAGGTGTCAGCTGATCTTGCCTTTCCCCTCCAACCATCGCTATGACCGAATGACTAAGGCCATGTCTACACTACAGGGACTACAGCTAGGGTGACCAGACAGCAAGTGTGAAAAATCAGGACGGGGGTGGGGGATAATAGGAGCCTATATAAGAAAAAGCCCCAAATATCGGGACATTTGGTCACCCTAACTACAGCTGCACAGCCCCATAGCACAGACACAGCCGACAGGGACAGAAGGGGCTTTTCTGTCACCGTAGGAACACTACCTCCATGAGCAATGGTAGCTAGATATACAGTAGCATCCTTCCATCAATCAACCTAGCTGTGTTTACACTGTGGGTCAGGGCGGCATTGCTATGGTGCTCAGGTCTATGGATTTTTCATACCCCTTAGTGCCATAGCTATGTCAACCTAAATTGTAGACCAGGCCAGAATCAAACTGCTTTTATCCTCTGCAGGCCAATCAGCCCTAGAATCCCGATTTACTGTTAACAATACAAACACTGGCCGCTGATGATTTGTTAAAAGGATTAGGCTTCATTAGGAACCTGTTTTCTCCCATACTGGAAACCTGGTCTGATTGCTACAGAAGTCTAGGATTGCCACTAGTGGGTGTGTGCGTTTTAGCTCAGAGACCTATGTCTTATTAATAGCTTCCAACTGAGCTGGATTTGCTATCTACTGGCATTAGCCCGTAGGGCACTGGCATTTTCCAAAGGATTTCTATGATATTTGTAGAATCTTAGAAGAACAGAGATTGCCTCAGTGACATGGACTAATGATCCATCGAGTCCTGGATCTTCTCTCTGGCTGTAGCCAATTTTGGATGCTTCAGAGGAAAATTTAACCCTTGCATTTCCCCTAAATAATGCATCTGATTTGGCTGTTTCTTCCTCACCCTCTGCTAATTAGGCTTTGTTCTGCAGCATGGATGTGGATAGCCCGTATTTGTACCTCCCCTTTCCCATTGACTGTACAAGCTGCATATTCCCCTTGTTCACAGCACCCAGTGCATTACTGCAGGGACACACTGACAGCAATAAAAGTCATGAGCTAGCAGATGGCTTAGCTACAACGGCCTTAGCAGCAAATTGAGTTGAAAGCATAATTTGATTTTAATGTATTTATAAATGCAAAAAAAAAAAAAAAAAAAAAAAAAAAAAACCCTAAAGGAAATTATGCTGCACAATGCAAGTGACACCGATTCTCAGAGAGGAAGAAACAACCATCAAACGTTTTTGCAGATCAGCCGGTGTAGCTGTTTGCCATGGCAGAGCGGGGATCTTTTCCAAAGCACATTTACATTCACCCCCCCCAAACACATGCTATGAAATGCACCCCCGGCAGCCAAGAGGGCTTTCAACATCATTTCTCAGTGAATAAGGCGGATAAGCTGGGAGAAAGACCTATGTGGGGAGCCACCCTACCATGGAGGTGATGGGATGGGACGGGATAGAGGAGAATAAGGTTATTCATCTCCGTAAGGGCCATTGATGCATTTGTAAAAGAAGGATAAAGCATCTAGACTGTGCCCTCAAAGCTGCGTGCTGGAGTTCCTGAGCCTGTGAGCTCCTCCAGGCAGGGACCATCCCTCTTTGTGTGGCTAGAAAGCACTTAGCACATCCTGGAGGCTGTTGCAAACACACACAATAATAGAAGGGATGCAGCAGGGCTGTACTTCCTGAGCCCCCAGGAGGGATTCCAGATGACAGCCTCCGGGCTCCTGGGTAGAACACAATGGTGAAGCAACAATGCCAACACTCTTAGTACAGTATAACCAATCCTCTGTGTTCAGCCAACACTGCTGGTTGATGCAGGGAGGGTGGGCAAAGAGCCATAGCCCATCCGCAACCTGGCCGTCCTTCCCCCTTTTCATCTCCTAGGGGCACAGAGGTGTAGTAGGAAGGAGAGGACACACTAGTCCTTTATTGGAATTCAAGACAGCCCCTGTGCCAGGGGCACAAATGGGAGTGTGGGAAGCTCCTTGTCACCTCCCAGACCTTGTACACCTGCCCAGGGTCTGGCCAGAATCTAACCCAACCTATCAGCATAAAGGGCTTCCCCTCTCACCACTGTGGCTGTTTCAGTAGGGTATTGTGCTACGGTCTGAAATTGATAATTGCACTAATAACTTGCTAGGGCATGGTCCCAAACTGCTAGGGAGGCAGGAAGAGGATAAGGAGGAAATTCAAGCCCTGGGTTACTTCCATCTCCACTCCAACTACTGGTGAGTTGGCAAATTAAGCTGCTGAATCAGTCCATGACCAAGGGGAACCTCAAGCAAACATACATGCCACAGGTCAGCCCTGCTGACTCCTGGTCTTGAGAGGTGCTAGGTACCTACTGCTCCCATTGGCTCCCTTCAGCTAGCAGACATCAGTACAGACCCCTGCAGACAACAGATTGGTGGGGCAACTCCTATGGTGTGTACAGGGCAACTCCTGTATATGGCAGAAGTCATGGGCAGAAGGTATTGAAGGCCGTGGCCCCGCCCATGCTCTGTCCTGAGGCCCCGCCCTCGCTCCCCCTCTCCCCTGAAGCCAGTGGGGATTCAGCTCCAGCCGGTGGCCTGGAGCTCGGGGTTCGGGCTGGCCGGCGGCCTGGGGCGGCTCGAGCCAACCAGTGCAGCTGAGGTGGGCCGGCAGGGGCTCCTCCAGCTATGGGGGGGAAGGAAGGGAGGACGCTCGGGGCTCTGGGGGGGGGGGGGGGAGGGGGCCTCGGGTGGAAGGAGTGGGCCCAGGGGGCTAGCTTCCCCAAAGGGGGGTTTCTCCCGCCGCCCATGGCAGAAGTTGTACCATTCTGCACGGTACTAACTGAGCCAGTCTTCAGATGGCACTCAGGGCAAAGACCATGCTGCCATACCCCATCATCTCTCTTATGGCATGCCAGCTTACAGCCGCATTGCACAGGGAGCAATCGAAAAGAAACAAACCTTGGCTGCGTAATGTAGCGCCGTGAGTTGGATTGACGTTGCTCTCTCATTGACATTGACACCGAGATCAGAGACAAGGAAGCGGATGGCTTCGTCCTGGGTCGTGACTGCTGCCTGGTGCAACGGCTGAGCACCTACTGCATCTGCAGCTGTATAACAGGCCTAGCGGGTGGGAAATAAGGAACCATGAACAGCTTTGCCAAATTGCCGTGAACGATTGCCAACTTGTGTACAAACGACATGTCCGGCCATTGCCATGACAATGACAATAATGAAATCACATGATATTTTAACCGGCCATCAAAAAAATTACTCACCCTAGTCCAGCAGGATTACGTAATGCTGGTATAAAACCTGTGTGTGTACAGTTGCATCAGCTCATTTACCAAGCTTTGGAAATGATTAGCAAAGGCTTTTGGGCCCAGTTCTCCTTTCCACTGGTGTAAATCAGGAGAAACTTTATTGACATCAATAAAGCTACACCTTTATAAAACCAGTACAGGCCCATTGTCTTTCCAAATGCATGCAACACAGTAGTCTAGCTACAACAAGGTCATCATTTCGCAGTATGCTGATATTTTGATAAACATCTAGCAAATCAATGGAATCTGGTCCCAACATGTAAAGGGACACTGTCAAGTCAAATTTGGATTTGCAAATGTGTTTGTACAAGGAGCCCCAATTCTTATGAGGGCCTTTAGGCATGTGTGTTATACTTAATCATAATCATACTTTTCCATTATTTCTTTTCATTAAATTTCAGTTGAACCAGTTTAAGACAAACAAACATTCCACTTTTCGGTGCTGCCAGGTCTCACAATTTTATAGCAAGCCTTGTGCTTATATTTAATATTTTCCTTAAAACCCCAGCTTCTGGAGTCATGTGAACAGCTTTCATTTAAAACACAAGTATGTTTTTAGCTTTGATGGTAAGCATAGAAAATTCTGAAGACCAGAAGGCAAGTAAAAAGAATGCAAAATGCATTAATGCTGTCACGGACCAGGAGGTGTGCGGTTAGGCCCAATGGCTCGAGCAGCAGCAGTCAGGCCTAGTAGTGGGAGCAGTGGCCATCAAGAACTAGAAGTCAGAGTCAAGGACTAGAGCAGGGCTGGCACAGGAGCGATCACAGCTTGCAGGCATGTGCACTGAGCAGCCATTGGCCTAATGCTGCTGCCAGGCTGAAGAGCACATCTGTTGGTTCCTCCAGCCAATTGGGCTGTCTGGCTAATCAAGTGATTCTGCTGCAAGCCACCTGTGCTTCAGCTGCGAGGCCTCTGTTGCTCACTAGGGAGGGAGAGCCAGCTGGTCCCAGGCTCAGCGGCAAACCCTAATTCCTGACAACTTTTTTTTTAAAATCTGATGGTTCTTAAGCCCATTTCCTGATTTGGAGGCCTAACACTTGATTTTTGAAAACTGGAAGTTGGCAGTCCTGCCTGTTTAGCACTTGCCATCCAAATGTTGCAGCACCAAGCTAGCGCACGAGGACCAGAAATGGAACTGTCTAGAAAACGAACAGGCTCTTCCCATTGTCCATGCGATGAGAAATGCAAATGTAAACCAACCTCACACACCGTGAGAAATAAATTCGATTTTAAAATATTCTTTGAGGGTTTCATAGTCGATGTTGACAACAGTACATAAGTAATGAAGTGTTTGTTATTTTGAATATACAACTGGATCTAACAACAGCCCTATGATCCTTTTCGAACAGGGGTGGGCAAATTTTTTGGCCCGAGGGCCACATTGGGGTTGCAAAACTGTATGGAGGGCCGGGTAGGGAAGGTTTCCCAAACAGCCTGGCCCCCGCCCCCTATCCAACCCCTCCCACTTCCCGCCCCCTGACTGCCCCCCTCAGAACCCCTGACCTATCCAAACCCCCCTGCTCCTTGTCCCCTAACCACCCCCTCCCGGGACCCCCAACCCCTAACCGCCCCCCCGGGACCCCACTTCCTATCCAACCCCCCTGCTGCCAGTCCCGACTGCCCTGACCCCTATCCACACCCCCGCCCCCGGACAGGCCCCCCGGGATTCCCATGCTTATCCAAACCCTCCCCTCCCTGTTCCCCGTCCCCTGACCGCCCCCAGAACCTCTGCCTCATCCAACTGCCCCCTGCTCTCTGTCCCCTGACTGCCCCTCCCAAACCTCCCGCCCCTTATCCAACCCCCCTGCTCCCTTATCATGCCACTCAGAGCAGCATGTCTGGCAGCTGCGCCACCCGGCTGGAGCCAGACACGCTGCCTTGCTGCTCGGCAGGAGTGCACAACCCTGCCGCCCAGAGCGCTGCCTGCGCGGTGGCATGGCTACAGGAGAGGGAGGACAGCAGGGGAGGGGCCGGAGGCTAGCCTCCCCGGCTGGGAGCTTAAGGGCTGGGCAGGACGGTCCCGTGAGCTGGATGTCGCCCACAGGCTGTAGTTTGCCCACCTCTGTTTTAGAAGGAAATCAGAGGTCATTGGGAAGCAATACTAGGAGCTATAGCTGTTATAGGTAGGGAAAGTTCACTTCCTACACAGCCACAGCAGGAAATCTACTGGTCCTCAGAAATCTACTGCCAGAAGAAACTCTACTTGTATGGTTTAAGCACAGGCTAGAGAGCCAGGAATGCCTGGGTTTTAATCTCGGCTTTGACACCAGCTCCTTCTGTAGCTTTGGGCAAGTAAGTCACTTTACCCACTCTGTGCCTCAGTTTCCCCATCTGTAAAATGGGGATGAGACTTGCATCCCTATGTCACAGGAGTGTTTGTGATGGTCTGTTACCTAGCAAGTATTTATACAAATCATTCTGAAGAGGTAAAGCTCTAAGGCCCGGATTCACAAAGGTACTTAGGCACCTAGCGTCCACTGAAATCATTGGTTGTTAGGTGCTTACATACCTTGGGGAATCTGGGCCTAAGTATTGATCATCAGGCTGTGAAGGCCTTCTTGCTACTCATGAGTAGCCCCACTGAGCCAATGATAACTTGGTAGCAGCTCACCTGTGGGAGTCATGGGCACACATTCTGGTCTTTAGTGGAATCACCATCATTAGCCACACCACTCACTTTTTACTCAGTCCTTGTGTTAGCTTCAGTGGGAGTTTGCCTGAGTAAAGTCCTCCAGATATGGCCCCATACAAGTACAAGAGCTAATATTGTTCTCTTTGGTGGGTGGTGTTTTGTATCTGGAACCTGGAGAAAAGGCAATGTGGGTCTCTTGACACCATACCTTATGCTTTTCTAGAAACAGCTGGGCTATGTCGATGTGCCCGTTCTGTATCGCATCCATAAAGGGAGTCACTCCGCATTTGTCCCTGCTGTCAGGTTCATATGGGCACCTTGGAAAGATCATAAAACACATGCTTGAGACTGGTGCGCTTGGGCTGCTTTGTGTTGTTGGAGCAGTGCACAGTAGCTGGAGTGTCTCATTATATTTGACCAGAAGGCTTTAGCTCTGTACGTGAGGCATCCCAGCTAAAATGATCACCTGCCCCTCTCTCTTTGTCCTATGTTGTATCGTATTGGGTGCTGGCATGTGTCTTTAGAGTGACCTTGAGCTCTTTGGGGCAGGGAGCTGTTTGGCTCAATTCCTGCAGGGTGAATTTCTCCCCCAGGCATAAGAGGGGCAGAAGGTCTATGCGCCACTTACATCACACTTAAAGTCTCCGAATAGAAGTTCTGTGGGAGATAAGTGGCACACAGGCCATGGGCTGGCACAGGGATGAACTGCCCCAAACATGGCGCTACATACATCATTACTGCGAACCAAATCCCAAGGACCTTACTCAGGCAGAACTCTCACTGGAGTGAATGGGAATTCAACCTGAGTAAAGACTGAGTCAAAACTGAGAATCTGGCCCAATGACAACACAGTGGGTCAAATCCACCCCATGCCAATTGTAAACCAGGGTTTAGTGGGGCTGGGAGGGGTGTGAAGTCTGATACTGGGGAGGCTGTGGATGGAGATGGCTACAGCCTCCCTTCTTCCCAGTGCAGCTTCAACAGTGGGCAACGCTGGTCAGGAAGGAAGTGTGGCCAGAATGATTCAATGCAGTTTCCCAGCAGACTCTCCGCGGCCAGGACTGTATGGAGCCCCAGACAGAAAATACAGCTACCCCTGGCGGAAAGCAAGAAAGAAGGTGGTGCCCTCATCTCAGGGTGAACCCCTGCATTGTGGCACAGTGGGTCTCACTGGTGCAGGCAAATGCAGTAGCTGGGCTCAGTCAAGCCCAGAGGAATTACACTAAGCCCAGATGGTTCTCTCCTTGTCCTAAAGACCCAGCCTGGTTATGTAATTGGGGCCTATGTCACAGTGAATTCTGAGGCAATCCGGAGAGTAAATACATCTGAAATCACCATAATCAGCTGTGAAAAGTGAGAGGCAACTGATAGGTTCTCAGGGCTTACAAACGTGCAGCTGGGATTTCTAAATGGCATCAATGTTCCCGGTGTCTGTTTAGTCAAGCAGGCCGTGTGCTGTAAATGGAAGGGGGGAGCGGGCCGGGAGGAGGGAAGGGAGAAAGAGTGTGTGTGTGTGTGTGTGTGGTTAAATTTCACAAAAAAATTAGGACAGGAAGCCTGCTTACCGCTCAAGAAGTGCTTTCACTACGTCAAAACAGCCGTGCATTGCTGCGAGAGAGAGGAAGTGGATGGTAATTCATGTTTCCTCCCACCTACAAAGGAAAAATAAGTGGGTCTGTGCCCCTTTGGGCTTATTTGTGATGTATAAAGAAGCCCTGAAAGATTCTTAATTAAAACCTTTTACTGCTTGTTATTTTTATGTGAGACGTATCAGGAATATCCAACCGTCTCTATGTCCTCCAAGGACTCTCCAGACAAAACAGGAGAGAGAAGTGACGTGGAAGCTTTGTTTGCCCTGAACTGAAGTGTGTGTCTGTGTTTTGAATCTTAACAAACAGATTTTTTTCTCCCACTTTGTTAGGCCTTTAAGTTAAATAGGTGCTAAGCAAGACTAGCACAGAACAAAGAGTTTTAAGAAATCTGGAAAATATTCCCTTCCACTCTCAGTTGCTCAGGTTTTGCTTCCTTGATAATTCAGCTGGACATGTTTGGTACTGTGCCATGCACAACACACTGACTATTGGGAGCTGAGAACAGGCATACTAGGAACATGCACTTAGCACATCTCCAGTCATCGAGTCTCCTAGGGAAAAAACCCCATGGTAAAAGGGATCTGAATTGCAAATGTAAAATCGTCTCTGGCTTCTTAATACATGATATTGCAGCAAAATGGGGGAGGAACCCTATTTTTTTTCCTTTGTAGGCCACCTTCATATAATAAAACCAAACTCACAGCTGCTAATATCAGGTTATTTACTCATTTTGATTAAGCAGGACAACACCGTAAATGTTTTGGTCCCACAACCAAACACAGAACTGCAGTTGAAGAAGGGCTCTCAGCATATGTTGCACAGAAGTGATAGTCTTAGCTTTAATAGCAGCATTGCCAATCTCAAGAGATGAAAAATTATAAGTCAGACCCTCAAAAATCACAAAATTGAAAAAAAATCATGAGATTTTTAGTCTGTCGTTTAACTTCCCTCTATTCCTCTGCCAATATGTGTGTGACAATTTCGGGTTGAAAAGTCAACCTCTAATGCTCCCAAAAAATGAACACTTTTCCCTGGCTGCCCAGATGGAGACTTCTGTCTCATCCCTAGGACAGGGGAACTGCCATCCATTTCCTATTACTGTCTTCTGTCTAGATACAGCAGCAGCACTTCCCTGCCTCCCGCTACCCTGGGACCTCGCTACCTGAGACCTAGCAGTGCAACTTCCCTGACTTCCCATCTCCCACCTCCAGCTGCCCTAGGACTCTCTCACTGCTGTAGGGCCGTGAAGGCAAGGCTCAGTGGCAGGACCTTAGCCCCAAGGTCCCCTCACAGAGTTCTGCCCCTGTGCCCAGCCCTGAAAATCATAAGATCAGCAGAGTTTCTCATGTCACTGCAACAGTTTATCCTGCAAGCACCCAAATCCTGTGACATGATCAGTTTGCGAGAGGTGGCAACACTGCCTTCCCCTGGCTGCCGGAACAGGACTTCCCTTTACCATCTCCATCATCACCCCCAAGCTGGGGAGCTGCCACTGAATCCCCTCCATCTCCTGCCCCATCACTGTTCTCTCCACTCCCTCAGCCTCCCTCCTGCCCCCCATACTCCTTTGCTCCTCCCACTGCTCTGCACTGCCTGCAGCCTTCCTCCTGCCCCCTCCCTGCAACTCCCTTCTCAGCCTTCCCCTGCATCCCATTCATCTGCAATCCCTAAATCTGCCCCCTGCTCCTCATCATTCTCCTCGCCCACCCTTCACAGCGTCTCTGCTGGTCCTCACAGTCCCTGTGTTCTTCTATCCAGCCCTCTGGGCCATACTGTGGCAGCCATTCTGCCTGTGGGCACGGCTTCTATCTCACTGGAAGCAGTGGGAGGTGACAGCCAACTTTATTAAGGGTAGCCTCCTTCCACGTGCAGATAGACCGTAGGGAAATAGCGGCCATCTTGCTGGCTTCAAAGCTAAGCCCCACGGACAATTATAGGAGATGGCAGCCATTCTGAATAATTCACGAGTTGGCGCCTTTTGCTGTGTTTTCACTCCCAAAATCACTAGGGCCATGATAAAATTGTGGAAGTTGGCAACCCTGTAATAGCAACAGTCGAACAATGAAGCTGATGTGTTGTGGCCACAGTTTATAGCACTGATCAGTCACAATGAGCTCCCTGTCTTTTGTGGTACCCACCCATTGTCTTGTCTTATACTCAGATTGCAAATTCTTTGGGGCAGAGACTATCTTTTTGTTACGTGTGTCTTCAGGGCCCAGCATAATCCTGACAGCTAATTTGGGTATCTAGACGTTTCTCTTGTCCTTGCTGAGCGGGGTGGTGGTGGGGTAGGTAGGTGATGTCTCCCATTCACACCCACATCTCTCAGGACGACAGCTGGGTGCCAAATGGGAATGCACCTCACACAAATGGGAGGGGGGCTTGGGGCAGCAGCAACCCCCAGCCCTGGGGAGAGCTGGGCACCCCCCATGTGTGAACCAGTATCTACAGGGCCCTGCTTCTTGGGGGGGGACGGACGGAGCCACTCTCTCTGCCCCCCAATGTGAGCTGAGATCTAGAGGAAGCAGAGCATCCCATTTCCCCAGGCTGCCTCCAGCAGCGGGGAAGGGGCTGGAGGCTCACCCTTCACCCAATGCTGGTGCTTCTAAGGGTAAAGGGAGGTCAGAGCAGTGCAGGGGACTGTAGGGAGGAAAGGAGGAGGGGCCAGAACTATATAATAGGGGGTGTGGGGCTTTCAACTCTGTCCCCTCCCCAACCTCCCCATATCCACACATCCTATTTCTGTCCCCCATTCAAACAAAACATGCCCCCACAATGCTGAGACCAGGATGGGGACCTGGGAACAGGCATGTTCGGTGCATGGAACAGGCACATACACACAGCACTGAGATTGTGCTTGGGAGCTGAGAACAGGCAGGCTCGAAGATACCTCCGACACAGTGCTGAGACCAGGGTAAGGAGTTATTGTAACAGGCTAAATTCATCTCCTATGGGATGGTCTCATTCAGCTGACAACATCTCATTGAGATGAATGGACGATTTCACACCTGAGTCTGTTATGCTGCAGGACATGAGAGCTCATACCCCATACACCAGGCCCAGATCTGCATTTCCATTCTCCTGCCCCCCTCTCCTGCCTCCAGCTGGTATGTGCACTCTTGACACCATCTTCCCACCTCCCCACGCCCCTGCCAAGCTTACCAGGGGCATGGAGTGGCAAGGAGCAGAGTTATGGTCACCCAGTGGTGCCTCGTGAGATTCAAGAATATTTAGTTCAGCTGCATTCAAACCTCTGAAAGCCAGGAAATGAAGAGTTAAAGGAAAGCAAACAAACTTCAGAAATCCAGGAAGTACAGAAGGTGGAAGCCACCCCCACAAGGCAACCTTACGCTGTCTGCTCTCTTTCAGTGATGATCTAGTGCACCCATAGCAGCACTCTGCAGAACACTGAGAACAGAGCACGTGAGCACCGTTGGACAAAGTCTCAGGTTTAGCTCAAGTGTCGCAAACTGGAGCTACCTATACTACACTTGGGCCTACACTCAAACACGGACCCACTCCCCACAAACGACCCTAGACTTGATAAATGTTACCACCCCTTTACCCTTGCCTTGAGGATTCCTTCTGATACATGGCCTTCCCTCACCCCTCCCTAAGCCCCACAGACCACCACCCTGCTGACAGTCCCCACGGCACGAAGACCCCTATGTACTGCTACTGACACAGCCTATAGAGCTCAGCACTGAAATAAGGTATACTTGATACCAGAAGGTACACGTGGCCTTTTGTCATACTGCAGTCACAGCTCTGCCAAGCTATTCTAACTGGTCCCTCTATCATTCAGTACACCTCACACAGTGAATGCAGCTGCAGCTCTTGCACATTAAATGCTGGAATTCCAATCTATGGAACACAACACAAACAATGATGGCATGTTCTCTTAGTCCTTCCTCATATCTACTTATTTTAGACTCATACATTTTAAGGCCAGAGGGACTATTAACTAGCCTGACCTCCTATATAACATATGTCAGAGAATTCCATACAGTTACTGCTGTGTTGCATCTAATACCTTGTGTTTGATTCTAGCATCTTCCAGAAAGGCTTGACTTGAAGACTGCAAGAGATGGAAAATCCACCATTTCCCTTCGCTGTTTGTTAAATTTTGCACCATCCTTACTGACCCATTCCCAGGAGCTATTGCCAGCTCCAGAGGGGCAGAATTAAGGTTGTGTTGTGGCGGTGATGTGAACCTTAACTGTTCATTTCTTGGTTTTCAGAGGTCTGAGTGTAACAGAACTCAATGTTCTGGAAGGGCACAAGACACAGCCAGTCAATCTTAACTCTGCATTAATAAAATTTTGGGGCACTTAGTTAATTAATCCTCAAAGTACTCATGTGAGGCCTGGTAAGTATTATCCCCACTCACAGATTGTTAAACTGTGGCACAAAGCTGTTAGGGGACAGCGAGTGAGAGAATGAGGATCCGATCACTAGACCCCACTCCCTACCATGCACATGACTAATGTTATTAGAATATAAGGCACACTTTGCACAGGTGTAAAAGGACTATATAACATGCAAGGCAGTGGAGAATCAGGCCTGCATGCTAATCCAAGTATGCTCCCAGTTTAGTAACAGCCCCAACACTGATTATTCATACCCCTAGCAGGAATACATTGTCACCCTTCACACAGGCACAGATCAAAACTGCTGTTTTAGGGGCAACTGCAAGTGATAAAAAATTATAGCCTTATGCGCTTCTAATCCCTGAATGACACAAACTCTTCTGGGGCCATTAGAAGTAGGGTCCATACCTGCCGTGTGCAGAGGAGTTCTCTTTATTTTGCTTTCTGTGTTCCAGCTGCTCGGAGACACAGTGAGCAAGTACTGGATGATCTGGGGATCACCCTCTCGACTTGCTATATGGAAGCAATTCCAGCCATCTTTGTTCTTTAACAACGGGTTTGCTCCATGCTCAATGAGATCTTTAATCACCTCCAGGTTCTTCCTGGTGCAAGCCATCATGAGAGGAGTCCTCAAAAAGAGAAGGGAGAATAAACACACAATACATCCTCATTATACCACCAGCTGCTCCACAGCTAGCCCGTTACGATCCAAACTCCATTGCTGTAATAACTGAGTTTGAAGCAAGATTTAAGGTTGGCTGTGGCCAAAGAGGGTTCTAGCACAGCGTGTGGGTGCAGATTACTTGCCAGGATTATCTGGGTATACCTCATTCAATCATTTCCCTGGCATTTGCAGGGGCCTCCAGCAGGTCCCTCCTGTTCTCTGCCTATGGCATGAAACAGTCTAGTCTCTTGTGGGCTGCAATATTTTGGTCTTGTTTTGGTTGTTGGTTTAGTTTGAGGGTGCTGGATGGTGTTGGTGGCCGGTGACATACAGCTGGTCAGACTGGTTGATCTAGTGTTTCCCTTCTGGCCTGTGATTCTATGACAGTTTGGCCAGCCAGTGGGGACTAGGATTACGGACCTAGTAAACGCGGTGTTATCATCTTATCCTCTTGCGGCCAGCCTACAGACAGGACAGATGACCTACTAAAGCCACTACAAGCTAGGGGAGATCTCCTTTAGTTCAAGCGATCGAGGTGCTTTTGAAATGGAAGTCCGGGATTCTATCCCCAATGCCACATGTGGATGGTATGGCTGATCATCAACATGCCTATACAGGTGCAGCATATGAACTCACGACAGATTCTAGAGCACCATTTTCTCACTTAGTTTGTTCACTGTGCACCCTGGCTGGCTGTACCACTTGGGCCCAAGTGAGTTTAAACCAGTTTAAACATTGCTACAGCAGAATAACCAGAGAAAGAGCCAAAGGGCTGACACTGGAAAATCTTCTCATCACAAGCAACCAATCAATTTTATGTGCATATTATCATAACAACACGCTCTTGTTTTCCACTAAAATAACAGAGAAAAGAAAGGCAATGTGTACTTGAGATTTTCTGTTGTAGCTGCAGCCGGTCAGATCAGTACTTTTTACCCCCTACTGTCCCATTCCCTTCATCAGCATCGACAGGGGGGACTGTAGATGATAAATCACAAATTGGACAAACCCCTTTTCCAAGTCAATATGCGCTAGCCTCACAGTGAGATACTTACGCGGGGCAATCAGCACAAGTGTGATGCTTCATACAATTTTTTTTTTATAAACATTCAAGACTGTTCTCGTTACATTGTGGTGTGAAAACTTGCTAAGACTGTGGATCGCACTGGCATCTTCCTAAGGCCTTGAGGACCACCCCCAATTGGTCTATATAATAAAAGTAATGACTACTTGTACTTAATATTGTGACCCCTCCATCTGAGAATCTCAGTGTCCCTCATAAGCATTAACGACCACACTTATGTCCAGTAGAGAAGTAAAGAATTATTATTCTCATTTTACAGATGGGGTAACTGAGATACAGTGTGACTTGCTGAAGGCCATAGCAAGTCTGGCAGAGTCAGGAACAGAACCCACCTAGCTTGACGCCCAGTCTGACGTCCTAACAGCAAGACCCTCCTTTTATATGTAGGTAAAATAAGTGCATACAACTGTAATAATATTTGATTTGATGGTATCGCCCATTTTTTAATTTAACTGCAATAAACTACATTTGATCAGCTGTGGCTTCATCCCGCTGCCACAGTCCACATTTGAGTATCAGGACACACTTTGGGTACCGCCTGATTAGCATCTGATTCTTGCACTCACTTATGCACATGTTTAAGTTACACATGTGAGTAATCCCATTGACTTCAATGGCACTACTCACATGCAAGAGCGCCTAGTGATTACAGGGTCAGGACCCTACATTTGCAGTCTCCTAGTATTTCTTTCACCCTTGCAGTGGGTACTTTTTGAGCATTCTCGTGTGCTCTAAGCAGATCAAAAGACCCAGTCCCTGTCCCCAAGCAGTTTACAACCTAAACTAATCCTCTGCTGCACTAACATGTCTCCAGACAAACAACAGCAGGAGCAAAGGTGCCATCCCTACCAGGCAGCACCACATTCAGCTCAATGAGGTGTTAAATTCAGTCTAACTGGACCATATAAACACTAACATAATGAAGAATTGACAAATCTGAACCACACTCCACTAAATCCTCTCTCCCTTTTATTCCCAGGATGGGATTATAACCTATTTATTCTTGGGAGATTTCTTCAATTCAATCTAGGGCAGACACCCTGGAGGCTGTCTCTCTCTCTTCATCCTTAGAATGTAAAATGAAAGAGAAACAATCTCACCTCCTCTTTGATGCCATTAGGGAGCCACACATGGTGTCTTTATTTTAACAGCTGCTACAAGCAGTCTGGCATCTCAGAGGGCATGCTGTATAGTCATATACGGTCTGTGCCTTAGTCCTGGCAAGACCATTGCATTACCCAGCTCCTTCCATGGAAGACTGATTACTCCAAATTGCATGCAATTTGCAGCAGAAGACTGCCGCTTGGCTGCTGCCACACAGTCATCCTTAGCTGCACCTTCACTGACCTGATTCTGTCAGCCTACATGCCAGTTTAAGGGACTATAACGTGACATTGGCTTGAGTGAAGTAAGTAACTTTTGACCAAATACAGGCCAATCAGCATTATTGTTAAAGAATGGGTGCATAATAAATCATAACGTATAACAAAAGGAAGGGAAAAAATCCCTTAGACTAAAATCTTGAAAATCCTCCACTTATTTCCATACCCCCTGCTGCATGTGGTGTCCAGTGGTAGGTAAAGAACCACACAAGTTAGAGATGGAAAAAGACATCACCTGCTCCATCTTCCTGGCAGTATTGTATCGTTCCTCACGCTACAAACTGAAGAACTTTGTCTGGCCTTGTTTTCAAAGTCCCAAACAAAGAGGTCTCCACCATTTTCACAGCATAAAGAGTCTAAGCAATTTTCTCAGGTTATATCTACACTACAGAGCCTATGCTGGCATTGCCCCTCTTGTAGACGCAATGTACCTTGACCAAACCAGGAATTCTGCTGGTGTAGGAACAGCCCCTCCCCAAACAACATTAACAATGCTGACAGAGTATCAGAGGGGTAGCCGTGTTAGTCTGAATCAGTAAAAAGCAACAGAGGGTCCTGTGGCACCTTTAAGACTAACAGAAGTATTGGGAGCATAAGCTTTCGTGGGTAAGAACCTCACTTCTTCAGATGCAAGTAATGGAAATCTCCAGAGGCAGGTATAAATCAGTGTGGAGATAACGAGGTTAGTTCAATCAGGGAGGGTGAGGTGCTCTGCTAGCAGTTGAGGTGTGAACACCAAGGGAGGAGAAACTGCTTCTGTAGTTGAATAGCCATTCACAGTCTTTGTTTAATCTTGATCTGATGGTGTCAAATTTGCAAATGAACTGGAGCTCAGCAGTTTCTCTTTGGAGTCTGGTCCTGAAGTTTTTTTGCTGTAAGATGCTGACAGAAGCACTCTTCTTTCGGCATAGCTGCGTCTACACTGACCATTTGGTTAGCATAGCTATGTCACGAGGGATGTGGTTTTTCCACAACCATGACCAACACGGCTACCCAGTATAAATTTTAAGTGTAGATCAGGTCTCTGGTTTTAAACTGGGGCATAGGTGAGTGGATGTATATTTCTGTTAAGGGTGAATCTTTTCCCTGCCCCCCAGTTTTGTCATGCGTGGCATGAATAGTATCTGTGCGCCCAGAGCGTTTAGTAATTGGGTAAATAAATAAAGTGAATACTAGATCTCACTTTCAGGAAGTTTTCCCATACTACTTCTTACATTTATCTTTTTACCACACTAACCTGATATTAGCAATGATTTAACAATTTAACTGCTAGCATAGATGGGACAAAACTCTTTGACATTGACAGAAAGCACGATATATTCTCAAGTAGGCAGAGATTTAATCTTCTCTTTGCTAAACTATGCATAGTATATATAAAGCCACTGATTGGTATGCATCTTCAATCCCAATGCAACTGCATTCCAGGGCCAGAGGCTGGGAATACAAGTATGTATTCTTGCTTTTGGAATTTGTAGGAATGAAAGGTGCCATGGGAATATAAAGATATCAACATATCTAGATTTGCTATGTGAGACAAGTATCTTCTTCCCCTACTCTCACTTATTATGTCAATGCCAGGAGTACTAAACTGACTAATGATTTGTAATGATAAGGATTAGGTCAGTGCCTCCTATTCATGTTCTAATTTCAACTTTAAATATTAACTGAGAATTCTTTGCTGCCTCATGTGATGGAAATCCTGTCCCTCCACCACCTTGGTGAATAATGCAGCTTCATTCCCTTGCAGTAATACTTCACATTTATATAGCAATTTTCATCTGAGAATATTATTATTATTTGTATTACCGTATCGTTATTTGTGTTATCAGGTCCCCATTGTGCTAGCCATTGTAAGTGCTTTCCAAATATCAGTTAATTAAGGCTCACTTTACCACTCAGAAGTAGGTATTCTTATCTGCCCATGAGTTTCTCATTCATTCATTCTTTTATCTGGGCACCCTAGAGTTTAAAGGCAGAAAAACAAGCAAAAGAAGGTTAGTGATTTGACTGGCGTCATTCAGTGAGAGATCTGGATTGATTATGATTCCTGGACCTATGTGCCAACTATTAGACAATGCCTTCCCCCCTCCCCCCACAAACACATTTCAAACACTAGCCAGATCCCACAGTGAAACAAGCCAGTGACTTACCAGTCTGCCTTTTTCAAGCAGTCTATCCTTGCACCTTTATCCAGCAGATACAACATGCAGTCCCTGTGACCCATGGAAGCTGCTTCGTGGAGGGGCCTTTTGTAGTCATTATTAAACATCTCGATGTCCATTTCCAAGGCTTCTACTAAATGGGTCAGAACATTCAGGTGACCATGCCTGGCTGCATAGTGCAGTAGCGTGTCCCCAGATTTCCCATAGTGTTTCCGCCTCACTTCCTTGCTCATTTCCTTGTCTCTCTGCAACTCCTCTTTGAAAAGGTCTAGCCTGCCTTCTTGAATCAGCCTGAGAAGTTGTTTCTGATTTTCTGCTTCAGCCATAGAGAAATGTGTGGCTCCTAAGACATTAAAACAAACAAACAACAAGCAGGTTTGGGACAGAGAGAGTTCAAAATAAAATGAATGATGAGATTTTAAAGGCTAATTAGAAAATCTATGATCATAAAAACAGTCTTAATATAAATCCAAAATAAAGGTGTCTCCCACCAAATGAATCAAAGGTGGCAAGTCTCTGATATCTGACATCACCGGGTTAAAATGTCCACAGGAAAATATGGAGAGACGGTGTATGTTTGTGAGCAAGTGGAGGTTCCTAAGTGGGCAGGGAAATTTAAGTGGATAAGAAATTCTTACAATCAGTGTCATAAAAAAAGCTTTTATAAATAAAAATGCTCCCTCCCATACCTGAACTGAAGATGCAGTAAATAAGTCAGTATTGGATCTTATGCATAAAGACAGCAGTTATTATTTAATACCAGGTTTTTCAACACTCAGCCATAAAATTATCATCTTAACAAAGCTAAAAAAGCTTGTGGGATCAGCTACACAAAATGAAAAAGACCCAAGCTACTTGCATGAGTCACATTAAAATGATTAAAAGCTCACATCGGACACACCAGAGTCCACTGACGGCTTCTATAGCTGCTGCTGCAGGGCTGTGCTGCACTGAATTCCTTCCCCTTACACAAGCTGTCTTCTTCTTGTGGACAAACAGTGTTTGCCCTGACACTTTATTTTAGGCTAGTGGGTAGAGCCGCAACTGGTAGGGGGACCATATGTCCCATTTTGGCCAGGATAGTCCCTTTTTTAAGCCCTGTCCTGGTCCTCCTGACTTTTTTTCCCCAAAAGGAGGCATTTGTCCTGTTTGCTCTTGCCAACTTGATCAGTTGGCAAGAGCAAATGGGACAAATCCCCACTTTTGTCAAAAAAGTGTGGTGTGGTGGAACATGCGGTGGGGGGAAAGAGATGCCAGCCCCTCCTAGGGGAGGAGGTGGGGCGGACAGTTCCAGCATGTGGGGGAGGGGGCTGGCAGGGTTCCAGCAACAGGCAACAGCCTCTTGAGGGGGGGCCCACAGGGTTCCAGCGACGGACAACAGCATTGAGCAGGGGTTGGATGAGGCCCTCGGGCGAGCAGCTCAGGGCATCCCGTTTTCTCTTTGGGAAATATGGTCACCCTAGCAACTGTGGACTTTGGAGACCTTAGTTCAAGTCCCTGCCTTGCTGGTAGCCAGATGGGTGATGATGGGCAAGTCACTTCACCAATCTGTTGCTTGGTTGCTGCATCTGTAAAATGGGGATACCAACCTCTTTTGTAAAGTGCTGGGAGATCTACTGAGGAGACGCGCTGGAAAAGAGCGAGGTATTATTATTACCGGCGGGACTAGTCTGGTACCCGGCTTCCCCCAACGGCCACTGCTGGCCGCGTCCGATGGGAGCCTAACGCCCCCCGCAACGTACGGCGGTGGCAGGAGAGGGGCCATTGCTTCCCGGCGCCAGCACCTTCAGCCCATTGCCCTCGATTGCCCCTTGTGACCAGGCTGCCCCCCGCATGCTGGGGGTGGAGGGGGTCTGTCGGAGCGGGGCAGCGGCCCGTCGAGAGACGTTCGGGCCCTGGCACACCGTGTGACCCGGCCCCACCCGCCTGAGGGGTGTTATTTACACAGACGTTGCGGGTCCCTGGGGCTTTGCCGTGGTGACGCGCCCCACCCCCAACCCCTGGTGTGTGACGTCACCCCCGCGCGAGGCCGCCACGACGCAGCCTGACACCGCCACATGACATCACCATGACGTCACAACTACGGGTGACGTTGCGATGACATCACGGCGGGTGACCTGCGGGCGGGGCTGTTGATGTTCCCGGCAGCCCCAGCGTGACGCCCCCCCGCGAAGGTTAAACGGGACACGGGGGTGGGCGGCAGGGAGGGAAGTAAACAAACTCCGGGAACGTTTTCGCTCGTCCCTTGGCCGCGTCCCGCCCCTCACCGAGCCAGGGCGAGTCTCATTGGATGGGGCTGCGGCCGCGCGCTGTCTGATTGGCGCGCGGCGGAGTCAGTCAGGCGGCGGCCGGGAGCGGGATCCCGGGAAGCCAGGGCGGTAACGCGAGCGGGAGTTCGGAGTCGGGAAGCCGAGCGGCCCCGGCAGGCTCCGAACGCCGGCGGGACCAGAGTGAGGCTGGTTCGGCTCGGGCGGGGCTCGGACACTGTCCGGGGGCGGGGCTAGGGCCTGGGCGGGGGGTCTGCACTGGGGGCAGGGATCGGGGTCTGCATGGGGGGGGGGGCAGGGATAGGGCCTGGAATGGGAAGGGTCTGTATTGGGGGCAGGGATCGGGGTCTGCATTGGGGTGGGGGCAGGGATAGGGCCTGGGCGGGGGGTCTGCATTGGGGGCAGGGGGGGGGGTCTGCGTGGGGGGGGGGGCGGGGCCCGGGGGGGGGGGTGTGCTTTGGGGACGGGGAGAGAGAGCCTGGTAGGCATGTAGAATAGATAATGCTTATAGGAACCTTGGTGCTGCATTGGAGAATTAATGCCCTGGATAGTGTTCCCAAGGTGGGGGGCTTTATTCAGTTTTTTTTTTTTTTTTTTTTTTTAAATCTCAGGGTTGGAAGGGACCTCAGGAGGTCATGTAGTCCGACCCCCTGCTCAAAGCAGGACTCATCCCCAGACAGATTTTTGCCCCGGATCCCTAAGTGGCCCCCTCAAGGATTGAACTCACAACCCTGGCTTTAGCAGGCCAATGCGCAAACCACTGAGCTATGATAGCAGGGGGGGGGGGGGTCTTTAAGATTTTTCAACCATTAAAGCAAAAATGCTATGATTTGATTTTAAAATAATAATTAAAATTGGTATTCCTGTTAATGAAGTATTTGCATTCCCTACTTTGACTTCTGTGTCCACTCTCCTTTTAAGAGAGAAACAATTTTTTTTTTTAATTGGAATATTTTTCAAAAGCATCTGATCTTGAAGAGCAAATCATTTTTCCTTCCTTAGACATTTGCTTCTGGTATGTTTTGGGGCGTGAAGTGTTGGTTGTACACCTCTACCCCGATATAACGCAGGTTCGCATACAAGGTGGTAAAGCTCTGACACACTCCTCTGAGCAGCATGTTAAGGGTGTCGGGGCCGAGGGGTTCGATAAGGGGCAGAGGGTCTCGGGGGCGGTCAGGGGCTCCCCCCAGGTTGGGGGGCAGGAGCTGTGGGGGAGCACTTTTGGGGGCCCCGCAGTTCCAGAGTGGCCTGGGGGATTAGCGGTGCGGCCGGGAGCAGCCCGCTCCACTTCCCTCGCCCTGGCCCCAGCCGTGTTGCTCGGTGGAGGGAGCTTGGGGGAAGGGATCCTCCCCGCACTCACCAGCAGTAGCGGAAGTGGAGCAGCCCGGCCCCAGCCCGCTCCACTTCAGCAGCTCCCAGCCGCGTCGCTCCGCTTCCCGCCGCCGGGGAGTGCGGGAGGGCGTCCTTTCTCCAACCTCCCCACACTCACTGGCGGCGGGAAGCGGAGCGCCGCAGCTGGGAGCTGGCGGAGTGGAGCAGGCTGGGGCCGAGCTGCTCCGCTTCCCGCTGCTGCTGATGAGTGCCTGATAGGGGTCGGAGCAGTCAGGGGACAGGGGGGTTGGCTAGGGGGTGGGGTCCTGGGGGTGATTAGGGACGGGGGTCTCTGGAGGGGGCGGTCAGGGAACAAGGAACAGGGAGGGCCAAAGCAAGTTCGATATAATGCAGTCTCACTTACAACGCGGTGAGATTTTTTGTCCCCCGAGGACCGCGTTATATCAGGGTAGAGGTGTACAAGGCATCAGAAACCCCAGGGGTCGTTGCTAAAGCTCTTAGTGGTGTGTAATGGCTCTGAGGCCGAGGAAGAAGTGAAGGAAAATGACTTGACCTTTTGATGCTAATGTAAACCAAAAGCACTTACTGGCTTCATAGATATCCTGGGTATGGTTTATGGGATGGGATCTCATTCTCTACCGTGTGATATAATGAAGAACTAAAAACTGAAGCCAAGTGATCAGTGTGGGTTGGATGCTTTTAGTGCAGCTGGAAGTGTTATTGCACATGGTCATTTTAGATCTTAACTCATAATTCTGTAACTGGAAGTTAGGTCATCTATCTTTGCCAGTCCCTGTTGTCAAAATAGATGTGTTCTTGCAAATTTCTGTTTACAGTATAACATTTTAAAATTGCTCACAAGGTTTTCTAGTTTACTGCCAACAGTAAAGATAAGAGCTACACTGCAAATATATCTGAGTAGGGGGCCCAGTTACCAGTTTTCAGATTTTGAGTGTAGGTAGAAGTTTAACAGGCCTAATGTCCTGGATATAGCCAAAGCTTTAGCCCATTCGTGCAACAGGCTTGAAGACTCATCTACATTACAGTTTTTTTCTGTTGTACCCAGATCCCTAGACTTGAGCCTGGTCTACACTGTAAACTTAGGTTGACCTATCTATGTTGCTCAGAGGTGTGGAAAATTCACAGCCTTGAGAAACGGAGTTAACCTAAGCCCAGGTGTGGATGCCACTAGGTTGATGGAAGAATTCTTCTGTTGATCTAGCTCAGTGGTCCCCAACGTGGTGCCCGAGGGCGCCATGGCACCCACCAGGGCATCTATGTGTGTCCGTGTACTGGCCGGCGGACAAGCATCGGCTGAAATGCCACTGACAAGCAGCGTCATCCAGAGGCGTCGCCGCTGAAATGCCGACGATTTTCGGCGGTGATGCCTCTGGATGACGCTGCTTGTCGGCGGCATTTCGGTGATGACACCTATTGACATGCCGCTTCTCGGTCACGGTCCACAGTAACTCGTCGTCTGATGCCCACCAGACAAGAAAGGTTGGGGACCACTGAACTAGCTACTGCCTCTCCAGGGGGCAGATTTACTACAGCGTTGGCAAAACTCCTTCTGTCGCTATAGCATCTGTCTACAGTGGCGTAGCCATTTCATACTGGAGGATATCCCAAAGTCCTGTACAGTGATGAATTAGACACCAGGAGTGAAGTTATTGTGTAAACTTTATAATTTCCACATAGCTTTGAATGTTGCAAAGTGTCTTGATGATGTATTTTACTCTACAGTATATCTTCAAAGCTCTGGATAAATTTCTGCATAGGCTACTGAAAGAGAGTACGTTGGCTAAGATGTAGGGATCGTCCCATAGGGCTTTTATAAATTAACTGATCCCTAATGAACTGATTGTCGCAGTCTACCAAAGGCACAGCATGTCACTTGAAAATAAACATAAACTTAATTAAATTAACAGCCGTGCAATTTTCTTTTCATGTTGGTGACAGTGAGAGCATTTAAACGAAAGCACCTTACAGCCAGTGACTGTGAAGCATTCAGCCAGAGCGGAGAAGGCTCATCTTCCCTGACGCAGCCTTTCAGTCAAAGACGGGCGAGCGGAGATCTAAACAGGGGCCTCTACCCTACGTACAGAACCAAGAGACAGCAAGAAGGTACAGTGTTTCCAAACAGGTTAAGAGCTGAGAGCTGTTAATATTGCCTCTGTGCAACGGGTGGAATTTAACCCCAATTACTGTGAGCAGTTACTGAGGGAAGAGCAGTGGAGGAGGTCTAATTGAATGTCCACAATGAAAGAAGTTGATTGATCCATATTGTAATCACCCTTTGGTATCACTGTACTTAAGCAGTGGCCTAAGTAAGCAATGGCGAGTGACTTAGGAGAGAGCTACTTTTAGAGTCATGAATCCTTTCTCCTCCCAAGGAGGGCGAGTCCCACACCAGGGCTGCGTTAAGTTCTGGTTTACACCAACTCCAAATGTCTCCTGCCTTTCTCTTGCTTTGAAAAGCTGAGCTGCACTCACCAGCCTCATTAGACCAGCCTGCTTGCTGCACATGGCACCCCTAATTGAGATACACTGCAGCATCTGCAGTTATGGAGCTACTCTTGGATATTCATTATTTAATATGCATTCTCATTTAGTTAGTTCTCTAATTGTTTGTTGGCTCTCCAAGCTTTTTTGATCGCGCACACCTATCCGTAAAAAATGTTGAGCACGCATCCCCTGCTGCGCCGCAGGGACTCCCGCTCGAACTGCCAAAGCGGCGGCGCTGCTACGGCGACGCTCCTCCTGCCGTGCACCCTGAAGGATCCTCTTGCGCACCCCACTTTGAAGACCACTGCTCTATAGCACCTTCCATTCAGGGATCTCAGTGCACTTCACAGCATTAACTAATGAATCCTCACAACCTTTCTGTGAATTAGGGAACTGTTGTTCTATCCATTTTCCACACATGGGGTACACGTTTCGAAAGCGTCCAAGTCTCATTTTCAAAAGTGATTTAGGTGCTTGGGAGCCTGAGTAGTGGTTAAGTTGCTTTTGAAAGCGAGACTTAGATTCCTAAGTCACTTAAACGTTTTTGGAAAGTCTGTGGCTGAGTCAGGACTAGAACTCAGGGCTCCTGATTCTCTGTTCTTAACTGCTGGATCGTGCTTCATTTCCATTGTAGACTCTGCATACATGTCTTCAGCCAAGTCATTTTTGAAAAATTAGTAATTTTTGGATGCTTTACATTTTGGGTGCTCAGCTCAGGCCCTTGAAGGCGTGCCAACTTGGGCATTCAAAATCAGTAGTTGCTTTTGAAAATCTTGGCCCCGTTTGTTTTTCCAACACTGCCTCTTGATTAAACATTAGGAAGCACAAAATAATGGCTGTGAGTTGCAGACTAGGAAGAGTATGGAACTTGTGTGGACCAGTAACGGTGTCTAATGTCAGCATAGGTACGCGCTAATATCCAAACCAAAAATCTGATTGCTTAGGTGAAGTGCACCTCTAGGGGTTTGGCTAGTGTGGGTTGCTGTATTAGTGAAAGGAAGGGCCGCTGAGGGTCGAGTCCATCGTATACTTTCAGTTTCACTTCTGTGCTATAATCTTTTTGCAGTCAGGTCAATGGGTGGCTGGTAATTAGCTTTATTACTTTTCTTAAAAATGTTGATCTCTTTTCTTAAAATTTCAATAAGTATTTAAGGCCTGTTCCATTTAGGGTCAGGGCTCTCGCAACAAAATTTTGGTGGCCTCAGAGTGCGCCTACCGACTCTTGCTGGTGGCCGCTCTGACAATTTTTCCACGCCGGAGCCCTGCCGCCTCAGGCTGAAGCCTGAAGTGGGAGCCCCGGGGCTGAAGCCCGAGCCCCGCCACCCCCAAGAAGGAAGGTCAGGAACTCATCATCCGCTTGTGGAGCCCCAGGTTCCTCTGGTGCCGTGCACACCGGCGCCATGTTCTCCACAGGCACTGCCTGGAGCCCCCAAGGAGGCTGCATGGTGCAGGGCACTGAACCCTGCTGGCAGTGCCAGCAAACGTCAAGGGAGCACATCCAGGAGCAAAAACTGGGCGCTGCAGGGTGGCACTGCCGCTTTGTCCCCCCAGTCTCTGTCCAGGAGGCTGTTATGGCTGCAAAAAATCCGCTGGTGGCCACATTTGAGTAATGGTGATTTAGGGTTTTATGCTGCGATTTTTCACATTAAGCTCGGAACAGTTTGCGGCTTCACTGTTGTTTCAACTTGTTTTCTTATTCGCCGGAATCTGAAAAGTAAACTGCAGCAGGAAGGGCTTTATGCTGATCTAAGAGGTTGACCACAGTGGTTTTACCTCCTATCTCTCTGCTTCCTTCCTTTGTCACCGTGTTTGTCTGTTCAGAGGAAATAATTAATGTGAAGTAGAAATTACATCTTTCTTTCTATGTATTTATTTGTGTGTAAAGATCATGGTGGGGGGCAGGGAGTAGTGGGGTGTTAGCATGTTGCCTTTTTGTTTTAAAGGCTCCTAGAGGCTTTCAGGCATTGGATACCCACATGTTCTTTCCTCTTGTCTTTGCTGTAGGACAGGGTCATCAGAGGAGCATCACTGATTACTTCAAAGTCAGTCAGAGGCCACCCACCGGTAACAAAGTGGCAAAAAACAATGAAGTTAAAGAAGAGTCGTTGGATTCCTTCTTCATGGACGAGGGGTTGGAGGATCACTGTGCCCTCCTTGGATGTGATGGAGATGCTAAAACGTCTCCCTGGGGTCCTGTGGCCTCTAGGAAACGGCCTCTCTGCTCAGAAGGAGCTGGGAGCAATTATACAGAAGACAGTAGATGTGGTGGGACTGATAAAAAGCCCACGATGGACAGTTCCCTCAAGTGTTTTCCAGGACACACACAAATCAGACAAGACCCTGATGTCATAGAAATTGATCCAATTCCTGATTCATATTTTGGGCTCCTAGGGACTTCATGCGGTAAAGAACCCCAAGGACACATTGACCAGCTGCCCAATGAAGTCCTGAGCATTATCTTTGCTTTCCTCCCTGTGACTGATCTCTGTCTGAACCTGAGCTTGGTGTGTCATCGCTGGAGAGAGATTATCAGTGATCCATTGGTGAGAGTGTTGTTTTACTGATTTAATCCAGATTCTTTTGCTGCCTATATCATGTCCCATTCTTGCTGATGCACTAGGAACGTTCTCCCTTAGCTAAGTGACCTCTCTCTTTCTTCCTTTGAATCCACTTATCTATCCCATCAGTAATCGCCGTAACCCCCCTTACTTCACTCTTTTGTGAAGCCTTGTCTGTGGGGTGCCAAGTGTCTGCTAGGAGGTGACACTGAACATCCTCAATTCCTGCCCCCATCACCACCACCACCTGGTCAGTGGCTCCAGCCTTCATCGGCCACCAGTTACATTTTTGAACCGTTACCTTTGTGCTTTCTCCTCTGTGGGCTCCACCTGCTTTGGAGAAGCTGCCTGTAAATATCTGCAAGGCCATCCCACTGTCCTTAAAACTGCCCTCTGCCACGATCCCTCTGTTGTTAGCTCGTGCACAGTGACCACTGGCTATCTTGCTGAGCAGTATTGTCTCACTGTTCCCAGGCACTATCCCATCTGCCTGCATCCACCTATTATCACTTGCCTTACAGGCAGGCTGTTTGTTTTTGGAGGCAAGGAACCATCTTCTAGTTCTTTGTTTGTATAGCATCAAGCACACTGGTGCCCTGGTCCGTGACTGCACAGTACAAATAATAAATAATGATGAACTTGTTGGGGGTTGTTTTAGATTTGGAGACAGTAAGAGATGATGAGCCCTTAGCATTGTCTACCCAAAGGGGTAGCTACAGTGGGAGGGCTTGTGTGGACAGGCTCCAGAGAGCCACAGGATGTCTGAAGCACTATATTTTCTAATCCTATTCAAAGTAGGTCTGAGTGACAGTGTTAAAAATGCGGGTGGCTGATAGTGCCTTGCCAGCATTGGTGCTTCACCTGTGTGGTTAAGCCAGGAGTACTTATAGTGAGAAATTCTAGAGAAACAAGCCTTTCGTAGACAAGTCCTTAGACTGCAAGGAGCAGGAATTTTCACTCTTTCCTCCTCCATCCCTCCTTTTTCTCCATCTTCTTCTTTTTGCCCCATCATGAGCCACCTGCTTGTTTTTATCGAGCTGCTGGGTCTTGCTAAACTGAAATTACATGTCTCCCCCAGGAGCAATGCTGCGTCTTAGTGCTTGTCAGAAGAAGCCTGTTTATAAAGTGTTTTGGGTTGTAAGGTGCTGTTCAGATAAGGGGCATTGATTTGCATTTTAGTTTGTCCTGTGGAAAAAGCTGTATCGTCAGTACCTCATGAAGGAGGCCCAGGCTCTGCTCACAGTTGAATGGATTCTGGATCATTATGGTATAACCCAAGAGCAGGATCAGTGCATGCTGGGATTTATAAGGTGAGTCTGTTTCATCGTGTGATTTTACAGCTGTACGTCAGCAGGTGGGGGAAGCAGCTCCGCGGTGCTTTGCCCTGTTTCCAGTCTGTTGCTGTAGGTTTGCCTTCATTTTATGCTGTGCTTTGCCAAGAAAGGTGATTAACTTCCTCTCACATATCTACCATCTGCTTCACATGATTGAGGTGTGCAGGGGGGAGGAGGAATTAATTATGAGAAGTAAAAATGATCAGTGGACCTCCAGGGCTAGGCAAAAAATGCCGCCTTCGCTCTCCCCGCTCCACCCAAAAATCTCCTGTTTCCATTTTCTCTTACTCAGATGCCTTAACCACTCAAGTTTTTATGCCATAAAAAGATAACCTAGAGGTGATGTTCTAAATTTCCAAATCATTCCATTTTCTGGATACTATTATTTATTACATGTATTACAGTAGTGCCTAGGAATCCTAGTCACGGCCCAGAGCCCCGTTGTGCTAGGCGCTGTACAAACACAGAACAAAAAGACAGTTCCTGCCCCAAAGAACTTACAGTCTAAGTATGAGATAACAGATGGATACAGACAGACGGGGAAGCCAAGGAAACAATGAGACAGTATAGGTCAGCATGGTAGGCAGTGGCCTCAGCACACCAGAGGCCTAATCATTGTCAAGTGTTTTGTAGGCAACGTGGCAAAGGAGAGTTTTAAGGAAGAGAACGTGTTAGCTTTGCAGGTGATTGCTGGGAGCTCCTCCCAAGTGCGAGGAGCAGCATGGGAAAATATTAACAAGTGGGCAATGGAGGCTGGCAGAAAGGCCGATTGGAGGTGAAAGTCGACATCTAGATAGCAAATGAGAGATGATACGTAGGGTGAGGAATAGGTCATGAGGCCCTTGAAAGTGAAGAGTAATTCTTGTGTTTGATGCAGTAGAGAAGGGGGAGCCCGTGAAGGGCTGCAAAGATTGGGACGACGTGGTCAAAGCGATTGACTAGGAAAATTATTTTTGTGGCACCATACTGAATGGATGTGAGCAGGGCAAGATGGCATTTGTCAAGGCCAGAGGGAAGGATCTTGCAGTAATTGAGACATGAGATGATGAGAGCCTGGCTGAGAGTTTGAGCTGTGTGGATGGTTAAGGCCATATGTTAGAGATGATATCCCGAAAGAGTCTGCAAGATTTAAGTACAGCCTGGGTCTGAGAACCTAGAGAGAGGTCTGGGTGACAGGCACAATGGTGGTGCACCAGCAAGTGTTGATTTCATATCAAAGCAATTTAAGTCACCTATTTTAGTCATGATTTAAACCAGCAAACACTGATTTTAAATCGACTTTAATCATGTTTTGCATTTGTACTTTATTTTCCTAAGCAAAGGTTGATGCTCATTGGCTGATAACCATTAAACCACTAAACAGCCAACTAGACAGACATGCCAGCCAATTGGATGTAACTATTTAGTGCTGGTCCAGAATCCTAAGGGTTAAAATTAAGTGCCCAATACTTAGTTAACAAATGATAACCATTAAAACATATTGATTGGCAACTAAATATAGCCTTCACACTAAATTTGGTGCTTCTTTTTGCTAGTCTTGATACACTATATCTATACACATTTATTTAAACAATTACATAGCTTACCTTAACATATATTCATTCTTAATTTTTATTTTTTATTATGATAGTAAATGGTGAATGATGCACCTCTATTTATTAGATTAATAGTTTACTTTTGATTTTCATTAAACTCTCACTGGATGGAAACTCAAATTCAGTTAAAATGGCACAAACAACATTTTAATTTTGTAACCTTTAAATGTTCTGGGTACATAAGAAAAAAGATTACCAAAACATGTTTTTCATTTAAAAGTAACTGATTTATTAAACAAAGGAAGTATGAACTGTAATTAGCAAATTGTATTGATTGTTTCTGGTCACGACATCCTTCAAGATTTTGAAGCTAGTAGATCTCATCCTCTCACACACAGTTCTTGTTAATAGATTGGAAGAGGAAAACAAACTTTCCTGCTTTTTCAACACCCATTGATTTCTTAACCTTGAATCAATCAGTCAGTGAACTGCACTAGCTGAATAAACAGATAAGAAGAAAATATTCTCTCTGTACCTGTAGAAGAGGCTACTGCTGTCAAAAGCTGGTTTAGCATTTCAACAAACTGGTTCCAGGTGCTTAGCTGGTGACTTCAGTGGTTTGACTTTAACACTTGGCAGCGAACATTTTCTGCTTAATATTATATTTTGTATTTATTTTAAATGATTTTAATAGATTATGATAAATGTAGGCCTTAAAATAGGTTGTCAATTTCAAATTTAATTTAATTTTTTTTTATTTTTTTTAAAACCAGTGTTTAAATAAATAAATTGGACTTTTTATTGTTTTTTAATAAATCATCAATTTTTATCCCCCCTGTGTTGTCCATAGTGATTGAGGAAAAGAGGTACCAGGAAGGGAGTGGTGGGAAGAGTAAAAGCTCTGTTTTAGCTGTGCTGAGCTTTAGCTGATGTCTAGACATCCACAAGGAGATGTCAAAGAGACCGGCTACAGTTTTAATGCGGACAAAAGGAGGCAGGGCTGGAGTAGCGAGGTAGGTCGGAGACTCATCAGCATAGAGATGGTGTCTGAATTTGCATTTGTGGATGAGATTACCCAGAAATAAGGTATAGGGGGAGGCAGACTGCTGTGGAACCTCCCCAGGAAGTTGGAGATGGGATGAGGAGAATCCTTCGAAGGACACACTGAAGGAACAATTGAAGGAGGTGGAAGAGAACCAGGGGAGGACAGTCATGGAAGTCAAGGGAAGACATGATTGCAAGACGAAGAGCATGGTCAATGGTCTCCAAAGCAGCTGACCAGCAAAGAGGCTGAGGCTGAAGTGTACTGGTTCTCAGCTTTGTCTAGGAAGAGGTCTTAAGAGACTTTGGCGAGTGGTTTCAGTGGAGCGCCTGGGCCTGAAGCCAGATTGGAGAGGGTGGAGGAGAGGAACTCCAGACTGTGACTTGTAAACTATGTATTCAGTGAGATATGAAAGGGAGAAGGAAGATGAGGTGGAAGTTGGAGAAGTAAATGGGGTCAAAAGTAGTGGGATTTTTTTAAGATGTGAGAGACTGAAAAACCCAATGTGTAAAAGAAGTGATCTTTTCTCTGATCAGTGCATGCTGGATTTCCACAGGCCATCCTCATTATTAGCAGTAATGGCTGCGAGGATCACAGCTCCCTCTCATCTCCTTTCCCTATGCATTATCATTTATACTCCTGTAGCGCCCACAGTGTGCTACATGCCGTCTACACATACAGGAAGACACGATCCCTGCCTTGAAGAGTTTACAATCCAGGGCCCTGATCCCACAAAGTACTTAAGCACCTGCTTCATTTTTTAATCCCTGGAAGTCAATGAGGCTAGGAACTGGTCACCTGCTTAGGTGCCTTGCTAGATCGGAGCCAGAGTGCGCCTGGTGGGATCGAGCCCATCTGGCTACATGCATACTGTAGGCTAAATGGGGTACACAACGGGGCAGGCTTAATGGTACTGTAGATGACCTAACTCATTCCTTGACTTTTGGGCACTTTCTTCACAGGTATATGGCCGCCTCCAATGCTACCCGGAGAATGGACCCCGAAGCAGTTCTCAGATGCTTGAAGCAGCACCACCTGTTTACCAAGGCAGAAATATGCATCATCCAGAGACTGCCTGATTTAGAGGGCACTGCGGGGGTAGGTTAAACGTTCCTTTTGGGGGGGGGGGGTTCTTACATTTTACTTTGTGGGCAATGGGCATAAAGGGTTTTCCTAAAGAAAAGCATTTGCCGGTGATAAGTTGTTAGCGTAAATAGGAAATGTTAAATAGTCGGGGGGGCAGAGGGGGGATTAGCTGAGGAAATTTGTTACTGATGCTATTAATAATCACAGGGATCTTTTCACAATGCCTGCCTCTCTCTCTCCCTCCTCCCCCAACGCCTTGAGTAGACAAACTGTGCAGTCCTCTTGGTTCTCTCCTTTCTTCTTTTTGCCATCACCCTCTCTAGGCTGTGAACGTGTGGGCCGTGATGGCAGCTATTGTGCTCTTCTCTGATGGCGTTCGTGACATCCAGAAGCTGATGGCTTGTCTTAGGAGACCCAGCTCTACCCTTTCAGTCCTGGACATCACTGAGATGTTGTACTGTATGGCCACACTGCTGAATGCAATGAGAGAGAAGGGCATCAATATAAGTAACAGGTGAGGAGGGAGAGAGTCTCATATCTTAAAATGAAAATCTGCAGCTGGAATGCTTATTTATTGTGAGCACATCCTTGCCCCATTGAACTTAGTTCACAGCAGCTAAGAGGCCAGTATATTAGTAGTTCAGGGTGGTTTTTAAGTGCTGTTATTTTCAGAAAAGTGACTGTATAAAACAAATACTTCCGTACACAGCAGATCAACCACGTATGTGTATTTGGAGTCCTCGTTGCTTATCCCAGTTATGAAAGCAAGTTGTTGTTTCTGCTCCTTTTAGCACAGCAGAGTTAACCCAGCTATGAGAAGCAGTGAGTTTCTAAGGCCTGGTCTACACTGGGTGGGGGGGGAATCGATCTAAGATATACAGCTTCAGCTACAAGAATAGCGTAGCTGAAGTCGACGTATCTTAGATCGACTTAGAATTGTTTACTTCGCATCCTCGCGGCGCGGGATCAATGGCCACGGCTCCCCCATCAACTTTGCTTCCACCTCTCGCCGAGCTGGAGTTCAGCAATTGACGGGAGAGCGATCGGGGATCTATTTATTGCGTATACACTACACGCGATAAATCGATCCCCGATAGATCAATCGCTACCCGCCGATCTGGCGGGTAATGTAGACATACCCTAAGGAAAGTTCTGAGTTTCAGTCAGCTATCATTGACTCACCACGTAGCTTCGGGCAAGTCACTTCACATCTCTACCTGCATTTTCTAATGCACCTTCTGAGAGTGTCGCAAGGATTAATTCGTTAATCAAAGCATCGTGTAGACATAATGTGAAATGCTATCTGTGATTATTATTCCGAGTGATCTGGATTCTTGTATAACTCAGATATCAGCAACGGGGTGATTAATTAGGCTTCAGTTGCAGAATATTTACTACAGGTGTCGACCCATGAGATGGAAAGGACCCAGCTTGATTCGCCAATCCTTGGTTATGTTTGTGGAGCGGATGGTTATAAAGATAATCTTTTTACAAGGTGGGCGAACTTGCTCTTGGGTCCATGAGCGGCAGTAAACAGGGAGCCCCTTGCCGCTTTTACACTCATTCACTTTTCAGACTATAACAGCACTTTAAATGATAATGTTGTCTCCCTGTTTAGACTCATTTGAATGTTTGTGGCCCGCCTTGTTCTTCTGTTTGTGTAAGTGATGGCTGTCTACACATCTGATGAAAATTTTGGGTACGCTAATGTCCCAAATGCTGCCTTCTTAGGACACTTTGTTATATAGTGATGGGAAATCTCCAGTCTGTCCACTGAAACAGGAATGATCTTGGTTGGCTGTTTTCCTCAGCACCTTCAGCTCTTTATTGCTGGAGGTGCTATGTTATCTTTCCATGTGCAGTTTTACTCATCTCAAAAACAAATTTGAAGTCCTCTGGTCCAGTCTGGCACCTTATTGGATAAGTCAGCTAGCGAGCTCTCCAAATATTGCTTTATTGGCAGCATAAACAGCTTCTGGGGTCTTTTGTAGGGGCAAAGGGAGGTAACTGACATTTAATTGAGCATTGTTAAAGATCCTCTTACATTAAATTTGTTACCTGTCTTTATATTTTCTGTAAGGTTTCACTACAGTATTTTCTACTGCTTGTATTTGATGGAGAACTCTTGCCCTGTTACTAAGACGACAAAGCTGGAAACACCCAGTTCAAACTGTGGAAGAGGCACTTGGCCCAGGTACTGCTCATGTATTTAATCTAAATGAGAGGGCCAAATACACAGATCCCTGTAAAGTCCTGGAGACTGAGCAAACACTTCACAGAAAGGGCTAGTTTACAGAGTCTCATTCTCACTGGTGTCAGAGTAGCTTCTTTGTCTCATTGAAGTGTCATTAATCTGCGACAGAGGGACAGCAGAATCAGACCCATAAGCTATAAAAATTCAACGTATTTTATTTTTCTTACTAAAATGAGGGGTTTTTACTCATTACAATGACCGCAGTTGGTAAGAATCATCTATTAAACACAGTTATCTGCCTATAACATGACTACTGATGGCTAAAATGACTGTTATCACCCCAAGTTCCAGGGGCAGACTCCTGCCCCCTCCCTGTCCATGGGGATGTTTTGGGGGATGAAGGGAGTGTGGCTGGGCTAATTTAAGCTTGATGGTCCCTTTAGAAAAGCTTATTTGTTTTGTGTGTTTGGCGCCTAGCACAATGGGACCTCAACCCCTCGTGTTGCTACCACAAAGAAAATAATTTTAATAAATGCATGTTTATCATCATTGCCTCCTTATTCAAGAGATGGCAAACCAGCCATCAGACATTTGCTGATATATCGCTTGCCCACGCAAACTCCATACTGTCATCTGTATTGATACAAGTCGCTGAAACCTTGCTACTTAAAGGAGAGATTGTCCAGTGGTTAGAGTACTAGTCTGGGCCTTTGGGAATTCAGATTCAATCCTGCTCTGCCACAAACATCCTGGGTGATCCCGGGCAAGCCACTTAGCCTCTCTGTGCCTCAGTTCCTCATCTGTAAAATGGGGATAATAGCACTGCCCTACCTCACAGGTAAGGAGATGGGAATTCCATAGATACTTTGAACATGTGGGATTCAACCCTCTTGTTTCCCAGCCCTTAGTTCCATTCCCGTGCCCAGAAATCTTCATTTAACTCTGGTTCTTTCACAGTTGCAGTCAGTAGAGAGGGAGTTTTCTGGGAATAGTCATTTGTTAATGAATGGCTTTGGAAGAATCAGCAGGATATACCTAGATGGAGGAATTTTCTCTTGGTGTCTCACACCAACTTTCTGGAAAAAGGTAGTTTGCTGTGTAGGGTTATTACAATTAATTATATTTTTATTTATAAAAACAACACTGAAATGCTGAATTGCTTTATAAACATTAATTAAATCTCACAGCTTCTCTGCGAGATAAAGGATAACGATCCCCCATGCTATAGTGGGGGAACTGAGGTGAGGCACAGAGAGGTTAAAGGTCAAATGTTGAAAAGAGCCTAAGTCACGTTGAATTTTTTCAGTGAGATTTAGGAGCTGAAGTCGTTTTTGGAAGTGGAACTTCGCACCTGAGTGACTTAGGCTTAAAGGCTCTCGAGTGACCTTATGCAAGGTCACACCCCTTCTTTTTCCCATCTGCAGTCATGTTGCTTTTTTTCTCTCCAATATCTGCCCGTTCTGCATGGTCCCCACTGCTACAACCCTCCTTCTGGCCCTTGTTATCTCTGGCCTTATACCACTGTAGCCCTTTTCCTGTCTGATTTGGCTGCCTCTTATCTCTCCCCAGTCCAGCCTCTCCAACAGGAGGGCGTTGTAGTTCCATGCGCAGGCACATCATTGCTGTATGTTCCTTGTCGGTTGTGTATTTTAACACAGAAAAATAATTATTTTGCTCTTATTTTATTTTTAGTAATAAGCTGGACATAAAACTAACCCACGAACAGCAAAGGATCCTAAACCACACAATCTTGCCTGGTCAAGTAGTGAAAATTATGGCATTTGCAGGTAAGAAAGCTGACTGTGAAACAAGTTGCAGGGATGCGTTATCCAAAACAAAACCAAAAAAAAAGGCTTATCAGACAATTAAGCAAACTCCAGTTCTGTTGTTTTTCCTTTGTTGGAGCTGAGGAGGTGCACATGGCAAACACTGCTTACCGCTAACAAAAATGAATCAAGAGGTAGATTTTTTTTTTTTGTGTAGAAATCAAACACCTGTATAAACATGTGGGCAGGAAATAAAGCAGCTTTTCAGACTACTCGTACACAACTCTAGCTCCTCATACAAGTGGAATAAAAGTGGGTGTCTTATAATAGCACAAAAAAGAAATGAAGGGCAGTAAATTATAAAAGGAAATACATTTTTGACCTCGCTCTTAGTAGCAGTATCGTAGTAGTGCCAGTTTTAGATTAGGGTTCCCTTGTGCTAGGCACTATGGAAACAGGTAAATACAGCAGCCCCTGCCCTGGAGAGCACACAGACCAGGATAATATGATGCAATAGGTAGAAATAATAGAAAAGGGGTGGGGGAGGGTGATGAGCACATTGTGAAATGTTACGTCCTGAGGTCGCCCCCTTGGGGTGAGAGAGGGCACTTTGCTTATGTCATGCATAGTTCTCTACGTAGCTGCAAACCTCTGATCTGGGTCTGGGGGACAGTCCTTTAGCTGTGCCTTTTAGGGAATCCGTCCCCTTTTGGGGGATAGAAAGCAGTCCTGACAACAGGAAAATACTCCCATAGCCTTTTTTCTTGAGCCAGGGAGAGGGAAGCAATCTGTCAGGCCCCCTAGGCAGTCGAGGTTCCCACTCTTCAGTGCAAGTAAAGACTGGGGCTGAATCTGGGAACAGGGCTTCAACACAGAAAAACTGATTGGCCCATCGTCTTCCTTAAAGGGCCAAGGCAGGCAGCGTTTGCAAGGCACAGGGTCTCAGTCTGCAGCCCCTGGCTCTGCTTGCTTCTGAGTGCCGCCTCAACTGCATGAGGTCCTCCCTTTCGAGCGCCTGCCTCCAAGCCTGACTTGCCATGTGAGTTTGGTCTGATTGTGACCACAGGAGTTGCTTAGCCCCTGACTGGCTGGTGGGGTGTCATCTGTTCCAACACACCCACACAAGACAGTAAGCTCAGCTTGCCACCTGTCTAGACAACTGGTGCAATTCATTTTCCCAGAAGGTTCTCATGTCAGATAGGTTAGCTGGAGTGTTCTAAAAGTACTGCGTGATTTTATAACTGTTCATAACATTTGTGGCTACAGGTTGAGATTTCCAAAGCTGACTTAGCCATGCCCCTCCCACTAATTTCCCTGGAGTTTGGTTGGCTAAATGCCTTAGTTGGCTTTGAAAATCTCAACCACATTGCGCAGGTGAGGCTAATGATATGGGGTGATGAAGAGCCTGATGGGAGAGACATGCTGGGGATACAGGTAGGATTCTGACACAAGGACACCTTTCTTTCTTTTGCTCTTCAGGTACGGGAAAGACCTCGACTTTGGTCAAGTATGCAGAGAAGTTTCCCCATCTCAGCTTTCTGTATGTGGCATTTAACAAGGCCATCGTGGAGAGCGGAAAGAGTGTCTTCCCCCCTAACGTTATGTGCAAGACTTTCCATTCGTTAGCGTACGCGAATGTCGGCAAATAGTAAGTAGCAATCTTCTCGTTTCCCTGTTCATAGAGCAGTGTGCTGTTCAGAATCTCAGCGTGTAGGCCACCAGCCAGCGCCTTCCTCTATGGTCAGCAGAGAAACCAAGGACTGAATTAGTCTCAGAGCTGTAGGGTGATTCTTCAAATTGGAGAAATGGTCTGAGGTAAACAGGATGAAGTTTAACAAAGACAAATGCAAAGTGCTCCACTTAGGAAGGAAAAATCAGTTTCACACATACAGAATGGGAAGAGACTGTCTAGGAAGGAGTACGGCAGAAAGGGATCTAGGGGTTATAGTGGACCACAAGCTAAATATGAGTCAACAGTGTGATGCTGTTGCAAAAAAAGCAAACATGATTCTGGGATGTATTAACAGGTGTGTTGTGAGCAAGACACGAGAAGTCATTCTTCCGCTCTACTCTGCTCTGGTTAGGCCTCAGCTGGAGTATTGTGTCCAGTTCTGGGCACCGCATTTCAAGAAAGATGTGGAGAAATTGGAAAGGGTCCAGAGAAGAGCAACAAGAATGATTAAAGGTCTTGAGAACATGACCTATGAAGGAAGGCTGAAAGAATTGGGTTTGTTTAGTTTGGAAAAGAGAAGACTGAGAGGGGACATGATAGCAGTTTTCAGGTATCTAAAAGGGTGTCATAAGGAGGAGGGAGAAAACTTGTTCACCTTAGCCTCTAAGGATAGAACAAGAAGCAATGGATTTAAACTGCAGCAAGGGAGGTCTAGATTGGACATTAGGAAAAAGTTCCTAACTGTCAGGGTGGTTAAACACTGGAATAAATTGCCTCGGGAGGTTGTGGAATCTCCATCTCTGGAGATATTTAAGAGTAGGTTAGATAAATGTCTATCAGGGATGGTCTAGACAGTATTTGGTCTTGCCATGCGGGCAGGGGACTGGACTCGATGACCTCTCGAGGTCCCTTCCAGTCCTAGAATCTATGAATCTATATCAGTCGATGGCAGTGCATGGGGGAAGTTTGCACTGTTGCCTCCTGGATAATATATGCCACACTTTGAAGGGCACTAAATTGGCATAGAAATCTTTAATTTTTAATATTTAAAAAGGGTGAATAAAAGAAATGGCCATGGGCATCTTGCAGGGAATTTTGCAAAACATCCTATTTGAATTGCATTTCTGTTTAGGGGCATCACTTTTTATATTTCTTTTTCATTGTTTTGTGAGGTTAAAAGGAAAAAAAAAGTCCCTTTCGTTGCTCCTTTATGAGGTTTAAAGAAGACCTGTGAGGGATTTTTTGTTTTTCCGTGGTGGTTTTTTTTTTTTTTTTTTACGCTAGAAATTTGTGTCTGGTCTTCCCTGTCTCTTCTTGGATGAGCCTATGAATGGATTGCTGATAGGATTAAAACACTAGAGAAACTATATAATCAGACTGCCTTATGTCCCTTTGAGCACATCCTCAAAATTAAACATGTGCTTTCCTGAATTGGCTTTTGATGCCTTGTCTATATTGAAAGTCGCGCCAGTTTAAAATCACACCACTAGTTAAACTGATTCAGTTAAACCGATGCAAAGTCCTGTTTGGACACACTCTGAATGCTGTTTAAACATGGCTACACTTGCAGTTGTAGAGTGCTGGGAGTTAAACCAGCCCTTGGAGACAGCAGCCGGGAAAGCACTGCTGTCTGTTTGCGCTGTCAGCCGCAAGCGCAGTGGCGTGGCCACATTAGCAGCTCTTGCAACGCCCCAGAGAGCAGTGCACTGTGGTAGCTATCCCAGTGTGTAAGTGGCTGCAGCGTGCTTTTCAAATGGGCAGGGAGTGGAATGAGGCAGTGTGTTGTGTGTATGTAGGGGGAGAGACTGTGTTTTGGGGGGCAGAGAGTGTGTGTCATCATGCTGTCTTGTTCAAGTTCAAGACAGCAGCAGGGGGAAACTCTGACATCAGTCCCCCTCCCGCCCCACGCCAGCCTCGGTAGCAGCAGCACTCCACAGTAATGGTTTGCGTTGTCCCGGAGCAGATAAGCGGCCGGCTGTCAGAAACGGAGCTTTGAAAGGGGTTATCCCCATGCCTGCAGCCGAGTTCAAAACTATGACAAGAGTGGCCACTTGACTTCAAGGGATTATGGGATGTTTCCAGAGGCCAATCACTGCTCAGCAATGCAACACGTCGTCCACACTGACACCCGGGCGTTTCAGCCCCGGCGCAGCAAGCTCTATGCTTCTCGTGGAGGTGGATTACCAGGAGCGTTCCAGCTGCAGAGTCCAAGCGCTCTAAGTGCCTTGCCAGTGTGGACACCTCAGGAGTTAAGGCGCCGGGGGGCTGATTTAATGCGCTCTAACTTGCAAGTGTAGCCAAGGCCTGAGTGAGCTTTAGCCCACACAGTTTTGCACCGGTTTAACAAAATCAGTTTTAAACTGGTTTAAAGATAAACAAGAGCAACTTGGAATATAGACAAGGCCTGAGCAGGGAGAGGATTTTTTTTTTTTTTATTGAGACTGTTTAAAGGCTTTTTGTTGTTTGTTAAAAACTTGTTTAACCCGAAGGCCTTCACAGAGGTTTCCCAATTGGAAAGAGAACCTCTTTTGTTAAAAATTCAGCATCTTCCACTCCTTCAGTCAAGGGCTGTGTGGACACCAAATCAACATATCTAGGTCCTCCATAAAGACCTCCAGCAAAACATGGAAGACCAGAATTGACAGCCCTGGTATTTCTAAGGTATAAGGTGTGGAAGAAAAAGAGCCCTTCTTTTGAAATAGCTTTTCCAGACTTCTTAGATATCAGGAAGAAGCAAACAAGGGCTGGCACTCAATTTTCAACCCCTTACATGTCATCTTTAAACCAGTTTGCAACCAGCAATTTTTGAATTCTTTTATATAGGATGGCCCAGTGGTGGTAATGCTAGGCTGGGATTCCAGAGATGTGAGTTCAATGCCCTGCCCTGCCCTGCCACAGATTCCTTATGTGACTGTGGGCAAGTCAGTTAGCCTCTCTGTGTGCCTCAGTTTCCCCCATCTGTAAAATGGGGATAATAGAACTTCCCTACATCATAGGGCTGTTGTGAGGGTAGATACATTAAGGATTGTGAGGTTCCCAGATCTGAGGTAATGTGGGAGGGCCATATAAATACCATAGATAGCTCCTCTTTGCTCCTTTGAGCGTTAGTAATAGAAGGAAAGGCTACGACACTTCTCAGATAAGTTTTCGTGCAAACTAATAATGTGATGTTGTTGTTTGTTTTTTTTTTGTTTTTTTTTTTGTCTGTGGCACAGCTATAATGAAAAAGGCAAACTAAATTTTTCCAACCTGTCACCCTACACGATCAGCTTCATCCTCAAACATCGCATGGGACAATCTCTCTTCGTAAGAGCAAAGACAGTAACTCAGACGCTTGAAAGCTTTTTTGCTTCTCCAGATGAATTCATATAGGTGGAGCACACCCCCATATGGTGCAAAAATACACACGGCATGAGGGTCCTAGTCTGTGAAGAAGAGAAGCAAGTGAGTATTGATGGAGAGGCCAGAGTCCAGCTGGGAAGGAATGGAACATGCATTAAAACAGACTCCAGTGATACAGTGGTCCTTACAATTCAGCAGTCGGAAATTACCAATCAAATGCATTTCTCTTGTTTCCCCTCGGTTGGTTTATGAAAAAGGAATATGTCTTCCTTGTGTGATCCCCTTGCAGCAGATGAGACAAGAAACTCATCGTAGCTCTGATTCAAAGTCTTTTAAAGTCATTGGGAGACTTTTCCAGTGGGTTTAGACCAGACTCAGTATACGTATGAGGAACAGAGGGAGAAACTTGAGATCCCATGTATTTCTGTTAATATTTGGAAGGCATTCCACTACTACAGTGTTGACAGTGGTATAAAAATAACTGGATAGATTTAAGAGGGCCAGTTCTGGCTTAAGAATACAGTTCATTTACTGTGTTTAAAAGTAGCTGTATGGCTGAACAAAACTTTGGCAGTAGTTAGTTGTTTGGCTGGGACTTTTTATTTGAGTTTTGTGTTTTAACCCATCCATACACTTGTTAAAATCACATCATTTTAACATTTAGGAAGAGTCTAGAACAGGTTTATTTTTAACCAGGGTTTTAGTTTTTATTTTGGTTTTTTAATATTTTGAATGCCTATAATGATCACTTAACATGTTAATTTCTTCAAATACGTAATTTTTGATTTCGTCATCCAAGTACATAATAGAGATTCATTTCTAGAGGCCAAAACTCTGTCAGTTGATAAAATGAATTTTCACAAGGACTTAAGTTCTTCAAATTATTTCCTGTAAAGCACAATTTTTAACCCTCAGTAAATGGGGTCTGGAAATGAGATAATGAGTCTTCCGCCTCTAGATCACCATTTCAAATCCACCTCCGGTCAGAATTGGCTGACTGAAATTCATTTCACAGAGGCTACTAAATGACTGCATGCTGACAATTAAATACTGGACTCAATCCAGTTCCCAGTGACAAGTGCTGGCATATTAATTTAGCTGAAACATATAAGCCCAAAAATTTAAAGGTGCCGACATGATTCTGTCCCTATCCAACATTAAACAGTGTTAGACAAGGTTTGGAGTTGGATATACAGACACCTCGATTTGTTTCATGGCAAACACACAAAGGGCTGGTCTACACTACAAAGCTGGGTTTGCTTAACTACGTTGTTCAGGGCTGTGAAAATTTCATGCCCTGTGCAATGTAATTAAGCCGACCTAAGTCCCAGTGTTGACGTCGTTAGGTTGGTGGAAGAACTTTTCCTTGACCTGCCTATAGCCTCTCAAAGAGATGGATTTACTGTAGTGACAGAAGAACCCCTTCCATCAGTGTAGTGTCTATGCTACTGTAGTGTTCCCACCCTAGACATGCTCTAAGAATATGATGCCAAAATTTAGGAATTTATCAACTAAAATACGGGTGGTGGGGGGAAAAAGCTAAAACAAGTTATTGAAATTAAATGATTACATGTGACAAACGTAATCCGCATTTATTAAAAGACCATTTTAAAGAACGGACATCAGCTAGAGTCCCTTATTTTGTTGGACAACCCTTCTAAGTGTGGAGGAAAGGCTTAGTTTTGTTGCTCAGTTTAGAGATGTAAAGGATGGTTACTTTTCCTGCTTTTATAAACAGACGCAAGGGGAGGAAGAGACAGGATAGTAAAGGTGGTTCAGCAATGAGGACCAGGTGTTCCCGCTGGTATGTCAGGGTCTGGACTTCACATGGATGCAGTGACCTTCGGGATCCCTGGATGAAGGACAGTGTCCTTGGAGTGGAGTGGGACAGAGGCCTGATGGCCTTCCCCCTCCTGCCGGAATTCCGCCAATCGATTTGCCAGTCCCTACCCCAAAAATCTTTTTTTAAGGACCCCGAAAGAGGGGTGATGAGTGGAGTAGTCCATCCTCCCATTTTGTTCACCCATCAGGCCTAACTTCTGACGTGCCAAGCGTAGTCTATTGATTTCCAGTCCCACGCCATTCTTGTTTACCCTGCACGATCTTAACACAGTCCTTGGGTTATATCAGTAGCCCTTTCTGTTTGGATTAATTTAGTCTCTCTCTTTTGCACCTTTTCTCATCAACATTTGTAATTGGTTATTGCGACCTTCTATGAACTTTCACTCACTTTTTACAATTGAGCTTATAATTAGGATACATTTGTGGGCCCAGTTATCCCAACGTTGCCTACACCACACAACATGCAAACCAACCTGTACAGCTGGGACTAACGGGCAAACTTACCAGAGAGGCCAAGGCATGAAGACGGAACTTCCCATTCACCCTTAGAAGCCAGTGGAACTATTCCCATGCACAAGTTTTTTGCAGAATTGGGGCCTACGTTTTAGATATGATGGCTGACAAACAAGAGGATTTGGTGAGGAAGAAAAAGTGTTACAGCAAAATGGTCACATGGTGACTCTGGATTGACATATGCGTATCCTGAGTTTCTGCTCTATAGAACTGTTGTTTTGGGCTATTTTAATTAGGATTGGACAGATTTAACCATTAAGTTTTGGGGAGGGAGTTCCCCATGCAGGGGGAGCTCAGTGTTGTTTGCCATGTGGAGGGCCCACACAGGAGGGAAATATGTCAGGAGATGAGGTCAGAGATAGAAGCCAGGGGAAGAATGGCTATGATCTTTCAGGGCTATGTGAGAAACTGAAGCTTGATAGGTGAGTCATTGGGGATACCAGAGGAGGGATAATGTGATTAGGCATGCCGCAGACTATAGATTGGTCATCTCAGTTATACCAGAGTACTTGAGGCAGCTGAGAGTGAAGTTTTGTGCATGAAAATCTACCTGGATTCTTCTGGTGTTTCTTTCCAGATCATTGTTGAAGAAGCAAGACGGATATGGGACAATATGAAAATGCTAAATGGAAATACAGAACTGAATTGCAAAATGACATCGGATGGTATGTTGTCACAGAGAGTACAGATGTTAAAAGGGACATCATCAGTTTAAACAGCAAAAATAGTAACACCTGCGATGGCTTTTACTGACCGCAATCAGAGGGAGAAGAAACCTATCTTTTCCCAGTTTGCTTTGTGCAAACAGCTCTTGTGTGCCTTCGCTAGTTCCTGGAGTATGGTCAGAATCGCAGAAACTGTAGTTAGTTTCCCCTTTGGTGGTTTGTCTTCCACAAGCAGCAAGGGAGAAGGCAGGGTACAGGAGCAAATAAATAATATGTATCAACCCACAAAATCTGTGGTCAGAAACTGCTTTTAATTCACTCTTTAAAAACTGACTGGATTTCAGATTGATAGTGTCTCATGAAACTGAAAGTAATTTTACATCTGAATTACCTGATAGTCTGATCCTTCTTCCAGGGTATTTGAAGCTTTGGCAGCTTAAGAAGCTGCAGCTTTTTGCATATGATGCCATATTTGTGGATGAAGCACAAGACTGCACGCCAGGTGACTAAGGCAGGAGACCATCTGAACAAATAAGGACCTAATTAACCCCATTATTCCTGTGCCCCCAATAGGGAAATAAAGACACCGAGGGCATTGGTAACTGAGCTAGGAGGGGAACTTGGTTTCTATGCTTGTGCTCAGATCACTAACCCACACCTATGGAACTGGTTGTTTGAGGGTAAAGGGGGCGCATGGGGGGGGGGGGGGTTATGTTTTTCACAAATGCCTTCAATTTCTGTACAGCATCATCAGTATTATTTATAAGTAGTGCCTTGAGGCCCCAATCAAGATTAGGACCCTGTTGTGCTAGGCCAGAGGTGGGCAAACTTTTTGGCCCGAGGGCCACATCTGTGTGGGGAAATTGTATGCAGGGCCATGAATGTAGGGCTGGGGCAAGAGGTTGGGGTGCAGGGTGCAGGAGGGGGCTCAGGGTAGGGGGTTGGGATGTGGGGTGCAGGAGGGGTTCAGGGTGCGGGCTCCGGCCAGGCGCTGCTTATCTCGAGCAGTTCCGGGGTGACAGCGGGGCTAAGGTAGGCTCTCTGCCTGACCTGGCTCTTGCCGCTCCTGGAAGTGGCCAGCATGTCCGGCAGTGGCTCCTGGTGGTCATGTGGGGATGGCGGCTCCAGCACGTGCTGCCCTCGTCTGCGTGTACCATTCCTGAAGCTCCCATTGGGCGCGGTTCCCCGTTCCCGGCCAGTGGGAGCTGTGGGGGGCAGTGCCTGCAGGCAAGGGCAGCGCACGGAGCCTTCTCCCTGCCCCCGCCTTCTTCAGGGGCCGCAGGGACGTGGTGCCGTCTGCTTCTGGGAGCGGCATGGGAGCCTGCCTTAGCTCCATTGCACCATAGGGCTGGCAATCCCACAGGCTGGATTGAAAGCCCTGACGGGCCAGATCCAGCCCGTGGGCTGTAGCTTGCCCTCCCCTGTGCTAGGCCCTATACAAACACATAGGGGACAATCCTTGTGCTGAAGAGCTCATGGTCTCTGTAAACAAGACCGATAAAGTGGCGGGGGTGAGGGAAATGGAAGGATTGTTCTGGCTTTACAGTTGGAGAACTAAAACACAGTTTGTGATTTTTGCCTAATGTAGTCGCACAGGGAGTCCACGGTGGAGAAGGAAATTAAACCCATGCGTCCTATGTCCCGTTCAGTTTCTTAACCACAGAACCATCAATATGTTCTAATAATTTCTTGTCAGTGATGTGGTTAAAGGGCTTGCTTATTTCCCACTTGCTTGTTTGGGCTGGAGCCATTTTCTTAACCAGGTGAAGTTTGTTTTGGTTTGGCGAGCGGGTCCCTTTGAGTTTCGTTCATGCTTCGCTTTTTGCTGCAGCCATCCTGGACATTGTGCTGTCCCAGACCTGTGGAATAATCTTTGTAGGAGACCCACACCAACAGATCTATACCTTCCGAGGTGCTGTCAATGCGCTCTTCGCAGTGCCACACACCCACATCTTCTATCTCACACAGGTAAGACTGGGCAGTGTGTACATGTGTATTCCGGTGCTGAAGACCCATCGTTCTCTCCAGTAATATGCTTACCTCAGTTTAAAATTTACAAAGGAATGACCGTGCCTCTTCCAAGAGCCAGCAGCAAGAAAACGTCCCATGTTGTCCGTTAATCAAAGTGGGTCAGCTTTGTTTCATAAGCCGGTGTAAATCCCACACCAAAAGTACATGGGAAATTACTTCTGTTTGCCTGATCTCTGCTTCCTTTGCTCCATCTTGTAGAGTTTCAGATTTGGCCCTGAAATAGCTTACATTGGATCTACTATCTTGGATGTCTGCAAGAAAATCCGGAATAAGATGTTAGTGGGTGGAAATCAAGAGGGTAAGAAATTAAATTGTGTTCGTACAGCGCCTAGCACGGGTCCTGATCCAGGACCGGGGCTCCTAGGCACTATTGCAATACAAATAATAATAATATATGCTTTTTAAAAATAATTTCATACTGCTTTTCTTCTTGCATTGACTTACTGGGCCTTTTCTCCATCTCCCAGGTGATGTCAGAGGCAGCACGAATGGAAAGACTGCTTTCTTATCACGGGGCAATTTCAATGTGTTTGAGAATGCAGTGACAATTACTGGAGGAGAGAGACCAACAAAAATACACTTGCTTGGGGTAGGGCAGATTTCTTACATTGTATGTGGAAGCTGTGAAAGCTTCTTGGGGAGGGGGCATTGAAATGACTCTAATTGGGAGTCGTCCTCTCTCTAAGCAGTTTCAGTCACAAGTATAAACTCTTGTCTTGAAGTAAGTGTCCCAGACCCTCCAGAGTCTATAAGAGCGGTCACACTGGGTCAGACCAACGGTCCATCTAGCCCAGTATCCTGTCTTCCGACCGTGGCCAATACCAGGTGCCCCAGAGGGAATGAACAGAACAGGTAATCATCAAGTGATCCATCCCCTATCGCCCATTCCCAGCTTCTGGCAAACAGAG